>NC_091472.1:181430932-181760932 GCF_036971445.1 Narcine bancroftii
AGTCAGGAAGGTGGCGGAAGTTTCGGCTTACCCATTTGTTCCCTCAAGTGCTGGAGGACGTCTGGAGCATTGGGCTGTGGGCCAGGAGGGTTAAAGTGAATATCCCTTGGGATGGTACACCATCTCAGCGGACGACGCTAGCAGATCTTCTTTTGGTGCTGGGCGAATTCCTAACAGCTCCTATCGGAGTCCGTCCATCCAATTCGGGCTTATTAGTCAGTTTTTCAGGGCTGCTTTCAGATGGTGGTGAAAATGTTCGACAAGTTCATTTGCCTGAGGATGGGAGGCCTGGTATGGTGTAACTGGCTGCTGCAGAGCTTGACTAGGTTAGACCAGAACGAGGATGTGAGCAGGGCACTATGGCCTGAGGTGTTGTTGGCCGGGACTCCAAAGCATGTGACTCAATTGGACAAGAAAACTCTGGTGCAAGTCTCTGTGTTGCATGTGGGCAGGGGTATTACTTCCGGCCAACAGGGTTATATGGTTAAGGAACTGAGTAAAGTATCCCAGACAACAGTGGCTTATAATGAAATAGGAACATGAGTAAAACAGTCGATTATTGTGAATAAATACTGCATACTTCGGCTCACGGGGAGCGGGCCGACAATGTCCATGTGCACATGGTCAAATCAGCGTTGCGCTGGATCAAAACTCTAGAGAGGGGTCTATGTCTACACTTTGGTGCGCTGGCGTCCAAGTAAGTCTTAGCCCACAGGGTTACATCTCAGCGGAGGCCGTGCCACATGAACTTGTCAGACAGCAGGAGGACCGTGGACATTATGGAAGGACGCAGAAGGCTGTGAATTTGGTCGACACCCCTGTCGCCAGGTCGTAGGTAGGATGGGTCTGGGGAAACCTGTGGATATGTTGCACAGTAAAGTCGGGCTCCCTGTTGAAGGACAGGAATTGCTAACCTTCAGGTTGGTGATGGCAGTCCGGTAGGCCTGGATGTCCACATCCTCCACTTGGTCTTTGGTTAGTTGAGTAATATCGAATCCTCCTGAAATGGCGGAGATAGCTGGCCTGGACAGCGCATCGGCCACAACGTTGGAATTGTCTGGGATGTGGCAAATGTCTGCTGTATACTCCGAAATGTAGGAGAGGTGTCATTGCGGTCTTGTCGACCGTGGGTCTGAGACCTTGCTGTGTAGGCGACAAAAACCCTTCTTCTAACGTAACGAAAATGTCGTATTGCCAGGAACAAGGCCAACAGCTCATGGTCAAATGCGTTGTATTTGAGTTCTGGTGTCCGGAGATGTTCGCTGAAGAATGCCAGGAGATGCCACTGTTCATCGACCCACTGTTCCAGCACCATGCCGACTGTTTTATCCGATGCGTCTGTTGTAAGGGCTGGGGGAGGAAGAATCAGGATGAGCCAAAGCTATGCCCTCCACTAGTACTACATTAGTTGCCTGGAATGCTTCAACGGTTTCACGTGCCCACTGGAGCGCCTTGTGGCCGAGTTTAATGAGATTGAATAGGGGTTGCGTGAGGGTAGCTGCTCCCAGGAGGAAACGATGATAAAAGTTCACCATCCCTAGGAATTCCTGTAGGCCTTTGATCATGCTTGGCCTGGGGAATCGCTGGGTGGCTTCTACCTTATCTGGCAGTGGTGTGGCCCCCTCATGGGTGATATGGTGTTCAAGGAAATCAATTGTTTCTTGGATGAATTAGCACTTATCCAGGTTCACCCTGAACCTGAACTGCAGCAACCTGTCGAAAAGATGATTCAGGTGCGTCCTGTGTGTGCTGGTGTCGGGGCTGGTGATGAGAATGTCATCCAGATAGATGAAGATGAAATCGAGGTCCCTACCAACCATGTCCATGAGATGCTGAAATGTCTGGGGTGCGTTCTTCAGTCCGAATGGCATCGAGAGGAAGTAGAAAGGGCCAGAAGGTATAATAATGGCCATTGATGGGATACCATTAGGATGCACCAGAATCTGATGGTACCCCTTCATGAGGTCCACCTTTAAAAATATTTGGCAACCCTGGAACTTTGTAGCAAAGTCCTGGATGTGTGGGATGGGGTATCTATCTGGGACTGTGATGTCATTGAATTGTCTGTGGTCACCACATAGATGCCAACCGCCAAGGTTCTTCTGGACCATGTGCAGTGGGATGCCTAGGGGCTGTTTGAAAGGCAGACGATACCCAACTCCTCTATGGCAGCAAACTTGGACTTGGATTGGAGGAGTTTGTCCAGCGAGAGGCGCTGTGCCTATGTGTACACTAGTGGTCTCTGGTGCTCTACGCCATGTGCTGGTTTGACGTGGAAGTTGGCACCAACAGTGATGGATACTTGGCCAATAAAAAGGCTTACTTGTTGCGGTCCAGAGTGTGGATGCCTAACAGTAAAAGGAAATGTTGCCGTAGCATGAGGGTGTATGACTGGAATGTGGTAATGATGACCATGTGGCATCTGTTCATGTCTATCAGGAGCTCGTGTGCCCGTGTCTCCCATTACACCGCAGGAGCTGGCTTTCAAAGCGGGTATAGTGGGAGATGAGCTTGGGGAGGGTCTTTGTCCAGAAGCCGAGTGGAACTCTGACCATTAATTTCTGCCAGAGGCTCGACCTCTGGTCTCTGGTCTGTCGGGAGGCTAGCAGCAGTGCCTGCTCTACAGTTTGTTTCAGCATATCGAATGCTAGCTGCTACTCAGGACCCCAGTGAAATGTGGTCTTTTTCCTGGAGATAGCATATAACAGGCATAGCAGCTTGGAGAAATGGGGGATGTGCTGCCTCCAGTAGCCTAAAAGACCAACAAAACTCTGGGTTTCAGCCTTGTTGGTGAGCCCTGCTGTATTTAATATTTGTGTTGATTTCAGGATATCCCTCTAGCCTGAGTGCCTCTGGATTCCTAAGCAGAGAATAGTCTAGCTGGAACCATGTATTTTCTCCTGATTGATTACCCACCCACAAGCGTAGAGTGTAGATACGGGAGTCCAGTATCTGCTTCACTGTCTCCTCCGTGGGGCCCTGGATCAATGTCAGGGAGAAGAATATTTTTTTGATCGCAGGCTAGTAACCCATGACAGATGGTGAGACGATGAGGTCGGCAACAAAAAATGTATCGTGCCACTCCAGGTAAAGGCAGAATGATCCTGGGAGTCGGGTTTAAGGGGATGGGGAATGCATTGGCAAAATCCACCGTGGCATGCCAGGATATCTTCGACCAATGTGACCATCTAGGGAATGGCCAAAGGGGGAGGGGGGAGGGGGGAGGGAGAGGAAAGAAGGAGAATATTTTTGAACTTGTGATAATCTATTGTCACGTGCCACATGTTGATTTTCTTGCGAACAAGTCAGACTGGACTTTCACCTCCCAGCACCTGACTACCTGGTTGTGGGGAAAATCACAAGGGGAGTCTATTTGGCTGACCCACTGACAAAAGTTACCCGGGAGACCTCAAATGTGAATTTTCCTTTGCTGGTATGCAGTGACTGAATTTTCAGTGCATTCATTCCAAGAATGCACTTGGGGGAGGCTACTACCTGGACTGCTAATTAGTGTGGGTGATCTGTGGGTACATGTGTTGTCATGCACCTACTCACCAACAGGAGGCAACCTACTAGTAACAGAACCTGGGGTCGGAATATAAAATCTACTTCATAGCTCTACAGACATTCACATCAGAGTCCATTTATTGATTATTTTCATACAATGTAACTGGCATTATTCCATGAATTAATTCTTACCAGATGTAATATAATTCTTGCCATTTTTTTGTTACCTATAGGTGTGGGCTGGAGCTATGTTTTAAATTCAACAGATTATCAGAGTAGGCCGCTAAGTTGTTTTAAAAATGTTTTAGTAGTTTTTATATATAATATAATTATTTCTTTATATCTCTGTTTTCTTTGTTAGGAGAATTATTTCTCTAATGTCACATTTTCATTCTTTGGAATTTATATACTTGCACTGTGTAGACTTGGACATACCATTTTAATCGTTACAGTACAACTGTGATTATCCAAAATGATTGGGACCGGGCCGATGTCGGATAAATGTTTTTGTTTTGAAGAACTGGTCATGTTTTAAAAAACAGCAAAAGCAAATCACTTGTATCAATGTTTAAACAACAAGGGAAAGCCTTTCAAGCATTAAAGCAATGTTTAATTCTCTCCTAAAAAATGCTGGCCGCAGCCGATCCCCGACATGTCCCAACTGCTGATCATCAATGTGAACCCAATGATTCCCGGGAAGGTTTCCAGGGCCGGTGGAACACTCACTGGTGAGTCGGCGGGCTCATGACTGCCCCGGTCACTGGAGCTCCTGACCCCAACGCCTGAGTCCCAACTGTGTATCCTCCCCTATGCCTGCCGCACATGCTCACCGGGGAGTCCGGTGTGCGATAGTAGGCTGAGAGAATGGGTTGAAGTCGGGAGCTCTGCTGTGCCAAGAGGGTGGGAGGGAAGGAGTGAGGAAGGGGAGGGAATGCCTCTGAGCCCAAGGTCACGTTCCCGCCCAGGAGGCCTCTCTCTTTGATGACACCAGGACAAGAGATTCTTCTAACCCAGGGGTGTCAAACTCAAATTCACGGAGGGCCAAAATTAAAAACTTGGACTAAACCGAGGGCCGAACTAAATATTTATTGAAAATTTTCAACAACATCTGCATGTTTTCTCTTCTTTCAACATATGTAATGTTAAACTTTAGGATATAACTTTAGGAGGATAATGTTACAGGTCAGGAGTAGGTAGCTCAAGTTCACCCTTTGCTTGACCTGAGGGAAACCTATTTGGTCCCTGTGGAGATGTAGTCAGCATTCACAGGCTGTGTCCATTTTGGCCTGCATCAGGACTCAGCATTTCCTGCTCACTCCTCAGGCTCTAGGCCTCTATTCACCCTCGACCCACCATCCCTCTACCTGACCAGTCCTTTACCCAACCTCTACTCACCCCTCACTCCACTCGCTCTGCCTCTACCCACCCCATCCTATACACGCCCCTCTACTGCCTCTCCCCTCAACCTGTTCCTCCCTCTACCCGTCTAATGGGAGACAGTGGTATGCAGTTTGAGAGGGTGAATTGAAGAGAAAAGTCAATAGGGGTGGATAAAAAAAGAAATGGAAAGAGAGAGGGGACAGAATTACCTGAAACAAGGACAATGTCATTCTAATTTCATGTCGCGTGAATTTTTTTTCATCCTGTGAAATTTGGCTCTGAAAAAATTCTGGATAACAAGATTTCTGATTTGTTTTGTATAAATGAGGATTTTGGAGAATCTGATTTTGGATAATTAGAGTTGTACTGTATTTCTATTCTCCTTATGCTAGGTGTATAATGAAATGTTAATAAAAAGATTGAAAACATATGACATTCACATTGGACCCAGGTTGCATTCCAGTACCATATCTTCTACATGGTATGAGGCAAAAACTATACGTGTGTAAGCAGATACATTGGGCTCAAGGAACTCAAGTGGCTGCTTACCCTACCACACTCTCCTGCACGTGTACACACTTCACAGACAGGGACTTTCAAACACACTCCTGATTCCCTTCATTACTGGGGGTTCGACTCACTGCAAGCACTGATCTATTGAAGTTCTATGGCTCAAATCAGCAATGTCCACAGTCGTGACCTGGCATGGACCAAAAGAATGAGAAATGTGGCATGCATCAATGTTTTATACTCTGATGAGCTGGGCGTCTGACCATTGATGATGCTGAATCATTTAAATGAGCCAAAGGTAAGGTGTACATTGATGGTTGGCCTGAGTCCAACCTTAATTGTTACGAAATGCCACTTCTGACTAGGTTTCAGACTGGGAGGCCCACAATCCACTTATACCACCCATCAAGCTGAAATTACTTTTTGGCACCCTTCTTATTTGTTATCTCTCTGTCCTTAAGTGCTCCTTTAAAATCTCCAGTTTCCCCAGGCTTTTCATCACCCACCGCATCCTTGTATTTTCTTTTATCATGCACACTGTTGACTTCAGTTATATTCCTGATTAAACTTTCTGTTTACACTTAAAAACATTGTAACAGCAGCTTAATTTCATAAAAATTTCAGTGCTTCACAGAAGTATTATTGAGGGAGAAATGTGACAGACATTAAAGTAATAACAGGTGGCCAAAGGGATTGGTTAAATCATTGATAATTTTTAAAAATACTTAAAACAAGTTTGGCAAATTTCATTTTTGGAAGATTGAGAATATGTCAGAAGATTGAATCATTGAACTTGTGACTCTCTTTTGGAGCCAGTACCATATTGTTATTCTTGCAAGTATCTGTTTATAAAATAAAATCTATTTTGTTGTTAGGTGCGCTAGTATGAACAAATAACTAGATAATTTAAATTCAAGTATTTGAAAATTTAAAAGAAAATCTTTCCAGGAATGATGAGCATGAAACTAATAGAGTATCATAAACCCACCCTGTTTTCTTGCATTCCTTTTTTTTAAAGTTTTTTTATTTTTATTTTTTATTTTTCACACTATGAACCATATTGACCAAAATACACATAAACCTTTCCCTCTTGAATATACACAGTGTCATTTTCTCCCCTTCCCCCCCTCCCCACCCACTCAACGTTCAACATATACGATACATTAAACCCATTAAACAATGTCATCACACAATGAAAATAAACAAGAAAATTGTGTCATCTACTTTTACATACTGGGTCAGTTCATTTCGTCGTCTTCTCATTCTGTCATTTTAGGTGGTGGAGGTCCGCGGTAGGACTTCTCTGTTGTGTTCCATGTACGGTTCCCAAATTAGTTCAAATACTGTGATGTTATTTCTTAAAACATATGTTATTTTTTCCAATGGAATACATTTATTAATTTCTATGTACCATTGGTGTACTCTCAGGCTATCTTCTAATTTCTGGTTGACATCATACATTTTTTTGCAACAGCTAAGGGTATCATAATAAATCTTTTTTGTGCTCCATCCAAATCGAGGTCAAGTTCTTTACTTATATTACTTAGAAGAAAGATCTCTGGATTTTTTGGGATGTTGCTTTTTGTGATTTTATTTAATACTTGATTTAGATCTTCCCAAAACTTTTCCACTTTCTCACATGCCCAAATTGCATGCACTGTTGTTCCCGTTTCCTTCTTACAGCGAAAACATCTATCTATCTGATACTTTGGGTCCCATTTATTTAACTTTTGGGGTGTGGTGTATAGCCTGTGTAACCAATTATATTGTATCATGCGTAACCTCGTGTTTATTGTATTTCTCATAGTTCCAGAAACATGGGAAAAGTTTTCTTGCATTCTTCAGGGAAAGAATCCTGTCCTTCCTGGGTCCAGCATATATGTGACTGTGGATTCAGTGTGCTTGACTTTTAACTGCTTCCACAGCTTTGAGGTAAATAAGGATGGACAAAAAATACTGGCATATCAAGCTGCATCCTCTTCTCATAAATGAACAAGCAGTCCAACTTGATTCATTTTAAATGAGATACAGAAGTTCCTTGTGGTTTGATAATTAATTATGCAACCTGATTGACAAAATAAAGTTATGATAGTGTTTTACCTTCCCTAAATATCTATTTTGTTTATCACTGTAGATTAATTTTTCCACTTTTGAATATTTTAATCAGAAGCAATTCTCATTCCTGCAAGCCATTGAGTAATATTACCCGAAATCATGTAAACATTTTAATCTTTTCTTCT
The DNA here is from genome assembly GCF_036971445.1 of Narcine bancroftii. NCBI lineage: Eukaryota > Metazoa > Chordata > Chondrichthyes > Torpediniformes > Narcinidae > Narcine > Narcine bancroftii. The sequence goes on from NC_091472.1 coordinate 181,438,570, forward strand.
TTGGCTTGGCTTCGCGGACGAAGATTTATGGAGGGGGTAAAAGTCCACGTCCCTAACCCTAATAGTGAACACTCAATTACATGTAGTAAGTGGGTACATGAATTATGATATTATTAAAATTGGTCACATTATTTTCTCACCAATAATTTACATCAATTCAATGATCATATGAATAAATATGAAAGGCTATTTTAAAGCTTTAGGGATGAAGCAAATGTCATTATGTCGTGCTAAAATAATGAACAGCTTTTTTTGTTTTATTCTTTAGTGGCTCTTGTTAAGATTACATTTTAATGCTCACCTTTCACCATTTCATTTAGACTGCATATTTCTGAGCTTATGGCCCTTAGTGTAGGGACATACTTGCAAATATTTTTCTCTGGATGTAGCTCGATTCTGTTCCTAATGATGACACATTGATACCCTATTTCTCTCATGAGCTCAGTTTTTTTTTTGGATTGTGCTTCCAAGATCTGGTGTAAATAATCACAGTGAATTGTAACTATATTGATTAATATTCAGAGCAAAGGCGCGTTAAATGCTCTAGATTGTAAGATCAGCCATAAGAACTGTTGTCAATACTTTTGTATGTTTTGGCTGATGTGGAAAGATTTTACATGAAATAGTCATACCCATTGAAGTATACGTTCAAAGCTAAAGAGCTATTTAAAGAAAAATTGGCAATAATTTTCATGATTAAAAGTAACACTGCATTAAATGTATTTTTATTTGCACTGGTTAACAAAAAAATGAATAATTTTGACCTGATAGTGAATTTTTTTTTCTCTTTTTGCAATGACTTTTAAAATTCTCATATCTTTCATCCTGCAAAAGTATTGCGCAGCATACAACTTTTCAGCAGCTTTTTTTTTAAGTTATTTTGATCCTGTTTCTCAACAGTTAACATCAGAAGATAGGAAGGAGATAATGTGATCTAGGATGTACGCTGAGGAAAAAATAAATTTGCATTGCAATTAATTCAATATGATAGAGTATAAAATCGGCCTGAAGAGTGAGGAATAGAGTTATCATTTTGGGGCAATAATGTTGCCAGGCTTGTGGAATATTTCCATCATTTTCTGTTTTTATTTCAAATTTCCAGGATCTGGGTTGTTTTTCTTTTAGTCTAAAATGTTTCATTCTGTGTCAATTTCAAAGGGTATTTGTAATAAGAAAAAAATATTTGTCATGGAATAGTACATGACTAAGTCCATAAATTGCAACAATATTCTTCAATCTATTCTTTCTCTGTTAATTTATTGCTGTTTTCAATTTTGGCTACTACTTTCATTCCTGACTCTGGAAAGCATGCAATATTAAAGCAGTTTTAAAGTGTTACAATTTTTAGACAAATAAACATTGCTTCACAATTTCTTCATAAAAGCATCAAAAATATCTTTTTGAGGCCATCAGAAAAAAAATGAAGGAGGAAAATGGTACATGTTGCCCAATACAACAACATGCATACTGTGTAAGCCCTACATATGATTGTATTATATTACTAGCAGGCTAATACTAATCCCAGCACTCTTCTTTCTTCTTCAAGGACATGACTCATTTTGAACTTCCATGTTTTTTTTTCATACTCTGTATAAGGCTGCAACAGTGGCCTTTGGGGGAGGTGAGCCTTGAGCTTTGAGAATGAAAGCAGCAATGCCAATCTGGCTACTAGTCACCAGGGAGCTATTATCTTACTGTGCCGAGACCCAGGCCCTGTGATAATGAACTTCAGGGGAATGCTTAGTGAAGGCTGCAGTTCACTGATAATAGCTTTTGTTGTGCAGGATGTGCTTTGAATGCAAAAAGAGTCAGAATTTTGTAGCTCAAGAATAATGTAACTGCTTTTTGCTTTGCGTGACTGCATTTTATCGTACAAGCCACAGATGGAGGTGCATTTAAATCTTTTTGCTGATGGATTAACTGTCAGTGATTTATTAATTTCCCCTGAGTTGACAGAACCTTACTAAATTTAAGGAGATGAAATATTTTAAATTTTCTTTGGCATGAAAGAAATTAAAAACATTTGATTATTCCAGTCAACCTTTTATATCTGCAAATTTTTTAACAATATTAGAATGTGATGTGTAAATGTGATTTTGATATGTGTGGCAAGCTTGGAAAGTTACTTGGGAAGATTGTGGCATCAAATATTTTCTTGTGTGTATATTTAAGAAAGTGAATATTTTAATTAAAATAAGCATGTTGGATATCGACCAGTGTTCAGTTTTCTGATTGTAATGATACCTCCTAAGAAATTGAATTGTCAAGTCAATCAGCACACCGCCTTAATTGAAATAGACTTTTAAAAAAATTAAATTCATGACATTGCTCTGAATGCATTTTTGTATTGATGATTAACAGGAAATGTCCCTTTTTTTTTAAATGCAAACTTGGGTCATTTAGAGCAGAGAAGCAGAACAGCCATTTGGAATCGATTGCTTAACTGTAAAACCTGAATACCTGCAGGAAAACACAAAGTTGGCACCAGGTGCAGCAATTAGAAAAGCAAATTGGCGCTAAGTGGCAAAGAAATGGTGAAATGTAAAAGTAGGGAAGTCTTGCTGTGGGATGACACCTAGAATATTGCATTTAAGGAAAGATATTGAGGGTGATTCAGCAAAGATTCACTTTGATTGATTTGTGGAATGAAGGGGCTGTCTATTCATTGACTCTTCATTGGAGTTTAAAATAATGAGAGGAGGTCTTATTGCAGTAAAATTCTGAGGGGAATTTGACAGGGTTGATGCTAGAGGATGTTAACAAATGAGGAATCAGGAAAAAAAAAGGGAACCATGTTCAGAATAAAGAGTTTATGATTTAAGGTGAAGATGATGAATTTCTCTAAGGTGGCAAGTGTTTGCAATTTGCTTGCCCCCAAGAACAGTAGCGGCAATCTATTAAATATACCCAAGGTTGAGAAAGACAGATTTTTGGTTTAAAGAGATTAATGAGAAACCAGCAGAAAGTGAACCTGAGGTCAATATTGGACCACCTATGATCTTTCTTTTTTTTTAATATTTTTTTATTTTTCACACTGTGAACCATATCAACCAAAATATATTCAAACGTTTCTCATTAAATATACACAGTGGCATTTTCTCCCTTTTTTCCCCCCTACCTTCCCACCTCCCTCCAAAACCAATAAATATTCAACGTATACAATACAATAAAACCATTAAACAATGTCATCACACAATGAAAAATAAACAAGAAAAATGTGTCATCTACTTTTACACACTGGATCAAGTCGTTTTGTCTTCTTATCATTTTAGGGGGTGGAGGTCCGAGGCAAACCCTCTCTGTTATGTTCCATGTATGGTTCCCAAATTTGTTCAAATAATGTCTTTATTTTTTAAATTATGCGTTTTTTTTTCCAATGGAATACATTTATTCATTTCCATGTACCATTGCTGTATTCTCAGGCTCTCTTCCATTTTCCAAGTTAACATTATAGATTTTTTTTGCTACTGCTAAAGGCTATCATAATAAATCTTTTTTGCACTTTATCCAATTTGAGGCCTAATTCCTTACTTCTTATATTACTTAGAAGAAAGATCTCTGAATTTTTTGGTATGTTATTTTTTGTGATTTTATTTAATATCTGATTTAGATCTTCCCAAAACATTTTCACTTTCTCACATGCCCAAATTGCATTCATTGTTGTTCCCATTTCCTTCTTACAGCGAAAACATCTATCTGATAATGTTGGATCCCATTTTTTTAACTTTTGGGGCGTGACATATAACCTGTGTAACTAATTATACTGTATCATGTGTAACCTTGTGTTTATTATATTCTTCATAGTTCCAGAACATAACTTTTCCCATTATTCATTCTTTATCTTTATGTTTAAATCCTTTTCCCACTTTTGTTTGGGTTTATAGCTTATTTCATCATTTTCCTTATCTTGCAGCTTAATGTATCTTTCTGAATATCAGATCAGCTTGCGGAAACAACATGGCTTACTTCTGCTCTTTCTTACCTGTTTACAGTCTTAACTGGCTTAATCACTGCTCTTGACATGTAGCTAAATGATTGAAAGGAAAGCAGGACATTTTGCAAACATTCAGTGGATCACGAGGATCTGAGGGGAGAGGAATATTTAAGATTTCGAGTAATTGAAATTTCAGGTGAACTAAGAAGATTTCAAAATCAACTGTGACTTGGGTTGTAGAGAAGGTAGAGGGAGAAAGAGAACAATGGGATTTTATTGATAGCATGGAGAGCAGGAAATAGGGACTAATGGTTATCCTAGCTGAGAGAAGGAGCTGAAGGTCTGTTTGAGGTAAATGATGTGCTGGGATAAGTTGCAGATGCACATATATGAATGAAAGGGGGGAGAGAAATGAAGCAAAACAAAAATACTGAAATAACCAATACAAATCCTGGAAATACGAAATAAAAAAAAGAATAGTTTCAGCAATTTAGGTACCATTTTTGGATTGAAGAACAAAGTCTTCATTTCAGATTCATACCTTTAATCAAAATTGGCCAGTTCTGATAGAATGTGCAAAGGCTGGTGATCTGGAAATGTTGAATTCACTGTTAAGTCCAAAGGGCTGTAATGTGCCAAGTTTTCTGACTTAGCAAATTACAACCTGAGCAGTTTGAGATAACTTCCTATCTGTTTCTCTATATTTACTGAGGGGCTAAGCATACAACTTCCCCAAATGGGCACAGATATATAAATTTGCATACCAGCTGGGTTTTGAGGACAAGCAATCATTTCCACCTGCATTACTGGCCAAGCAATGTGGTGGCCAATAATATCCTGATTTTGTGGAAGTCTACAGTCCTCACAAAATTGTGGGAATTGATTGTAGTCAGTTGTTAGCTTATCAGTGACTTATTCAACAGCGGATGGTAAGAAGTTACACCTATTTCAAACGAGTCCTGAAGAATCCATACATAATATTTGGTAGCATAATGATCATTTTGGTCACTGCTTGTGTGGTGCTCGCCCTTCTCATTGGCCAATTTCCTTGAAGTCATTCTTGCTGAAGGCAAACACGGGGTTTAGTCTCACTGGTAGGATGAATAATTTGTGAGCTTTTGGTCAACATTTAAAAGTTGTCTGCCAGGGAATATTAGATGGCTCAAATTAAAGATCATGTGGCAGACTCAAAATGTCCTGTCTACAAATAATTGATTCAGAGAAATTGGCAATGCAATAGGTTAAATGTGCATTTGTTATTTTTTGATAGTGGACATGGGAGAAAAGAGAAATTGGGCAGTCTATTGACTTGCCTGTATTTATTAGGATTTTGAACTTGTCTGTCAATGCAGTTTGTGAGGTGATATTTGATTGTAAGTGCCTCAAGGAACATTCCTGAAGGGAAATGCCATACTAATACAACTTGCTGGCTGACTTTTGACTTCTAACCTAAAAAGATTTGCAGCTCATGCAATGACATTTTCAAGTATTTTATCCTGTCTTTATTATACAATATTATGTCCTCTTATCCCTTTTTCTAATTCAACATTGCATTGATCATCATTCTGAATATCATTCTCTTTGATTCAGCAATATTTAATAGTTTAAACCATGTGAAATTTCTTGAGGCATTGTTATACATTAAAGATGCAAGTTGTTTTGTAAGAAGTAATTGTACTTAAATGTGGTTATAATTCTTGGCATATTTGTTTTTTTTTGTACAAAATTCAATGCAGCAATTTGATGTCTTCCACTTTATTCTGAATAAGATACCAGTAGATATGCACTATTAATTTAAACACAGCTATGCCCCATTGGGCACCGCTGAACTTGCAATGAAGTAATTCCAACTAACCTGAAAAAGAATGACCTCAATTGATACCTGACACTGACTCATGATAAAACTTAACTAGCGCATACTGACATTTGTAAAAAATTGCATCAGTCAGAGCAAATGTAATATGGAAGATTGCAAATGCTGGAATCTGAAGCCAAACTCAATCTGTTGGAGGATCTCAATGTGTCAAGCAAAATCAGTAAGGAAAAGAAATAGACCTAATGAAGAGTTTTGGCTTGAAACTTGAATCCATTTTTTCTCTCCCATCGATACTGATTGACTTGATAAGTTCCTCCAGCAGATTGTGTTGGAGCACAAAGATAATATTTGACTGTGTCACATTCAGTATAAGCAAACTGTAGTTAATATTCCAAATGTATTTATCAGCCAATCAAGGAGGCCTCATTACAGAGATTACAACAATTCTGACCATTATGCCTTCCTTATAAATCCAAATTTCATATTTATTTGAATAATGTTCTGGCCTTAGAGGTTTACTGGCAGTTTTGCTTTTTTCAACAATCTTTGGACATAAATGTTGATATTTTATAGATGGAAATATTAATTACTATTCATGTAGAATATTTTAAGGTGTCTTGTGTTACAAAGAGCCAGGCTTGAGGATCACGAGCTAGTTAAAGCTAGTTAAGTATGTGGCTGAATGTATATTGCACTGCATTCATCCACATTCAAGGAAGAAGCTCCAAAATAGATAAATGGTCACTTTATCCCTTCCATGATTATCATCAAGGCATTCTCAAAACTGCCTTATTTACCATTTTTATGCCTATAATGCACATTATGTGTGCACGCTATACATTAATTTTTTTTTATATATTGAAAAAATGTGCACAATTTATAGTGGGCATGGGAAAGTAATAGAGGCAATGAAACGTGTACAATTTACAGACGAATGTGGGAATTGGGTACATAAAAATGGCAAAATTCAAAATTTTGATCATGGCAGTCTCGGGAATATCTCTTTGGCCTGAGTGCCATGGTATTCTAAGAGGGGCATAGTGCCGGAGGATTGGTATATCATCCATGTAGTTCCTTTGTTTAAACAGTGTCCAAGGAGAAAGCCTGGCAATTATAGGCCTGTAAATTTGACGTGGGTGGTCGGTAAGCTAATGGAAAGTATTCTTTGAGATAATGTATGTATCTAGAGAGACCAGGTCTGATCGGGAATACTCAACATGGGTTTGTAAGGGAAAGGTCATGTTTGACAAATCTTGTTGAATTTTTTGAGGAGGTGACTAGGAATGTTGATGAGGGTAAAGCAGTACATGTTGTCTATATGGATTTCAGTAAGGCCTTTGATGAGGTTTCACATGGAAGGTAAGTAAGGAAAGTTCAGGCACGAGGTATTAATTTTGAGATGGTCAAATGAGTTCAACAGTGACTGGAAGGTAGATGCCAGAGAGTCATGGTGGACAACTGTCCGTCAGGATGGAGGTCGGTAACAAGTGGTGTGCATCAGAGGTCGGTATTGGGTCCCTTGTCATTTACATTAATCATTTTGGATGATGGATTTGTAAATATGCAGATGATACAAAGATGTAGTGGGTAGTGAAGAAGGTTTTCAGAGATTGCAGAAGGATTTGGACGGCTTAGAAGAGTGGGCTGAAAAGTGGCAGATAGAGTTTAATACTGAGAAGTGTGAAGTGCTTCATTTTGGAAAAAATAATCAAAACAGGACACATGCAGTAAACAGGAGGGCATTGAGGAATGCAAAAGAACAGAAAGATCTAGGAATAACGGTTCATCATTCTTTGAAGGTGGAATCTCATGTGGATAGAGTGGTGAAAAAGTTTTTAGTATGCTGGCCTTCATAAGTCAAAGCATAGAATACGGGAGTTGGGAAGTGATGTTGAGACTATTCAAGGCATTGTTGAGGCTGAATTTAGAATACTGTGTACAGTTCTGGTCACCAAATTATAGGAAGGATATCAATAAGGTAGAGAGGATGCAGAGGAGATTTACTAAAATGTTGTCTGGATTTCAGAATCTAGATTACAAAGAAAGATTGAGTAGATTAGGTCTTTATTCATTGGAGCTTAGAAGGTTGAGGGGGGATTTAATAGAGGTATTTAAAATTATGAGAGGGATAGTTAGAGTAGATGTGAATAGGCTCTTTCCCTTGAGGGGCGGTGAGATTCAAACAAGAGGACATGAGTTAAGAGTTAGGGGGCAAAAGTTTAGAAGTAGCTTGAGGGGGAACTTCTTCACTCAGAGAGTGGTGGCTGAGTGGAATGATCTTCCAGAAGAGATGGTCGCAACAAAGTCAATTTTATAATTTAAGGAAAAGTTGGATAGGAATATGGATGAGAGGGAATTGGAGGGTTACGGGCAAAATGCAGGTAGGTGGGACTAGAGGAGATCACATAGATCACTACGGACTAGAGAGGCCAAGATGGCCTGCTTCCGAACTCCTGAGGGAGGAGATTAATATATCAGGTGCCTCTGAGATAATGGTCGTAGATGGACCTTGCAGGAGGATGTCATCCATATAATAACCTCTGGGGGAAGTTGAATGGGTTGTAAATTGCAGGAGATTAACTGTGGCTGATAGTGAGACCATGGAATGTGTATTGTGTCCTGTCCCAAGTAAATGCAAATTGCTCGTGTGAGTTAGAATGTAGAGTATTACACCTACGTGGTATATACATGTGCGCCATACAAGATTATTTTTACACAGTTTAAGATTTTCCATGTGTTATACGAGTAAAAATACAGTAAATATTGTGCAAAGCTGACACATGGAACATTATGCACTTTTGTGTTTGTTGCTACTGACAAGACTAAACAGCAGTATATGACGGTGTCTTTTCGTGCAAATTCCTCTCCCTTCCAAACTTTGTCCTAGATTGCTAAAAGAGCTGTGATTTTTGCAGTCATTGAATGGAAAATAATTTTTTTTTTAAATTATGCATGCTTTGTACAGCTAAATCTTTATTTAATTTTAATTTAGTTTGCATAGACTTACAAAGTCCAATAAACAAAGCCGACCATGTACATATTCGTACCCAAAGTCCGTATTTGTCCCCACACCCACCACAGCGAATACCTTCCAAAAACATCTCGATCCCAATTGTAGGGCACATGACTCTTTCGAAACCTGCAATGGAAAGAAATATCGGTGCGTACAGCTAAATCTAGCACGGTTCTACAGCTTTAGATTAGTGATTTTTCCTCTTGTCTGAGGAGAAAAATCTGAGGCCAGTAGCTTATTTTGAAGGGATCAGCTAAGATGTTAAAACTCGATTCAAACAATTCAGTACAAAAGAAAACAAAGCATGGCTACATCCACTCCATGTATTTTATTCTGGCAGAATTATAGACAATAATAAAAAGAAAATGTTAAATTTAACTTGGGCTTTTTTTTTAAAATTTTTGTAGAAGATCAAGGTGACCTGGCGACAAATGAAAATTATTCAAGTGAGGAAGAGAATGAAAGCATTCCAGGATGCACATTGTTTGTCAAAAATTTAAACTTTTCAACGACTGAAGAATCTTTGAAGAAGGTATGTGTTCTTCCAAGTTTTCAAAGGCCAAGTTAGTGGTATAGGTTTTGCCGCTTTTGATAATCAATGGCAGTCAAGGATCCAGTTGCCAAGGGGACTGCTGAGACAAAGGTCCCAGAATTTGGAGATTAGTTTGTTTGGGGCTATGTTGTTGAAGGAGGAGCAATGAAGTTGTCTGACAAGGGTATATTTGAAGTCCATATGTTCTTGTGCTAAGTTGAGGCCCAGAGAGTTGACATCTGCCATGAATCTATTGTGCCTGGAGGCGAAGTTAAGTGGGTCATGGCTGGTGTTAATATGAGCTATGTCCAGCCTCTAAGCACTTGATGATGGTGTGTGTCAGAGCCACCAGGCAGAAGTCATTAAGGTCTGTCATTGTGTTGTACTTTGCCACTGCTTTATAGTGGCCTTAAAGTAGGTAGGAACTTCAGCCTGTTGCAGGGAGAGTTAAAAGATGTGCCAAACTTCAGTCATTTAAATGGAAAAAAGGCCCAGACTTCGGCTCCTGCACTCTCAAACATGATTGTGTGGGACTTGTAGGTTTGGAAGAGCATATTTGTCAGTTCATTCTGTCTCTGCTGAAGCTGAGCCGTGCTGGCATTTCTTGGCATTGTGCAAATGAATTGTCTTTCTGCTGCTGTGCTATGATTTCTGTAGCTTTGGATGAGGAGGTTAAGGAGCGGTTTAAGATTCACTTTGAAGTGTTTGTAGCTACTCGCTGATTTCAGTTTTTTAAAATAAGACTTTTAAGTTTTCATTTTAAAGCTTATTTCATTTTTAAATCTTTAAAATACTTCTGAATATCATTATTAATAATTACTCAATGTCTTCAATGCTGACATAGTTAAAAAGGAAACTTTCCTAGTTGTGTATATTTAGGGCAGAGCTGGTGGAGCCCTTTTGCTGCTCAGATCGTGTTGCTGGACTCTGAGTGCACAGGTTTAAGTGCATTGTTGCTCTGAGTCAGGACCAGATAAGAGTGGTCATGGAGAACTGTAAATAATAATTTAATTCGGGATGGTCAACCACCAAGATCAGGCCCTCATAAAAAGGGCACCTCAGTCTCTCTGTCTACCCACTAGCACTGACTAGCTGAACATTTTCTTTCAGCTCTAAGTTGCATTTCTCAGCTTTTGATTCTGTATACCTGAGCCAAGGGAAGTATCCACTCTGCCTATTCTCAACAAATTTTTTTTACATTTCAATGGGATCACTTGAGTGCAATGTGTTATACGTTGATGAAAATCAAGAAGGAAATGAAAGCCTTTTGATGTTTATCATAATTGTTCAATAACTGAACAATGTGGAATGAAGTAGTAATTTTCCACCTAGTGGGATATTTAAGTATAGCAGAAATAAGTGTTCAGCACTCAAGTTCATTCCATTCTTCCACCACTCGCTGAGTGAAAAAGCCACCTCTAATATTTCTCCTAAAGTGTTGCCCCCTTACCCTTAACTCGTGACCTCTTGTTCCAACCTCCCCTGCCCTCAGGGGAAAGAGTCTGTTTATGTCTAGTCTATCTATTCCTTTCATAATTTTAAATAGTATATAATGGAAATTATTAATAATACTTATCTATGATACATATTTGACATTATGTTTATGTATTAAAACATTAAAGATCAAAACAATTATAAGAAATATTTGGTGTTTTGCTCCATTGTTTCATGATGGATATCATGACAAAATATGTGTTTCTACAAATATCTTCCTCCTGAAGTAAAATATATTTTAACATTCAGAATAATAACAGGTACCAGCCAAGCATCGAGGGAACACTTCCCCAATTCTGACAATTTTCCTTTGTATATTTTTTTCCTTGAACCCAATATTAATGATGACATTCCCGTGCAGTGCTGTGAATAATATACTTGTAAGGATGCCATTTTTCAAAAGTGACATTAAACCAAAGTCCCATCTTCACCTTCAGATGGACATAAAAGATTCCATGACATGAAGAACAGCAGATGTTCAGGCCAATATTGATCTCAACCAACTGCATTAAAAAATGATGATTGGTCACTATCACTTGATATTTATAGTACAATTTTATGCCATATTTTTACAGTATGCATCTCTCAAATACTTAATATTCTATAATCCCCTTTTGTGATCATTTAAAATGCTGTATTAATTAGGTTTCTCTTCATACAAGAATATTTGGGATGGTATAATGTAAAGGCAGAAAGAGATTTAAATATCTGTGAATTTTCAAAATAAAATGAATGCAATGTCTATTAACGAATCCATTAAATGCAGAGCAAACAATAAATGCTTAGATACTGTACTTAAAATCCTTTAGATACTTCCTATTCCTTATTCTCCCTGAGTTGGCATGCTGAATTTTACATGTTTGACTGGATTAGCTATCACATACTAAATCAACTTGTTAAGCTTTATCTAATTGAATAATCATTTGTAGATTTAATTCTCACAGGATTTCCTGTCTCTTGCTACTTTACATTCTGCCAATTAATATATCATCATCAAAATAAAGTTTGTGCTCACATTCAACATGTTGAAATTTTCCAAACCCAGTAATCTTTTTGATATTGTGGATAAACAGCACACCGTATGGAATTTAAATGTAATATCTGGTGCTTTAGAGATAATCTCAAAACAGAGAGATGGAGGCACGTAACGTGGGGATTCAAAAGTTTACATCTTAAAAATTGGAGATGCTTTGGAGGCCAGAAGTGGAAGGGCATGGAGAATGTGACTGAAAATAAAGTAAAATGCTTTAAGATTTATATATTCAAAAAGTGAAGTTTGGTCAGTATAAGTACAGTTGGGTATTTTTGTCTTTTAAATTGTTTATTCTTAATGCAGGTGCATTAGTTAGACCTTGTAAGAGTAAAGCAAGCAACCAGAAAGTACACTTATCTGGCATCTACCTATCTCCATAGAGCCAGATACCAGATACCACCAATTTTAGTTTCAACTGTAAATTTAAATCCTGAAAATAATGAAGATTACTGGATCAAATACTACAGTAGATTAGCAAGCATAAGGGTTATGTTTGTGTATGATCTAGTACAAGTTAGGAAACATAAATTTGTCTTTTCTGAATTCCTTTTGGATTTCTTGCGATCCATATTGCTTTCAAGGAGATTGAGTGCATGGATCCAATAGGGCTTCCGTGACTTCAATTGAGAGCAAAAGATATTAGTGAGATCCTGATGCATCAGATGATGCGCTGGATTTCCTTCAGGGGCAGTATCACAACAGATGGCATCATGAAGTCTTCCTCTGCTATCCCTAGATCAAACCAAGGCCCATCATCATACTTTGTTGAAATCCTGGTAGCTATATCGTTGCCAAAACAAATTAAAATTGTTCCAGAGATACCAATGAAAAAAGCAACATCCCGTTAAAGCTCTTTTGTATCTGTTCCAAAGCTTCAATATCCTTTCTTTAAGGATGTGACCAGAATTGCACACAGTATCTCGAGTGTGGCCTGACCAAAGTTTTGTATTGCTTCAGCATGGCTTCCTTATTTCTATGCTTAGTGCCCTGTCCAATGAAGCCAAGCATCCCATACTCCTTCTTTACTACCCGGTCTACACGCATGGCTACTTTCTGAGCTACGGACCTGAACCTCCCAGATCCCTTTTAAGATATCTGCCATTCCCCTTACATTTGACATCCCAGAATTCAACACTTATCTGGATTAAGCTTAATCTACAACTTCTCTGCCCATAATCTGTAACTGATCTATATTCTGCCATATTTTCTATTAGCCCTCTATTCCGTTCACAACTCCATCAATCTTTGTATCATCTGCAAACTTACTAACTGATTCTCCTACTTTTTCATCCAAGTCATTTATATGGACTGTATTAAAAACAAGAGGGTCTCAACAGCAATTTCTTTGAAATGCCACTGATCTTAGACCTCCAGCCGAAATAACAGCCTTCAAACACAGCCCTGTCTTCTATTTGGCCAGCCAATTTTGTACGGATGCAATGGCCACATAAGCACGACAGCACCAATATCTCTTAACAACTACAACAGGTGCATCATTGTAAGTATCAGAGTGCTTGATTGCATGGTTTAGGAAACTGCTACACCTAAGGCCGAAAGAAACTGCAGAATCTGTAATTCCTGCTGCCATGAAAAAGCAGCCAAATTTTTAAAAGACATATCCCATCTCGGCCATACTCTCTTCAGCCCCCTCCTGTCGGGAAGAAGATTCAAAAGTATGAGATCACACACCACCTGTTTCAAGGACCATTTCTTTCCTGCTGTTATCAGACTCTGAAAGAGCCAAAAATAGTTAAGTGAATTTGTCTTTGCTCTGCACTGACTGATCTGTCTTGTAACTGTATGTTTTTACTGAGTATAATATGTTGACTGGTCAGTTTCCAAAGCAACTTTTGTTTGCTGCAGTGACTGTCCTGTGTAGCTGAAATGCTACTAATCTGAGGTCCAGGTCTTTGTAGTCTTGGTTTACATGCATAGGATGTTCAGCCAGTACTTTTTAAAATATAATGATGGCTTTTCTTTCCACCATTCTATGGCTGAGTTTCAGAACCTCCACCAAGGTGACTTAAAACATTTTCTCTCTGCTGTAGCAATATTCTTGATTATTGATCCCTTTGGTAGGGAATATATGTCCTTCGTACTCAATTTGTCTTGGCCATTCATAATTTTATCATTCTGAATTTATGTCCCTAGAGTCTGCCCCGAAAAGGAATAGCAATGGTAGCATAGTGATTAGTGCAATGGTATTTTATGCCCCTAGAGTCTGCCCCGAAGAGGAATAGCAATGGTAGCATAGTGATTAGTGCAATGGTATTACAGTGCCAGTGACTCGTGTTCAAATCCAGTGCTCTCTGTAGAAAGTTTCCACTTTCTCCCCATGATCTGCATGGGTTTCCTCTGGGTGTGATGGTGTCCTTCCACCCTCCAAAGACGTATGGGCTTGGTAGGTTAATTGGTGTATCAGGGTGGTGTGGGCCAGAATGGCCTGTAACTGCTGTATCAATTTTTTTTAAATTATGCTGGAAATTCCTTGATTTGATATTTTTTTAATTCAAAGTGATCGTTACCTGAAAACTTGCCCATGTAAATTTCTAGTCGCCATGGACTTTATTGTGGATGTGGAAGCAATTTTGTACACCTTCGGTAATGATATTACCAAAGGTTCAGACAAATTAAAATGTAGTACAAACAATGATGTCATTCATTTGTCCCATTTTTTTCCTTAACCTTTGCGATACAAAACAAACCGCAACTTAACTCCAAACGTTTTCTAAGTCAATATTAAAGTGGAAAGCACTTGTTATGCTGCCTGAACAAGTTAATAATGATAACATACACCATCTGTAGCTTTGAAATGGCTGTGCAAACTGCATGAAAAAAAGATAAGCCAAGCAAGCTCTAGTTTGTTATGCTCTATTTATGTTTAAATGTTAACGTATTAACCAGCCAATGAAATTAATATTATATTAACTTCTTTAACCTTCCTGGTCTTTTATTTTACCATTTTCTCATTTTCTGATGCTTTTTGTGTTGCTTTAGGACCAGTGTACAATAATCTTTTGCTACACTAAGTATTGAATTTCTTCAGATAATTTGTAATGTAAATTCTATTATTTTCATTGCTCTCAGCCACCTATTCAATTTCAGTCCTTAATACACCATTTGTGATTCACCTCAGCCTAGTCCTTTACTCTTTGCTTTAATTTATGTGATCTTTTATCATTGTTATAAATCATAATCTTGCTATGCATGTTTGACGTTTATGTCGCATAATGTAGTTTTTACAAAATATACAATTTTCTGTTAATAAATTTGGATAAATATTCTTGCTAATATCTGGTTGGCTGTCAATTGAGGTTTGTTCATTTACTGAATTAACAAATCTCTCCCTTTCCCTGCGTTATTACAGGATGTATGATTAATATAAAGCTCTTTGCCTACTCCTAACATCATAAAAATGGAAAAGTCATTTGATGCAGTTTAAAATTCGTGTTCATGAAAGGTGCATGAGCTCAATCTTTTTTCTTTACAATCTTCATCCAACCAACTGTCCCTACCTTGTTTCCAGGACCTCTCTCCTTTTTTTTTCCAAATAGTTGTTTTAAAAACTGTAGACATTAGAGATCTGAAATAGAAAAAAAGAATTGCTGCAAATGCTCAGATCAGGCACCACTTACTGAACCTAATATGTAATTCCACAGAATTAAATGTTCATGATGAATCCCTCTTTGGTTATTTGTTTGCCATTGGCATATCTTGGACACTTGATAGTTAACAGTCAGTAGTTCCTCTGTTTGCGCGAAAGCCGCACTGTGATTCTGGCCAAAATGTTTGGCCTGGAAGTCAGCCTGAAGAAAACTGAGGTCCTCCATCAGCCAGCTCCCCACCATGACTACCAGCCCCCCCACATCTCCATCGGGCACACAAAACTCAAAACGGTCAACCAGTTTACCTATCTCGGCTGCACCATTTCATCAGATGCAAGGATCGACAACGAGATAGACAACAGACTCGCCAAGGCAAATAGCGCCTTTGGAAGACTACACAAAAGAGTCTGGAAAAACAACCAGCTGAAAAACCTCACAAAGATAAGCGTATACAGAGCCGTTGTCATACCCACACTCCTGTTTGGCTCCGAATCATGGGTCCTCTACCGGCATCACCTACGGCTCCTAGAACGCTTCCACCAGCGTTGTCTCCGCTCCCTCCTCAACATTCATTGGAGCGCTTTCATCCCTAACGTCGAAGTACTCGAGATGGCAGAGGTCGACAGCATCGCGTCCACGCTGCTGAAGATCCAGCTGCGCTGGGTGGGTCACATCTCCAGAATGGAGGACCATCGCCTTCCCAAGATCGTGTTATATGGCGAGCTCTCCACTGGCCACCGTGACAGAGGTGCACCAAAGAAGAGGTACAAGGACTGCCTAAAGAAATCTCTTGGTGCCTGCCACATTGACCACCGCCAGTGGGCTGAAATCGCCTCAAACCGTGCATCTTGCCGCCTCACAGTTCGGCGGGCAGCAACCTCCTTTGAAGAAGATCGCAGAGCCCACCTCACTGACAATTTTCCCCTGCAACCGTGTCTGCCTGTCCCGCATCGGACTTGTCAGCCACAAACGAGCCTGCAGCTGACGTGGACATTTACCCCCTCCATAAATCTTCGTCCGCGAAGCCAAGCCAAAGAAGAAGAAGCTTTGGAATATAATCTGAATTCTAAATTTTCTCATTACAATTACTTTCAGACATTTTTTCTGGACTCCATGGCATAGAATTGCCTGTGTCACCTGAGATGTTAGAACAGTGGAAATTCTGTGGCAGAACTGTACATTCATCCACTAGGTTTTGGGGAGGTGGTATTGGGTGGGTGGGTGGGGGGGGGGGAATGATTAGTTTGAGTTTCAGAGTCAGAGTTTCAAGCAGCTTAGTTTCTGCTTGGACTACTATGAAATGAGTGGGTCAGTGCATTCCTACTTTAAGATGCTGGCATCATAACTGATCATTTTTGCTCGTTTGACATGATTCGGCATGTCGTCAAATATTTTATAAAATTCTACAGGTATACTGTGTAAAGTGTACTGACTAATTGCATTGCAAGCTGGTTTGGAAACTTGAGTTTGGAAGATGCAAACCTGGCTAAGTCCATCAAGGGCACCAACCTCCCATCTGTTGAAGATATCTATATAAGACATAGCCTCAGAAGGCAGCCAGTGTCATTAATGATCCCCATTATCCTGGTCACAAACTCTTTTCGCTGCTATCTTCAGACAGAAGGTACAGAAACTTGAGATCCGACACCTCCAGGTTCAAGAACAGTTTTTCCAACAGCTATTGGGCTCTTGAACCTCCCTGTACTACCCTAACTATAAACTACGAGACGACCAAATGTCTGCACAAATGAAATTCCACTTTTTTTCCTTGAACTAGCTGCATTTGTGAATATTATCTCTTTTACTATGTTGGCATGTTGTGATCATTTAATCTGTGAAGTAGTTGGTACACCTTACCTACGTAGCTACAGCAAGTTCGATTTTTCTCTATGTATGGTACTTGTGTATGACAAGATGTCATTTCATTTTTGGAGCTGTTATCAGCAATGAAGACTCAGCTGTCGCTTTTTGTAATCAGCTTCTCTTTGTTGAATTTTAATATTTAAAATATTTGCTTCTTTACAACTTGAGAAGAACTTGAATAAAACAAGTTTCCACATGTAACATTGGTCTGCTTCTAGAAGATCCCCTTTGGTCGTATCAAATCTTTTTCTTGTGATTTCTAGGTGCATCACAGCCAAAGCTCCATTTGCATTGTTTGCATTTGTTGAAATTCAGGAGTGAAATCACACCCTCACATCAATGTAATGGCAAAAAGACAAATAAACTCATGCATCTATGATTATAATCGTGTAGACTTTTCAGAGATCACTCTTGCAAAATTGAGCGCATATTTCTTAACGATACGTGCTACAGGAGTCGATGGTGGGGGGGGGGGGTGGCTTTATTCAGATTGCACATAGTAAGGAAAATAAGATTATAAAGCCTGTAAAGATTATAAATACCTCCAGGTAAGTACTAGGCTTTTTCTTTTTACCACTAGAATTGCTTTGACTTCTGGCAACAGCACCACAAATCTTTAAAGCTTTAATTTATGCTGTGGAACCTCACTGATGTGTGATAAATTTCATCTTCATACTCTCATTCATCTAAATACACTTAAAAATAATGGCGGTGAAATTTACTGGAGATATATAATTACTTTTGTTGTAAGCAAAACCAAGATCTTTACCACACACGTTTCACCAGTGGGTTATACAATAATGCTTGATGGGGTACTCCTCTGTGTCCTCAATATACAGCTTAAAATTTATGATCATCTGTGAAAATACCAACTTCAAATCCAAAGATCCAGTCTAATCCTGAACATAAATCTACAATTTACATCCTATTGTTCATCCTGCAATTCATTTATAAACCTCAAACTCCATCACAGCATGCAAAAGTACTTTTGTCCGAACTGTGTTTGAACAGCAAGTGGTTTCATCTGCTGCCAAGGAAAAATAAATTTGTTGCCACATCTTTTACAGTTGTAAAATATAATTTCACAGGCAAGAACACTTGCAAGTCCAGCTTCTGTTGGACATGACTTTTTCTATGCCATTAATAGTCTTTCAAAACAACTGTATGAATGAGTCGACATTGTTTTTGACGTATATTCTCTTTTCAAATCAACAAAATAATAAATGAGTACCTCTTGGTGCAGATGAGAAATGAATCAATAGAATTTGAGCAACAAAAGACCACAAATAATTTGGATTCAGCAAGAAATTTAAGTGACAAAAAATTAAATTATGTGATATCACTGTGACAGATTGCTTTGCACTTAATTTGCCAAACCTAAATTCATTTTGTAGGAAGTGAGCATAGCTGGCAAGAATAGTAATTATTACCTATTTCTAATCTCTCTTGAAATAATGCAATATTTTAGATAAAGATATTGTGTTAGGGATTCCAGGATTTGGAATCTGTAAGAAAGAAGTAATGGCAAGTGTGCGTCTTCACAGTGAGCTTGTAGATGGTATTATCTCGTTTTGTCTTGACCTTCCAGTAGGGGTTAAAGGATTTGGGAGGTGTGGTTGGAATAGTTTTGGTGAGTAATTGCAGTGCAGTTTGCAGATAATATGCTATTACCAGAGTGTGGAAGGCATTAATTAATTGTCACACAGGTGGTTTGCTTGGTTCAGAGTATTGTTAAATGTTGCTTGTGTTGTATTCATCCAGACAAGTGAGAGTATCTATCCCACTCCTGACTTACCATTTAGATAATGAAAATGCTTTGCAGTGTTAGGTGTTTCATTCACTGCAACCTATGTAGTGCTTATATTGGTACGGTAAAGGTGAGGGCATGCAGCCAGTCCTATAGTGAGCTTGATTATATCAATATTTGTATCCATTAGAATTTATTTCACATTTTTATAACAATTTTATGATTTCATCATTATTTAATCTGTTTCTTTTCAAGACATTTAGCAAATGTGGATCATTAAAAAGTTGCAGTATCTCAAAGAAGAAGAGCCGGACAGGTGAATAGTTGTCTATTTCAATTTTTAGTGTAAACATTTTGACTATTTTATTGAAAACAAATATTTTTATTATTAAGAAGTTGTCTATCACAAACTGGTGTAATTCTTTTTATCCTATTGCTTAAGAAGGTTGCTTCACTTGAATTGCCAATAATGTGCTTTAAAGGTCTTTGCAATGGTGTGAATTTAAAGCAGATGGTTAGCTAATTATTATCATAATATAATTGTTTATTAAAAGTGCTTTTTCAGTTAAAGTAAAAGCCAGCTTTAAAATAAAGAATTGTGTCCCATATTGTTTAATGCCAATTTGGATTCATAATTAGTTATACATTATAATTGCTTAAGATCCATTTATTGGAGCATAGTTTGACTGTACTCTCCTGCACTCGTGTGAATTACTGCTTCTATAAATTCTGTAGATGCTTTTTTAGTGCTGAAAAGATTTTAAATGATTAAGGTAGATTATCCTGTGGTTTGTTTAAAAAAAATCTCTTTAATCTTGCAAGCTTCAGTATTTTATATCCATTAGCTGTTTTAACTACCATATATTTCGGCGTACAAGTAAAACCCCATTTTCTGGCTGCCTGAGGTGCCCCATTGATTGGCTTATAAGTCGACCCTCAAAGCTCACCGTGCCTGAGATGGGCCATTGACCAACGTAAACGTTGACCCCCCCCCCGTACAGCGCCGATTGATCTGCTGGCATTGGCTGGAGGTGCTTGCTATCATGGAGGGTCCATCGACACAACAAGTGACAAAAATATGAAGTGAGCTTTAAGTTGAAAGTGATCGAAATGGCCAAGAAAACCAACAACTGCGCTGCTGCGAGAAAAATTGATGTACCTGAGAAATTAGTAAGAGATTGGAGGAAAAAAGAAGAGAAAAATACCCAAAAACACAATGTTCTTTGAGAAAAGGAAAATCACATTGCAGAATGGGTACATGAACAGAGGCAAGATTGATACATAGTCATCTGTAATAAAATAAGAACATTTGCACTGCAGTGGTCCAAGTCGCACCCAGACCTCAGTAATGACATGGAGGCAATCATTTCATGAACAGGAAAAATCTGGTATTAACGCCAAAAAACAAAAATTGCTCAGACACTACCAAAAGTTGTAAATTTACTCCAGTTTATTATTCATAACTGGCAGAAACTCCAATTTGAATTGCAAAATATCGGAAACATAGACAAAACCCCTATGGATTTAGACATGATAGGTAAAAGAACAGTGAAACGGAAAGATGTTAAAACTGCAAATCAGAAATACAGGCCTAGAAGGATCAGGTTTACTGTGGTGTTATCGTGCATAGTCAACGGGACAAAGTTAAGACCCATAGTAATCTTCAAAAGCAAAATTAATCTGAAAATGAAATTCCCTGCAGATATTTTTCTACATTTTCATGAAAAAGTATGGATGGATGAAAGGGTTCTAAATATGTTGCTGTTTTCAGATAAAGATAGCGATTTTGAAGGGTGCTAATAAAAATCTCAATGAAAATCTCAGTCAGGAATTCTTTTGGTTTTTCATGGGTCAACTTGTTCACTGAGATGCTTTTGCACAGGCAAACTTGTACGCTGGAACAGCGTGGTTTGGATTTTGAGCATAATTTAAGGTCTCAAAAGTATATCCTGTATATGTCTACCCCCATTTTTTGAGTTTTTTGGGGGTTTCATGACTCGACGTATACTGAAATATATGGTAATTTTGTATTGTATGTACTTCCATTATTTACCTTAGTATAATGATAATAAAAATAATTTTCCCTTCATTTTCTTGAGTTTCTGCATATTTGTGACTCTAGCTGAATAAAAGACCAGCTGAGTTATGCATTTTTCTCGTAGATCTATTATACAGTGCATGACTTGTATATGCTAAGGAATCCTTGGTGATGCAGTTGATGAGCAACTGTGTTGTGAATAATCGATTTGAAATGATGGAATGTATCTGATTGTTTTTTCTGGTTTTGCAGGTTCGCTTTTGTCAATGGGATATGGATTTGTGGAATACTCAAAACCAGAATATGCCAATAAAGCTGTAAAACTGCTGCAGGTATCCAGATTTGCATTGTTTTGGTGGAATATAATTTCTATATTTATTGCTTCACTTAATTGGATTGGATTTTAACATTGTTTTAATGCCTTAGAAATTCAAGTTTTACATTAAAATAGTATAAATAATCCTAAATGATTTTTGCTGAAAGACTGTAAATGTAAGATGGCATTTAACCAAATGTGCAAGTGAGAATTACTGAAGTATGCTGTTAAAAGCAAACCATCATGGGGCGCCAGACTCTGATAGTTTAATGTATGGGATTTTATTGTTTTGTAATTGTGTAGGCATGCATGTTCAGGTTAGTAGAAGTAATTGTAACAAAGCTTCATGCATCGCTTACATAAATGCTCAATCTGTAATATTTGTTTGAATGGGAAAGACACCTGCAAGTTATAAATGGCACGAGTTCAGATTTCCTCCATGTGTTGGATGAATATACTAGTTCATGGTAACTCATGGCTTATTCTAAATTCTACTGCTTACACATTTTTGTTGAAGAAATTTACATTTCCTTTTGGATGCCTGGGCATGGGAGACATTGTAATATTTAGAACTTAGTGGTGGAGGAGAATGAGGATGAGTGGCAACAACTATAATGACACAGCAAGAGAACATTTCTTTTGTAACACAGGAGCATAAGAACAAAGATGTCGATAATAACTTGCAGGTGTCTTTCCCATTCAAACAAATATTACAGATTGAGCATTTATTTAAGCGATGCATGAAGCTTTGTTACAATTACTTCTACTAACCTGAACATGCATGCCTACACAATTACAAAACCATAAAATCCCATACATTAAACTATCAGAGTCTGGCACCCCATGATGATTTGCTTTTAACAGCATACTTCAGTAATTCTCACTTGCACATTTGGTTAAATGCCATCTTACATTTACAGTCTTTCAGCAAAAATCATTTAGGATTATTTATACTATTTTAAAGAAGTATGATGTGAGGAAGAGCTGATTGAATGCAGTTGCACAGAGTCTGGCATCAACATTTCCATTAGTGTAAAATGAAAAAATCTGCATATGCTAGTCAAGATCCATTGCCATAATCGATCCACACATTCCAAGATTTTAAGGGTTGAAAAGAGTTAAGTAATTCAAAGAGTCAAGGGATTTGGGAAGAAGAATAAGCATTTTATTATCAGAGAACATCAGGGTAGGCATGTGGATGTATCAGCATTCTTGAATTGGAAAACGTGGAGCAATGATGACTCAGATTTTACTTGCACTGATCTGTTGCTTAGTTTTGTCACCCTTCGTCACACTAAACTGGGTGTAGGTTACCCATCTTGCTTGCCTGGACTCCAGCAGAGTGATCTCCCAAGATATGATGAAGAAATCCAACGCTCAAGTGCCACAGGAACTTGGAAAGCTTTCAAAGTCCTCCCTCCACCTTTTATAGTTTTTAAATGTCAAAAACATTCAAACACTTCCAACTGCAACTTTAGTAATTTATAAAATTAAAAAAGTATTTAAAAGTAACTGAAAATATCATAAAAATAAATACATTAAGCAAAACTGAAATAAACGTTCAGCAAAGTGTATTTGCTTCCAATAACATAGAACAGTACAGACCCTTGGGCCCACAATGTTGTTCCAATCTATACAAAACTACTCAACAAACGAAACATTCCCTATCTCACACCCATAACTTTCTATTTTTCTTGCATCTGTGGGCCTATACAAGAGTCTTAAATGTCCCTATTGTACCAGTCACCTCCACCACCTCTGGCAATGCATTCCAGGTACTCATTGCCCTCTGTAAACTTTCTCCCCTCACCTTGTATAGATATCCTCAGCTGTTTGCAAGTCTCGCCCCAGGAAAAAAGGTGCTGGCTGTTCATCATATCTCTATCTCTCATGATTTTGTCGACCTATAATAAGTTGCCTCTCATCCTTCTTCATTTCAAAGAGAAAAGCCCTACCTCTGTTAACCTTGCCTCATAAGGCAACTTTACCCATTTAGGCAACATCCTGGTAAATCTCCTCTGCACCGTCTCCATTGCTTCCACATACTTCCTGTAATGAGGCAAACAGAACTGAGCACAATATTCAAAGTATCGTCTAACCAGAGTTTTATAGAGCTGCGGCATTTAATTCAATTCCTTGACTAATGAAGGCCAGCATACCATAAGCCTTCTTGATTACCCCTTCACTCTGCCCAGCAAGTTGAGGGCAGCACAGTTAGTGCAATTCTGAATCCTGCCCTGTCTGTAAGGACTTTGTACATTCTCCCCATTTGTGTGGGTTTTCCCCAGGGGCTCCAGTTTCCTCTCATCTATTCCAAACAGACCAGGTGTTGTAGGTCAATTGGGTGGCACGGGCTCATGGGCCAAAAGCACCTGTTACCGTGCTGTGTCTAAAAAAAAATTTTTTTTAAATTGATTTGAACCCCGAGGTCCCTCTGTTCTTCCACAATGCTAAGAATGCTGCCATTAATTTGTCAGGTGTGTCCAAGAAGAATTCCTGAGGACGAGGGGAGAGGCCATACTGGATTTAGTATGGGGTAATAAACCACGTCAGTGGTGGAGCATTTTTGTGAAAGTGACCACAATACCCTGTCTTTTAGCAAAACAATAGAGTAAAGATAGGAGTAGATAAAATGGAAAAGTGTTTAATTGGGAAAGGGGTAATTAGGATGGGATTAAGCAGGCACTGGGGAGAGTAAATTGGGCGCAGATGTTCTCAGGGGTATAGGGGTGGGGAAAGCACAGAAGTACTGTGGAGAATATTTTGGGAGCACTTGAACATGTTTCTGGATAGGTTTGTCCTATTGAAATGGAAAAGATAGTCGGATTATGGAGCCGTGGTTGACTAAAAGGTGAGGCAGCGAGTTAGCAAGAAGAAGGAAACCTACAGAAGGTCTGGGAAGCAAAAGTAGCCAGGAAGAAAGAACTTGGAAGAGCCAGAGGGCTGCGCAAGAAGGCCTTGGCAAATAGGATTAAGGAAAACCCTAAGGAGCTCTATGCATACAATCTATGAATGCATACATGAAGAGCAGAAAGATGACGAGAGTGATGGTAGGGCAGCTCACTATAAAGGGGGCAAGGTGTCTGGAGGCAGAGAGTACTTTGCTTCAGTGTTCACCAGAGAGAGGAATCTTAGTCAATGTGAAACAACCCTATGTGCTGGAGCATGTTAAAGTTAAGAATGGGGTAGTACTGGATCTTCTCCATAACATTAGGATTGATGTCCCCAGGGCCAAGCAAGTCCTACCCCAGGTTACTACAGGAAGCGAGGGAAAAGATTGCTTGGGCATTGAAAGTGATCTTTGCATATTTCACTGGTCACAGGGGAGGTACTGGAGGATCGTAGAATGGCAAATGTGGTCCCTTTTTAAAAAAAAAAGGTAATTATAGGCCAGTGGACCTTACTTGGTGAGCAAACTATTGGAGAAGATTCTTAGGGACAGAATTTATGAGCATTTAGAGCAGGTCTAATCTCAAGGACGGTGAGCATGGCTTTTTGAGGCATAAGTCATGCCTTACAAGTCTCATTAAATTTTTTGTGGAGGTAACAAGAGATTGGTGAAGGTAGGGAAGTTGATATTGTGTAGCTGGATTTTAGTAAGTAATTTGACCAGGTCCCACATGGTAGACTAATTCAGAAAGTCGTGAGATCCATGGAACCTTGACTATGTGGATTCAGAATTGGCTTGCCTACAGATAGCAGAGTGTTATAGTAGATGGAACACATTCAGTGACTAGTGGAGTTTGGCCGAGATCTGATTTCACCCCTGCTCTTGGTGAATTTTATAAATTACCTGGGCGATGAAATCACCCGATCACAGTAAGTTTGCAGATGACATGAAAGTTGGAGGTGTGGCAATGTAGAAGGTGGTTGTTGGCTTTAACAGGATGCAAACAGGATCCAGTTCGGTGGAAAAGTGGCAGTTGACGTCCAATCCAGATTAGTGATGCATTTTGGATGGTCAAACTTAATTTTCCATCTTTATTTAAAATCCTGATTTAAATCAGTTAATCCAAGAAAATATTTTTTAATGAGTTGGGTAAAATAAGAACTGAATTAGTGTGCTCGTGGGCGGCTGATGTTTGAGTAAAGTTGAACTTCATTGATGCGTAATTCACAAAAATAAACATAACCTCATTAGGTTATTTTCAAACTTTTAACCTCTTAAATTGTCATTTATTTTCATACATGCTTTATCTCCCATGTGCAATTAAGAACAGCTTTTCAGATTATGCACTCCGTCTCAGAAGCAAATAACGTAGCCAGTTTTTATTGTTGATACTGTAATGTTAATATGCAATTAAATACATCTCAACACTAATGGTTGATGTGATTTCTGAGCTATACTTTAAATTTGATAATATTTCACTATTTCCTTATCTTTCCCAGTATTGTCATCAATTCTCAAAATTTCAGTGCAAGGATTTCACAATAGCTCTCAACTACTGAAACATATTTTGAGTTTTCTTAATTTCATGTTTAGTATAGTATCTACTTTTGTTTTGAAACCCTAGCATACTATGTTGGATGATCACCAACTGGAGTTGAAGATATCAGACAGAGCTACAAAGTAAGTTTTTATTTAATGTTTATTTTGTTGTGACTAAACCCATGTAAAATTTTTGGTGTCATTCAATACTCAGGATTTGTACTCCGTATACTTGTATTATTCAATGTTGATCGTTAAGTATGAAATAAAGAATGGAAAGGGTAAATAAGAGACTGGCATTCTAGCTTTACGTTGACTGGGTTTCCATAGTAGGCTTGCTGTAAGAACAGTATCTTGAGTTCATTTTGCAACTGTTATTTCAGAAATAATCTCAAACCATTAATATAATTGGTTTTTAACTTTCCATCAGTATCTTGTTTTTGCAGACATAGTGGCACTTTGTGGCACTGCTGTGGAAAGATAGCCAATGGTGGTCTTTCTCTTGACATTATAAATTTTCCATCACTGTTGGTACACTGAAACTCCGATAATCTGGCACCTTGGGGGAGCAGATGTGGTCAAAGTAGATGTTTCATGCTCTTAGATGCTAATCTTAATACTCTTCCAATGGCATAGAAAAGAAATTAAATGAATCTAAAACGACTGGAAATGTGCAAGCACCCCTCACCTTGGCACTGGCTGCACATCCATCTTTCTTGACCCCAGTGTTCTGGACTCCCACCTCAGCTCCAGCTGTACACCCACCTCACAGACCAGTCCCAGGTCCCATGCTCCACTCTGTTTTCTCATCTCTAATACAACCCACCCCACCCCTCCACCAACATTCTGAGCCCCTGCTCACATTGCAGACGAGTGAGTGACTTTGCCAGATATAAGGTCATCTGGATTTCTGAATAATTAGAATTTTATTAAATTTTTCATGTTGTTGTACGAGCAAAAATTAATTATGCAATTTCAGTTATTGTCAATGCACAAGTTATCCTCTCACCATTTGGCGTTTTTGCATACTTTCAGTTTGATTAACCTGCAACTTTTGTAGAATGAAAACTTGTTTCAACGATGCTTTAAAGAAGAAATCATCTGCAACTTGATCTATATCTGAGGGTGGGGGATGGAGCACTGACTATTTTTGAATTGATCTGACATTTTGTTCATTGATGTAATTGAGAAATAAACTTGTTAATACAAGTTTTACCCCCTCCATAAATCTTCGTCCGCGAAGCCAAGCCAAAGAATACAAAGAGCAAATTTGACATTAAGCGTATCAATACACCTTTCACAAATTTCCAGTTCTTGCATTCACATTTGCTCTGATAGTTAAATTATGGGAGCCCCAAAAAGGTAAATGTGAAAAATTAACCAGATGACTCGTTAAATCTCCCCACAACAGTGACCCATTATATTTTAAAATACCTCCTTTTTAAAATAAGATGAGTAATTTCCATGGAACATGTTTTCAACTGTATCTTGACAAGCAGATGGAATTAGAGCAAAAATTTTCAGGTTGTGCTTTCCACAAGTTAGAGCTGTAGGCTGCTTTCATACAGAAAAGTACACATTGTTATTTTACTTTCACTTTGAGCATTTCCCATTTTAATTCCTCGTTGTTCCCCATTTCACTCACAAGTACAACGTGTTGCAAGTGTGCATTGGCCAATACAATTCATGTCATGTGAATCTGTTGTATGTCCTAATTTAAGGACAATTCCATAATTTATGGATCCATGTTTTAAATTTGTGTTTTTACTGAAACATTTTTTATTTCTCATAAAAATAAAATTTGGAAAATTATTTTCACAATACACTGCTGAAGTTATATTCCCCATTCCAAAGCAACTCTCATGGTAAAGGAAGAATGTACTTTTAACTTTTGTTCCTTCAGAAACTTTTTTTAACCACTGTCAAACAAAGTCTCTAGCTCAGTTTCCCAAAAAAAGTCCAATGGAAAAACTGTCTATTTGAAGAATTCTAATTTGAACTTCTGTTCATAAACTTATGGATGAGCATAAATGTGATCAATTGAGCTGCATTGTTCTCTTGGTGAAACCGGAAAGAAAACCTTTAAAGCCAAATGTGTTAACCTAAAGGCATTAGAGACCTCAAATTTGTCAAGAGTACATACACTACATCACATACAACCTTGAGATTGTTTTTCCTGCAAGCCAGGCAGAATTTCTACTTATTGGTAGTGTAAACTGTTCTCAAAAAAGAGAAATGTAAACAAACTTCAATTATCAACAAATCTATTGCATTTAACAATCACTTTAAGAATATAGGCGATCAGATTTGAAATGTACCACATCTAACTTTACCATTGCTATATCAATAGCTGTTTAATAAAGCAACACAGAACTATCTCTTCTCCTTGTCAAGTCAACATTATAAAGTTGTATATTTGAAAACTGCACTATCCTTTGCATTATTAAATCAAGCTAATTTTAAAAAAAAAGCTTAAAGTTCACACTTATCACTTTATTTGGTTTTCTTGTATTTAATTTTTATTTCGCAGTTTTTGTAGCCCTAGAAACATTATAAAAATAACTTGAAATTGACAAAACATGAAAGTTTTCATAATGTGGTAATGTTGCAACAAAATGTCACTAACTTTCTCATGACACTAACTCAAATTAATTTGAGAAAGTATAAAGATTTTATTTTCAAAAGAGTTAGTTCAAATGCATCCACATTTTCTACATTAGGGCCTTGTGATGTTTTCTGAATTTTGATCTTAGCAAATAAGGATACGGCAGTATTGCTTCAAAGTCACCTGGTCACCAACCTGAGAAATTATTTGGTCTCCTTAAAGGCAGAAATTGTATATGTAATGCCTAAATAAGTTTCGTCAATGATTTTAAAAGTGTGATTAGTTAACTTCTGTCATTGCTGGCTGGCAGAATGGTGCAAATGTTTTGAAATTATGAAGTAATGAGACAACGGCTGCACTGCTATTTTCAAAAATATTTGACAGAATGATGGATTGTGCCATATAACTAAGTTGTGCATTTTCAAGAAAATATATCAATGAAAC
Source organism: Narcine bancroftii (assembly GCF_036971445.1). Lineage (NCBI taxonomy): Eukaryota > Metazoa > Chordata > Chondrichthyes > Torpediniformes > Narcinidae > Narcine > Narcine bancroftii. The sequence goes on from NC_091472.1 coordinate 181,467,439, forward strand.
ATTACTTAAAAATGGTTTTCTTTAACTTTGTTCATCATTGAGTTCATAGCAGTGTATATGTATATGCCTCTTATTCTGCTTAGCATTGCTCAAATGATGGATGAATTAAAGTTCCAATAAAACCATATATTACCTGGTGTAGGTCACAGTTGGACCTGGATATCTTGACAACAGAATTCCACTTTATTTGTATGTTGCAAAACTGTAGATTTTGTAATGAAAAATCAAGTTTATTGTCATCTAATTGCACAAGTACAACCTGATGAAATAGTGTTCTCCCATCCTCGGTGCAAAACATGCAGACACGCAATCAGATATAACACACGTACAGACAAGCAAATCATATGCAGGACAAGTATTTTATCTCTACAAATAAATAAATATTGTTTTATACAAATGAGAGTCTTGCATGGTCAGTGTGAGCAGTTCCTTTGATCATTCAGCATTCTCACTGCCCTTGGGAAGAAGCTGTTCCTCAACCTCGTGTTTCTGGTTCTTCCCCGACAGGAGCAGCTGAAAGATGCTGTGTGCAGGGTGGAAGGGATCCTCAATAATTTAGTGTGCCCTCTTCACACAACAATCCCAGTAGATCACATCGATGGAAGGGGAGGGAGTGATCCTCTCTGCCACTGTGTATTGACCTCTGATCCATTTCTTTGTAATAACCGTACCACACTGTGATGCAGCCGGCTAGGATGCTCTCACTAGAGCTCCTATAAAAGGTCGACATAATGCTGGTCTGTAGCCTTGCCTGCTTCAAACTTCTCAGGAAGTGAAGTCGCTGTTGCGCCTTCCTGACAAGTGAGGAAACGTGACCACGATAGGTCACTATTAAATGTGCAATAAACCAAGGTTATAAATGTTAAATCCCTTACACAAAAAAAAACTTCAGTTAATGGCTAAGTATGTGAGAGGGAAGGAAAGAGCAGAAGATGTATTTTGTTCAGGCTATTTAAAATCCACAATTACAGTTGAGTAACTGTCAATTCTAACTATTCCAGTTGATTTTTAAAAACTCATAGCACTTTGGCAAGTATAACGTATTTTGTTGTTCTCTCAGTAGACGAGTACTTTACACCACACTGCTATATCATTGAATCCAATGCAAACTGGGTTTCTGATTATAAAAACACCATTTATGCATATTCTAGATACAGCTATTAATTTGAGTTAGTGACATGAGAAAGTTAGTGTCATTGGGGAAGGGCACAGTATAAGTTTATCAAATCCTCTCTGTTGAAACCCCAACATTAAGTAAGAGAATAATAGTTGATACAAATCGACTGGTCATAAAGACACTGAAATCTGTGAAACCATGCAAAGATTGGGGGGAAAAGTACCTACCATGTTTTCACTTGAATCTTTTGCTTTTTATTGAATAATTTATAAATGAATTATGAGTCATGTTTAGAAATTGTGTATAATGTTTTCCACATATTGAGTGTTGCTGTTTTTTAGTTGTTTTTTTCAATGTGGAATATTCAAGTTTTTAGCAATTAGAAACAAACCAAAATTTCTTGCGTGCAGGCCTGTGAATCAAGAGAGAAAGCTCCAAAAATCAAAGGAACAGAAGGTCTCCAAAATTCTGATTCGAAATATTCCATTCCAGGCTAAAGTAAAAGAAATATGGGAGCTTTTCAGGTAAGGAACTGTTTTACGTGTTCCTCATTATCAGGACAAAATTGTAACATTGAACACTGGTAAATGAAATTATATGTAGTCTGTTTCCGAAGTTAACAAAATTTAATTTCTTGGCCTATATCTACCACTGAGAGAGAGGAAAGAAAGAACTTGAATCCCCTTTCACATTGGCAACCTGCCAAATTTGTGTGTGAACGACCCATTTTGAAATACTGGTAGGGCCATTCACACTGGACCAAGACCCTTTCATATTGCTTACCCAGTATCGTGGAGCAAAGGGGGACTTGGCCTCCGGTGGTGTGCCATATTACATTCTCGCAAGCATTGAATGTTCTATACTCTTCACTCCAGCCTATCACTCTCAAATATTTTCCCACACGTCACAGTGATTTCCCGTCAGTGCAGGGGGTCACAGGAGTTCCCGTCCCCACAATGGGGGGAGGGGAGGGGGCGAGGTGGTGCCATGAGGGATGCACAGAAACGTACCAGGAAGTTTTTGGTCAGGGTTGGCTTATAGATATTGTTAAAACTGTAGTCTCTGCGGCCACAGGAGGCAAAGTCGAAGATGGCAATGACGGTAGCCTGGCACCTGGCTAGGTTGGAGAAGCTGTTGAACATGACAGTGTTGCCGGGGGAGTAATCAGCCAGCTGCACGTCCTGGGTACAGGGACACTCAGGACATGACTCTGGGGGAGAAAAGCTTCATAGCCCATAGGCAGGCAGGGGCTAACTGCACTGCTTTTGGAACCTTGGGCCTGCTGGAGGCACAAGTGGATCAGTCCCCCTCTCCAATCACTGCCTCCCACACCACAGCCCCACCGGAGTTGGTGGGGGGAGGGGGGGGGGTCACAATTTCAGTGCTTGCCATAGGCTCTATTTTTTTTGGAAAAAATATTGGCACACATATTCCCCCACACACACAACCCCTCCACACACACCCCAACATATGCAACCCCACCACCCAACACGCACATCGAACAGGAGGACATGGAGCAGATAAAATAATTGAAGAAAAAAAATAACAAAGATGACTGAATCTCAAATTTAGTTGTCTGCATTTATGCCATAAGCTAAAACAGAACTTTTGAAGTATACTGTAATTCAGTTGTTTAATTAAATTGCGCGTGTATTTTCCCACGTTCTTTTATTCTTGTGTTTTATTCCCGCTACAATTTTCCCATGCTCCTTTATAAATTTTACGCACTTTTTTTAAAATTGTGCATGCAATACAATTTTCTCATGCTCTTTTATTATGTGTGTTTTATTCCTGCTATGATTTTCTGATACTGTAGTAGGTTTATATTGATCAGCACAACATCATGGGCTGAAGGGCTCATACTCTGCTGTACACAATGCTTAATTATGTTTCATTTAGGCATGATTAATTTTGTTTGTACACAAGATAATACATTGATCAGGATTGCGAATTTAGTAAATTGAATACAAAGTTTATACCTTTTTAAATCAGTGCTGCTTATTTGGAAAAAAATCTTTTGCTTCTTTCACATTCCTGCACACACACAAGAACATCATCAGTGTGTCACTAACTGGACTGGCCATATCAGGTCGCCCATTCACATTGCAGCCAATTTGAAACAGATTGGCTTTGATACTTTCCCAAGCGATTAATTCCCAGGTTGATTTAGGGACCCCCCCCCCCCCCCCACCTCATACCGGGATGGGAGCATTCACACTGGCAGGTGAACTGGTAAGTTGCTGGATAATTACTGTGTTCAAGTGCCAGTGTGAAAGGGGCTTGAGTTTATATAATGAATTGGAGGCCTCATGACAATCCAAAATATTAGCCCTTTTCACATTGGCTAACCAGTAAATTAGCAGTTCAACGAACTGGTTCAAAATAGCATTTTTGCCATTCACACTGGACCAATGATAACAGGTTCTCTGCGCCCTTTCACACTCATCACCTGGCATCCCAGAGCAACGGGTGCCTGTCCTCCAGTGGTGAAGTCCTGCATTCTCTCTGTCCATTTTACACTGGGCCAACTGGTATGCCAATTCAAAACGAATCAGTGATGATCCCCGGCGCGATCTGACACCTGATCCGGTTCACGATTGTTCACACTGGCATGTTAACTGATAGATTAGCAGTTAATTACTAGGTTAAAGTGCCAGTGTGAATGAGGGCTATTGATCGGGCAACAAAATATTTCTGATGTAGTAATTTTTGTAACAGGGAAATGCAAAAATCAGTATGCACATCACAGTGAAATAATCCTTCATATTGATGGTTAAAAGTTGAATCTGAAAACACTACTACAACACTTCTGTTGGCAAGTACTTATGTAAACTTTATCCAATTACCAAAGTTCAACACATTTTGGCTTCCATGAATGATTTCTGAAGTGTTGTGCACCTGTAGCTTATTTTCTCTAGTTCTTTTTTCTCAATATTCTTTTGCAAACTGGAACACTGAAAATTTTTGAAAGATATCCAACAATCTCTCCTTACTCATCCTTCAGCTATCTCCTTTTTTCCTGCTCCTACCCCCACCCACCCCCTTTCTTTCTTGAATTTTGAATTTTCCCCCCTTCTAAAATAATCCTGAAAAGATTGCTGTTTGGTTGGCTCAGTTGGAGGCCAGTGGTACTTTAAGGAGACCAATCAAGCTTAGAGAGATCAGTGGTCATGAATAGATTGGCTATCCACTGATTACATAGAGCATAAAGGGAAGAGCATGTCCTGAACAATGCACATGGCCTATAAACTGTAGGACAATAGAAATAATTCATGGGTTATAATACAAGCAAGAAAGCCACTGGACAATTTAAAGGTACGGTGCATGAGGAGAATTGGGCTTCCTGGTAGAGGTGGACAGGAAGGGCATTTGGTTCACTTGCCTTCATAAGCTTAGGCTCTGAGTATAAGAAGAGGTTCCTGGAATTTCCCTTGAAGAGATTGGATAGTCTGGGTTAATTCTCACTGAAATATAAGAGGCCAAGGTGTTACCTTATGGAGGTTTTCAAAAGTATGAGAGGCATAGATGGGATAAATGGTCAGAATAATTTTCCCAGGACAGGAGAGTTCTGACCTTTTGGGTACAGGTTTAAGATGAGAAGGGGAAAAATTTAAGAGATGGAAGGGGTAAATTCCAGAGATGGTGGTAGAGGAAGGCATTTGGACAGATTACTTAGATTGGAAAGGAGTCTTGTAATATTGGCCCATCATGGGCAAATGAAATGATCATACTGAGACATCATGATCTTCGAGGACAAGGCTGACCTTGAGGCCCACATTTCGATGCTGTACATTTCATGTTTCTCTAAAGGACAGGGGAGATGTGGTCTTTGTAAGTTATTGACATTGTTGGTTGTACCAATCATGTTTTAAGGCAGGATAGGAGAAAATCATCTCAGCAGTTCTTGAAAGCGAATTTTACCAATGTCTCTTTTAATTGGGCTAGATGCTTAACAAATTATCTTGCTCGCGCACAATTTTAGGTTAAAAACCCAGTTCTAGACATTACTCTTTCTTGCCACAGATTGAACAAATACACTTCTTGGTTTAATCACCAGAGGGCACAATAACCCTGCAAAATGAATTTAATCTGTTGGTTTCTTATGTTTATAATTTTTGAGGTTTTGAAAAGAAGTCTTGAAGCAAGTTATGAGTTCAATGTTCATGTTTTGAAGGTTTGTATGGCCATAATTGCTACCTTTTCAAATTTTCACAATAGTTGTTAAGTTAGTTTTCAACAATTTTAAAACAAATTTTAAATAAAGATGGTACATTAATTTACGGAACCAAGAGGACTATCAGTTGTAATGCTCTTAATTTCAGCCGGGAAAGACAAAGTAATGGGCTTGAAATAATGCTGCAGATCTATGTGATCATTTTGGAATTGGAAATCTGACCCAGAAGCAATTAGCACCTCTGCATGTGTTAGGATACTCTACATATTTTTTGCTATGTATTATGCCCTCATGAAGAGGTCACATTTGGTGTGTGACGTTTAGCGTTATTGTAATACTCCAAGCATGAATATTGTTTGAGAAAGACCGTAGGCTTCAAGTGGACATAATAAATTTTATTGGAGGATGAAGACCAGCTCCAGCGTGCCATTTGAATCTACAGCTCACATTTTAGGGTTGAGAATAATCTCTTCTGACTAAAAAAATCTCCTCTCCAAGTTCTTCAGTCAATTATATTACTATTACCATTAGTCTAGACCCATCCCTACCCAAGCTATTGTAAAGTGTTTTGTTATTGAAGCAAATTCTGCCATCTTCCATCTGACAAATATGGCTTTTTCCCTTTGTGATCCAGCTATCAATTGAGATATACACCGAAGATAATACAGTGTCTCTTAAGAATTTAAAGTTTTAAACTCATTCAGCATGTTAGAATCTCTTAAAGCAATAGTTAAATAGTCAGTTGATTTAGAACAGCTTTGCCTTAATAATGGTGGCAGAGCGTGACATAATTTAATCAATTGTTTTGACTTGGCTCCTTGAGATAGCCTTTCAGTTAGCTCCACAGAGTTTGAAATGTCCATATTTGGGTATGAGGCTTCAGGAAATCTGTTAATCCCATAGGAAGGATATGGAAAATATTTGCTGGAATGGCATAAGTGAAACAGATTCTTTAATTGAAGAAAAAAAATAAGAGAATTAACAGAGGTTCTCAAAATTCTGTAGTGTGTTTGTAGAGTAAATTGATGATTTTGTCAGCTAGAAGTTGCTCCCAGCAACCAGTTATTTGTGCTGTATTTGTGCATGTGATCAAATACATTTATCTTCACACGTCAGTGCAAATTTGCAGTGAAAGCCATTTTGATCCAAATTGTGAAGCCTTGCACTGTGGTGTGTGCAATATTATTCCTCCAGCCAAAACCAAACTGCTAGAGGAACTCTTGCGCCTTGTTAGCAGCTGTAGAGGGTCATGGATTTTGGACCTTTTCGATCAAGGCCCTGCATCAGAACTGAGTTTGGCGAGGGAAGTTACCCAGTCTAAAGAGGACAGGGAGGAATGAGACAGGCCCAAAGGTGATCTGTCAATCAAGGAGGGGTGAGGAATGTCGGGCAGATGGACCTAGTGGGGAAAATGGATTAATTTTTCTCTGTTCATGTGGGCTTGCAAGAATTACTTACACAAATTGTGAAAGAAAACTTTGGCAGCTTATCGAGGAATACTTTGTTCAAGTTAGCTCTCAAGCCTAACCGTCTTTGAATGGCCATGACATTGAGTATGTAAAATTGGTGTAAAAATAAAATCAAAAAATTAAAATCCCATAAGCATTTCTAAAATATGTTTAAAAAGTAACAAGTGTTAAATATTTCAAAATGTTCTTCAACTAAATTCTTTCAAACAAACTTTTTTGATTATTTTATTTATATTTTCATAAAAGCTTGTACAGCCATATACAGTGTCCTGCTAACAACGGCAGTTCACATTCAAATATACATATATACATTTTCTTTATGATTATATATACTAGCCCATGTTTCTACCAACTCCCCTCCCCCCACACATAAAACAAGATGACTCACTAAAACTTCAACCAACAACAACAAATTTTTAACAGGAAAATAAATAATAAGAAAGGCACAGGGATTGTCGCAGCTCAGTGGGCGGCCTCTGGGCCAATATTCATTCCTGGCTTTCCTTGATCAGGATCAGTGCAAGGGAGAGGAAGCTGCAGCAAGGAACAAGGAAACTGCCATGCGCCAATGTAGTGCATATATGGCTGCCAGATCTTACGAAAGGTACTCTATTTGTTTCTCAAGTTACAAATTATTTTCTACAGGGGAATGTAGCTTAACATTTCCTTGTTCCATCATTCGATACTGGACTTGCAAGTTGCAGCAATGCACTTCCTGATTAAAGCACGGTTAATTACCTTAAAAATCAAGTCATTCCTCACAGGTTCACTGTTTCAGCTCCAGTTCTAACGAGGCTCAATGAGTAATTTGCACAGAATTTGCGGTGGAGCTGCAGTAAGTTAATGCTTTGTTACTAATCTATATGAGTAAAACAACAGCTCTACTAGGGATCACACAAAATGGCAGATATCCGTCATTTATGGCTCATTTTCTTATTTTATAATTTTACTTCAATGTTATTGAATTGTCTGACGTGTCTTTTCCATATTCCTTTTCTTTTTTTTCTTGCTCCCTTCGTTTTTCTTTTAATACTTGAAGCATCTGGAAACGCTATTGGGGGAGTTACTGAGTTTTTTTTCCCTTTAGTTTTCCTTCTCTTATTAATTTCCTTTTTTCTATCTTCCTTTTTTCTATCATCCTTTATTCTTTGATCTTTTCCTTTTTTCTGTCATCTTTTCCTTTTTCCCATCGACTTTTCCCTTTTTCCTATCGTCTTTTCCCTTTACCTATCGACTTTTTCCTATCATCATTTCCCATTTTCCTATTGACTTTTAGCTTTCTCCTATCGTCTTTTTCCTATCTTCATTTCGCTTTTTCCTATTGTCTTTTCCCTTTTTGCTGTCATCTTTTCCCTTTATCCTATCGACTTTTCCCTTTTTCCTATCATCATTTCCCATTTCCTATCGTCTTTTCCCTTTTTCCTAATGTCCTTTCCCTTTCTCCTATCGTCTTTTCCCTATCTCCTATCGTCGTTTCCCCATTTCCCTTTTTCCTATCGTCTTTTCCCTATCTCCTATCGTCATTTACCCATTTCCCTTTTTCCTATCGTCTTTTCCATTTTTCCTATCGTCTTTTCCCTTTTTCCTATCGTCTTTTCCCTTTTTCCTATCGCCTTTTCCCTTTTTCCTATCATCTTTTCCATTTTTCCTTCCGACTTTTCCCTTTCTCCAATCTTCTTTTCTGTTTTTTCTATCGTCTTTTTCCTTTTTCCTATCGTCTTTTCCCTTTTTCCTATCGTCTTTTCCCTTTTTGCTATTGACTTTTCCCTATTTCATGTTGACTTTTCCCTTTCTCCGATCGTCTTTTCCATTTTTCCTATCGACTTTTCCCTTTCTCCTATCGTCTTTTCCCTTTCTCCTATCATCTTTTCCCTATCTCCTATCGTTGTTTCCCCGTTTCCTTTTTCCCTATCGTCTTTTCCCTTTTTCCTATCGTCTTTTTCCTTTTGGCTATCATCTTTTCCCTTTTTCCTATCGACTTTTCCCTTTTTCCTATCGACTTTTCCCATTCTCCTATCGTGTATTTCCTTTTTCCTATCGTCTTTTCCATCCTATCGTCTTTTCCCTTTTTCATATCGTCTTTTCCCTTTCTCTTATCAACTTTTCCTTTACTCCTATCGTCTTTTTCCTTTTTGCTATTGTCTTTTCCCTTTTTCCTATCGTCTTTTCCCTTTTTCCTATCGTCTTTTCCCTTTGTCCTATCGTCTTTTCCCTTTTCCTATCGTGTTTTTCACATCGTCTTTTCCCTTTCTCCTATCAACTTTTCCCTTTCTCCTATTGTCATTTTCCTATTGTCTTTTCCCTTTTCCTATCGTGTTTTTCATATCGTCTTTTCTCTTTCTCCTATCAACTTTTCCCTTTTTCCTATTGTCTTATCCCTTTTTCCTATCGACTTTTCCCTTTTTCCTATCGACTTTTCCCTTTCTCCTATCGTGTATTTCCTTTTTCCTATCGTCTTTTCCATCCTTTCGTCTTTTCCCTTTTTCCTATAGTCATTTCCCTTTTTCCTATCGTCTTTCCCTTTTTCCTATCGTCTTTCCCTTTTTCCTATCGTCTTTTCCCTTTTTCCTATCATCTTTTCCATTTTGCCTTCCGACTTTTCCCTTTCTCCAATCTTCTTTTCTGTTTTTTCTATCGTCTTTTCCCTTTTTCCTATCGTCTTTTCCTTTTTTCCTATAGTCGTTTCCCTTTTTCCAATCGTCTTTTCCCTTTCTCCTATTGACTTTTCCCTTTTTGCTATTGACTTTTCCCTATATCATGTTGACTTTTCCCTTTCTCAGATCGTCTTTTCCATTTTTCCTATCGACTTTTCCCTTTCTCCTATCGTCTTTTCCCTTTCTCCTATATCTTTTCCCTATCTCCTATCGTCGTTTCCCCGTTTCCATTTTTCATATCGACTTTTCCCTTTCTCCTATAGTATTTTCCCTATCTCCTATCGTCGTTTCCCCGATTCCTTTTTTCCTTTCGTCTTTTCCCTTTTTCCTATCGTCTTTTTCCTTTTGGCTATCATCTTTTCCCTTTTTCCTATCGACTTTTCCTTTTTTCCTATCGACTTTTCCCTTTTTCCTATCGACTTTTCCCATTCTCCTGTCGTGTATTTCCTTTTTCCTATCGTCTTTTCCATCCTATCGTCTTTTCCCTTTTTCATATCGTCTTTTCCCTTTCTCTTATCAACTTTTCCTTTACTCCTATCGTCTTTTTCCTTTTTGCTATTGTCTTTTCCCTTTTCCTATCGTGTTTTTCATATCGTCATTTCCCTTTCTCCTATCAACTTTTCCCTTTCTCCTATTGTCTTTTTCCTATTGTCTTATCCCTTTTTCCTATCGACTTTTCCCTTTTTCCTATCGACTTTTCCCTTTCTCCTATCATGTATTTCCTTTTTCGTATCGTCTTTTCCATCCTTTCGTCTTTTCCCTTTTTCCTATAGTCATTTCCCTTTTTCCTATCGTCTTTTTCCTATCGTCTTTCCCTTTTTCCTATCGTCTTTTCCCTTTTTGCTATCGACTTTTCCCTATTTCATATCGACTCTTCCTATTATCCTATCGACTTTTCCCTTTTTCCTATCATCATTACCCTTTTTCCTATCGTCTTTTCCCTTTTTCATATTGTCTTTTCCTTTTCTCTTATCAACTTTCCCTTTTTCCTATCGTCTTTTCCCTTTTTCCTATCGACTTTTCCTTATTTCATATCGACTCTTCCTTTTATCTTATCGACTTTTCCCTTTTTCCTATCATCATTACCCTTTTTCCTATCGTCTTTTCCCTTTTTCCTATCGTCTTTTCCCTTTTTCCTATCGTCTTTTCCCTTTTTCCTATCGTCTTTTCCCTTTTTCCTATCGTCTTTTCCCTTTTTCCTATCGTCTTTTCCATTTTTCCTATCGTCTTTTCCCTTTTTCCTATTGTCTTTTCCCTTTTTCCTATAGTCTTTTCCCTTTCTCCTATTGTATTTTCCTTCCTTTCGTCTTTTTCCTTTTGGCTATCGTCTTTTCCCTTTTTCCTATCGTCTTTTCCCTTTTTCCTATCGTCTTTTCCCTTTTTCCTATCGTCTTTTCCCTTTTTCCTATCGTCTTTTCCCTTTTTCCTATCGTCTTTTCCCTTTTTCCTATAGTCTTTTCCCTTTCTCCTATTGTATTTTCCTTCCTATCATCTTTTTCCTTTTGGCTATCGTCTTTACCCTTTTTCCTATCGACTTTTCCCTTTTTCCTATCGACTTTTCCCTTTTTCCTATCGACTTTTCCCTTTTTCCTATCGACTTTTCCCTTTTTCCTATCGACTTTTCCCATTTTCCTATCGACTTTTCCCATTCTCCTATCATGTATTTCCTTTTCCTATCATCTTTTCCATCCTATCGTATTTTCCCTTTTTCATATCGTCTTTTCCCTTTCTCTTATCAACTTTTCCTTTCCTCGTATCGTCTTTTTCCTTTTTGCTATTGTCTTTTCCCTTTTTCCTATCGTCTTTTCCCTTTTTCCTATAGTCTTTTCTCTTTTTCCTATTGTCTTTTCCTTCCTATCGAATTTTCCCTTTTTCCGATCGAATTTTCCCTTTTTCCTATCGACGTTTCCCCATTTCCCTTTTTCCTATCGTCTTTTCCCTTTTTCCTATCCTCTTTTTTATTTTTCCTATCATCTTTTCCATTTTTCCTTCCGACTTTTCCCTTTCTCCAATCTTCTTTTCTGTTTTTTCTATCGTCTTTTTCCTTTTTCCTATCATCTTTTCCCTTTCTGCTATTGACATTTCCCTTTTTGCTATTGACTTTTCCCTATTTCATGTTGACTTTTCCCTTTCTCAGATCGTCTTTTCCATTTTTCATATCGACTTTTCCCTTTCTCCTATCGTCTTTTCCCTTTCTCCTATCGTATTTTCCCTATCTCCTATCGTCGTTTCCCCGTTTCCTTTTTTCCTATCGTCTTTTCCCTTTTTCCTATCATCTTTTTCCTTTTGGCTATCATCTTTTCCCTTTTTCCTATCGACTTTTCCTTTTTTCCTATCGACTTTTCCCTTTTTCCTATCGACTTTTCCCATTCTCCTGTCGTGTATTTCCTTTTTCCTATCGTCTTTTCCATCCTATCGTCTTTTCCCTTTTTCATATCGTCTTTTCCCTTTCTCTTATCAACTTTTCCTTTACTCCTATCGTCTTTTTCCTTTTTGCAATTGTCTTTTCCCTTTTCCTATCGTGTTTTTCATATCGTCATTTCCCTTTCTCCTATCAACTTTTCCCTTTCTCCTATTGTCTTTTTCCTATTGTCTTATCCCTTTTTCCTATCGACTTTTCCCTTTTTCCTATCGACTTTTCCCTTTCTCCTATCATGTATTTCCTTTTTCGTATCGTCTTTTCCATCCTTTCGTCTTTTCCCTTTTTCCTATAGTCATTTCCCTTTTTCCTATCGTCTTTTTCCTATCGTCTTTCCCTTTTTCCTATCGTCTTTTCCCTTTTTCCTATCATCTTTTCCATTGTTCCTTCCAACTTTTCCCTTTCTCCAATTTTCTTTTCTGTTTTTTCTATCATCTTTTCCCTTTTTCCTATCGTATTTTCCCTTTTTCCTATCATCTTTTCCCTTTTTCCTATCGTCTTTTCCTTTTTTCCTATCGTCGTTTCCCTTTTCCAATCGTCTTTTCCCTTTCTCCTATCGACTTTTCCCTATTTCATATCGACTTTTCCTTTTATACTATCGACTTTTCCCTTTTTCCTATCATCATTACCCTTTTTCCTATCGTCTTTTCCCTTTTTCCTATCGTCTTTTCCCTTTTTCCTATCGTCTTTTCCCTTTTTCCTATCGTCTTTTTCCTATCATCTTTTCCCTTTTTCCCATCGTCTTATCCTTTTTTCCTATCGTCGTTTCCCTTTTTCCAGTCGTCTTTTCCCTTTCTCCTATTGACTTTTCCCTATTTGCTATTGACTTTTCCCTGTTTCATGTTGACTTTTCCCTTTCTCAGATCGTCTTTTCCCTTTTTCCTATCGACTTTTCCCTTTCTCCTGTCATCCTTTCCCTTTCTCCTATCATCTTTTCCCTATATCCTATCGACTTTTCCTTTTTTCCTATCGTCTTTTCCCTTTTTCCTATCGTCTTTTTCCTTTTGGCTATCATCTTTTCTCTTTTTCCTATCGACTTTTCCCATTCTCCTATCGCGTATTTCCTTTTTCCTATCGTCTTTTCCATCCTATCGTCTTTTCCCTTTTTCATATTGTCTTTTCCCTTTCTCTTATCAACTTTCCCTTTTTCCTATCGTCTTTTCCCTTTTTGCTATCGACTTTTCCTTATTTCATATCGACTCTTCCTTTTATCCTATCGACTTTTCCCTTTTTCCTATCATCATTACCCTTTTTCCTATCGTCTTTTCCCTTTTTCCTATCGTCTTTTCCCTTTTTCCTATCGTCTTTTCCCTTTTTCCTATCGTCTTTTCCCTTTTTCCTATCGTCTTTTCCCTTTTTCCTATAGTCTTTTCCCTTTCTCCTATAGTCTTTTCCCTTTCTCCTATTGTATTTTCCTTCCTATCGTGTTTTTCCTTTTGGCTATCGTCTTTACCCTTTTTCCTATCGACTTTTCCCCTTTTCCTATCGACTTTTCCCTTTTTCCTATCGACTTTTCCCTTTTTCCTATCGACTTTTCCCTTTTTCCTATCGACTTTTCCCATTCTCCTATCATGTATTTCCTTTTTCCTATCATCTTTTCCATCCTATCGTATTTTCCCTTTTTCATATCGTCTTTTCCCTTTCTCTTATCAACTTTTCCTTTCCTCCTATCGTCTTTTTCCTTTTTGCTATTGTCTTTTCCCTTTTTCCTATCGTCTTTTCCCTTTTTCCTATCGTCTTTTCCCTTTTTCCTATCGTCTTTTCCCTTTTTCCTATAGTCTTTTCCCTTTCTCCTATAGTCTTTTCCCTTTCTCCTATTGTATTTTCCTTCCTATCGTGTTTTTCCTTTTGGCTATCGTCTTTACCCTTTTTCCTATCGACTTTTCCCCTTTTCCTATCGACTTTTCCCTTTTTCCTATCGACTTTTCCCTTTTTCCTATCGACTTTTCCCTTTTTCCTATCGACTTTTCCCTTTTTCCTATCGACTTTTCCCTTTTTCCTATCGACTTTTCCCATTCTCCTATCATGTATTTCCTTTTTCCTATCATCTTTTCCATCCTATCGTATTTTCCCTTTTTCATATCGTCTTTTCCCTTTCTCTTATCAACTTTTCCTTTCCTCCTATCGTCTTTTTCCTTTTTGCTATTGTCTTTTCCCTTTTTCCTATCGTCTTTTCCCTTTTTCCTATCGAATTTTCCCTTTTTCCTATCGACGTTTCCCTTTCTCCTATCATCTTTTCCCTATCTCCTATCGTCGTTTCCCCATTTCCCTTTTTCCTATCGTCTTTTCCCTTTTTCCTATCGTCTTTTTTATTTTTCCTATCATCTTTCCATTTTTCCTTCCGACTTTTCCCTTTCTCCAATCTTCTTTTCTGCTTTTTCTATCGTCTTTTCCCTTTCTCCTATCGTATTTTCCCTATCTCCTATCGTCTTTTTCCTTTTTGCTATTGTCTTTTCCCTTTTCCTATTGTGTTTTTCATATCGTCATTTCCCTTTCTCCTATCAACTTTTCCCTTTCTCCTATTGTCTTTTTCCTATTGTCTTATCCCTTTTTCCTATCGACTTTTCCCTTTTTCCTATCGAGTTTTCCCATTCTCCTATCATGTATTTCCTTTTTCCTATCGTCTTTTCCATCCTATCGTCTTTTCCCTTTTTCATATCGTCTTTTCCCTTTCTCTTATCAACTTTTCCTTTACTCCTATCGTCTTTTTCCTTTTTGCTATTGTCTTTTCCCTTTTTCCTATCGTCTTTTCCCTTTTTGCTATCGACTTTTCCTTATTTCATATCGACTCTTCCTTTTATCCTATCGACTTTTCCCTTTTTCCTATCATCATTACCCTTTTTCCTATCGTCTTTTCCCTTTTTCCTATCGTCTTTTCCCTTTTTCCTATCGTCTTTTCCCTTTTTCCTATCGTCTTTTCCCTTTTTCCTATAGTCTTTTCCCTTTCTCCTATAGTCTTTTCCCTTTCTCCTATTGTATTTTCCTTCCTATCGTCTTTTTCCTTTTGGCTATCGTCTTTACCCTTTTTCCTATCGACTTTTCCCTTTTTCCTATCGACTTTTCCCTTTTTCCTATCGACTTTTCCCTTTTTCCTATCGACTTTTCCCTTTTTCCTATCGACTTTTCCCATTCTCCTATCATGTATTTCCTTTTTCCTATCATCTTTTCCATCCTATCGTATTTTCCCTTTTTGATATTGTCTTTTCCCTTTTTCATATCGTCTTTTCCCTTTCTCTTATCAACTTTTCCTTTCCTCCTATCGTCTTTTTCCTTTTTGCTATTGTCTTTTCCCTTTTTCCTATCGTCTTTTCCCTTTTTCCTATAGTCTTTTCTCTTTTTCCTATTGTCTTTTCCTTCCTATCGAATTTTCCCTTTTTCCTATCGAATTTTCCCTTTTTCCTATTGACGTTTCCCCATTTCCCTTTTTCCTATCGTCTTTTCCCTTTTTCCTATCCTCTTTTTTATTTTTCCTATCATCTTTTCCATTTTTCCTTCCGACTTTTCCCTTTCTCCAATCTTCTTTTCTGTTTTTTCTATCGTCTTTTCCCTTTTTCCTATCATCTTTTCCCTTTCTCCTATTGACATTTCCCTTTTTGCTATTGACTTTTCCCTATTTCATGTTGACTTTTCCCTTTCTCAGATCATCTTTTCCATTTTTCATATCGACTTTTCCCTTTCTCCTATCGTATTTTCCCTATCTCCTATCGTCGTTTCCCCGATTCCTTTTTTCCTATCGTCTTTTCCCTTTTTCCTATCGTCTTTTTCCTTTTGGCTATCATCTTTTCCCTTTTTCCTATCGACTTTTCCTTTTTTCCTATCGACTTTTCCCTTTTTCCTATCGACTTTTCCCATTCTCCTGTCGTGTATTTCCTTTTTCCTATCGTCTTTTCCATCCTATCGTCTTTTCCCTTTTTCATATCGTCTTTTCCCTTTCTCTTATCAACTTTTCCTTTACTCCTATCGTCTTTTTCCTTTTTGCTATTGTCTTTTCCCTTTTCCTATCGTGTTTTTCATATCGTCATTTCCCTTTCTCCTATCAACTTTTCCCTTTCTCCTATTGTCTTTTTCCTATTATCTTATCCCTTTTTCCTATCGTCTTTTCCCTTTTTCCTATCGACTTTTCCTTATTTCATATCGACTCTTCCTTTTATCTTATCGACTTTTCCCTTTTTCCTATCATCATTACCCTTTTTCCTATCGTCTTTTCCCTTTTTCCTATCGTCTTTTCCCTTTTTCCTATCGTCTTTTCCCTTTTTCCTATCGTCTTTTCCCTTTTTCCTATCGTCTTTTCCCTTTTTCCTATCGTCTTTTCCATTTTTCCTATCGTCTTTTCCCTTTTCCTATCGTCTTTTCCCTTTTTCCTATAGTCTTTTCCCTTTCTCCTATTGTATTTTCCTTCCTTTCGTCTTTTTCCTTTTGGCTATCGTCTTTTCCCTTTTTCCTATCGTCTTTTCCCTTTTTCCTATCGTCTTTTCCCTTTTTCCTATCGTCTTTTCCCTTTTTCCTATCATCTTTTCCCTTTTTCCTATCGTCTTTTCCCTTTTTCCTATAGTCTTTTCCCTTTCTCCTATTGTATTTTCCTTCCTATCGTCTTTTTCCTTTTGGCTATCGTCTTTACCCTTTTTCCTATCGACTTTTCCCTTTTTCCTATCGACTTTTCCCTTTTTCCTATCGACTTTTCCCTTTTTCCTATCGACTTTTCCCTTTTTCCTATCGAATTTTCCCATTTTCCTATCGACTTTTCCCATTCTCCTATCATGTATTTCCTTTTTCCTATCATCTTTTCCATCCTATCGTCTTTTCCCTTTTTCATATTGTCTTTTCCCTTTCTCTTATCAACTTTTCCTTTACTCCTATCGTCTTTTTCCTTTTTGCTATTGTCTTTTCCCTTTTCCTATCGTGTTTTTCATATCGTCATTTCCCTTTATCCTATCAACTTTTCCCTTTCTCCTATTGTCTTTTTCCTATTATCTTATCCCTTTTTCCTATCGACTTTTCCCTTTTTCCTATCGACTTTTCCCTTTCTCCTATCATGTATTTCCTTTTTCGTATCGTCTTTTCCATCCTTTCGTCTTTTCCCTTTTTCCTATAGTCATTTCCCTTTTTCCTATCGTCTTTTTCCTATCGTCTTTCCCTTTTCCTATCGTCTTTTCCCTTTTTGCTATCGACTTTTCCCTATTTCATATCGACTCTTCCTATTATCCTATCGACTTTTCCCTTTTTCCTATCATCATTACCCTTTTTCCTATCGTCTTTTCCCTTTTTCATATTGTCTTTTCCTTTTCTCTTATCAACTTTCCCTTTTTCCTATCGTCTTTTCCCTTTTTCCTATCGACTTTTCCTTATTTCATATCGACTCTTCCTTTTATCTTATCGACTTTTCCCTTTTTCCTATCATCATTACCCTTTTTCCTATCGTCTTTTCCCTTTTTCCTATCGTCTTTTCCCTTTTTCCTATCGTCTTTTCCCTTTTTTCTATCGTCTTTTCCCTTTTTCCTATCGTCTTTTCCCTTTTTCCTATCGTCTTTTCCCTTTTTCCTATCGTCTTTTCCCTTTTTCCTATCGTCTTTTTCCTATCATCTTTTCCCTTTTTCCCATCGTCTTATCCTTTTTTCCTATCGTCGTTTCCCTTTTTCCAGTCGTCTTTTCCCTTTCTCCTATTGACTTTTCCCTTTCTCCTATCGTATTTTCCCTATCTCCTATCGTCTTTTTCCTTTTTGCTATTGTCTTTTCCCTTTTCCTATCGTGTTTTTCATATCGTCATTTCCCTTTCTCCTATCAACTTTTCCCTTTCTCCTATTGTCTTTTTCCTATTGTCTTATCCCTTTTTCCTATCGACTTTTCCCTTTTTCCTATCGAGTTTTCCCATTCTCCTATCATGTATTTCCTTTTTCCTATCGTCTTTTCCATCCTATCGTCTTTTCCCTTTTTCATATCGTCTTTTCCCTTTCTCTTATCAACTTTTCCTTTACTCCTATCGTCTTTTTTCTTTTTGCTATTGTCTTTTCCCTTTTTCCTATCGTCTTTTCCCTTTTTGCTATCGACTTTTCCTTATTTCATATCGACTCTTCCTTTTATCCTATCGACTTTTCCCTTTTTCCTATCATCATTACCCTTTTTCCTATCGTCTTTTCCCTTTTTCCTATCGTCTTTTCCCTTTTTCCTATCGTCTTTTCCCTTTTTCCTATCGTCTTTTCCCTTTTTCCTATAGTCATTTCCCTTTCTCCTATAGTCTTTTCCCTTTCTCCTATTGTATTTTCCTTCCTATCGTCTTTTTCCTTTTGGCTATCGTCTTTACCCTTTTTCCTATCGACTTTTCCCTTTTTCCTATCGACTTTTCCCTTTTTCCTATCGACTTTTCCCTTTTTCCTATCGACTTTTCCCATTCTCCTATCATGTATTTCCTTTTTCCTATCATCTTTTCCATCCTATCGTATTTTCCCTTTTTCATATTGTCTTTTCCCTTTTTCTTATCGTCTTTTCCCTTTCTCTTATCAACTTTTCCTTTCCTCCTATCGTCTTTTTCCTTTTTGCTATTGTCTTTTCCCTTTTTCCTATCGTCTTTTCCCTTTTTCCTATAGTCTTTTCTCTTTTTCCTATTGTCTTTTCCTTCCTATCGAATTTTCCCTTTTTCCTATCGAATTTTCCCTTTTTCCTATTGACGTTTCCCCATTTCCCTTTTTCCTATCGTCTTTTCCCTTTTTCCTATCCTCTTTTTTATTTTTCCTATCATCTTTTCCATTTTTCCTTCCGACTTTTCCCTTTCTCCAATCTTCTTTTCTGTTTTTTCTATCGTCTTTTCCCTTTTTCCTATCATCTTTTCCCTTTCTCCTATTGACATTTCCCTTTTTGCTATTGACTTTTCCCTATTTCATGTTGACTTTTCCCTTTCTCAGATCATCTTTTCCATTTTTCATATCGACTTTTCCCTTTCTCCTATCGTATTTTCCCTATCTCCTATCGTCGTTTCCCCGATTCCTTTTTTACTATCGTCTTTTCCCTTTTTCCTATCGTCTTTTTCCTTTTGGCTATCATCTTTTCCCTTTTTCCTATCGACTTTTCCTTTTTTCCTATCGACTTTTCCCATTCTCCTGTCGTGTATTTCCTTTTTCCTATCGTCTTTTCCATCCTATCGTCTTTTCCCTTTTTCATATCGTCTTTTCCCTTTCTCTTATCAACTTTTCCTTTACTCCTATCGTCTTTTTCCTTTTTGCTATTGTCTTTTCCCTTTTCCTATCGTGTTTTTCATATCGTCATTTCCCTTTCTCCTATCAACTTTTCCCTTTCTCCTATTGTCTTTTTCCTATTATCTTATCCCTTTTTCCTATCGACTTTTCCCTTTTTCCTATCGACTTTTCCCTTTCTCCTATCATGTATTTCCTTTTTCGTATCGTCTTTTCCATCCTTTCGTCTTTTCCCTTTTTCCTATAGTCATTTCCCTTTTTCCTATCGTCTTTTTCCTATCGTCTTTCCCTTTTCCTATCGTATTTTCCCTTTTTGCTATCGACTTTTCCCTATTTCATATCGACTCTTCCTATTATCCTATCGACTTTTCCCTTTTTCCTATCATCATTACCCTTTTTCCTATCGTCTTTTCCCTTTTTCATATTGTCTTTTCCTTTTCTCTTATCAACTTTCCCTTTTTCCTATCGTCTTTTCCCTTTTTCCTATCGACTTTTCCTTATTTCATATCGACTCTTCCTTTTATCTTATCGACTTTTCCCTTTTTCCTATCATCATTACCCTTTTTCCTATCGTCTTTTCCCTTTTTCCTATCGTCTTTTCCCTTTTTCCTATCGTCTTTTCCCTTTTTCCTATCGTCTTTTCCATTTTTCCTATCGTCTTTTCCCTTTTCCTATCGTCTTTTCCCTTTTTCCTATAGTCTTTTCCCTTTCTCCTATTGTATTTTCCTTCCTTTCGTCTTTTTCCTTTTGGCTATCGTCTTTTCCCTTTTTCCTATCGTCTTTTCCCTTTTTCCTATCGTCTTTTCCCTTTTTCCTATCGTCTTTTCCCTTTTTCCTATCGTCTTTTCCCTTTTTCCTATAGTCTTTTCCCTTTCTCCTATTGTATTTTCCTTCCTATCGTCTTTTTCCTTTTGGCTATCGTCTTTACCCTTTTTCCTATCGACTTTTCCCTTTTTCCTATCGACTTTTCCCTTTTTCCTATCGACTTTTCCCTTTTTCCTATCGACTTTTCCCTTTTTCCTATCGAATTTTCCCATTTTCCTATCGACTTTTCCCATTCTCCTATCATGTATTTCCTTTTTCCTATCATCTTTTCCATCCTATCGTCTTTTCCCTTTTTCATATTGTCTTTTCCCTTTCTCTTATCAACTTTTCCTTTACTCCTATCGTCTTTTTCCTTTTTGCTATTGTCTTTTCCCTTTTCCTATCGTGTTTTTCATATCGTCATTTCCCTTTCTCCTATCAACTTTTCCCTTTCTCCTATTGTCTTTTTCCTATTATCTTATCCCTTTTTCCTATCGACTTTTCCCTTTTTCCTATCGACTTTTCCCTTTCTCCTATCATGTATTTCCTTTTTCGTATCGTCTTTTCCATCCTTTCGTCTTTTCCCTTTTTCCTATAGTCATTTCCCTTTTTCCTATCGTCTTTTTCCTATCGTCTTTCCCTTTTCCTATCGTCTTTTCCCTTTTTGCTATCGACTTTTCCCTATTTCATATCGACTCTTCCTATTATCCTATCGACTTTTCCCTTTTTCCTATCATCATTACCCTTTTTCCTATCGTCTTTTCCCTTTTTCATATTGTCTTTTCCTTTTCTCTTATCAACTTTCCCTTTTTCCTATCGTCTTTTCCCTTTTTCCTATCGACTTTTCCTTATTTCATATCGACTCTTCCTTTTATCTTATCGACTTTTCCCTTTTTCCTATCATCATTACCCTTTTTCCTATCGTCTTTTCCCTTTTTCCTATCGTCTTTTCCCTTTTTCCTATCGTCTTTTCCCTTTTTCCTATCGTCTTTTCCCTTTTTCCTATCGTCTTTTCCCTTTTTCCTATCGTCTTTTCCCTTTTTCCTATCGTCTTTTTCCTATCATCTTTTCCCTTTTTCCCATCGTCTTATCCTTTTTTCCTATCGTCGTTTCCCTTTTTCCAGTCGTCTTTTCCCTTTCTCCTATTGACTTTTCCCTTTTTGCTATTGACTTTTCCCTGTTTCATGTTGACTTTTCCCTTTCTCAGATCGTCTTTTCCCTTTTTCCTATCGACTTTTCCCTTTCTCCTGTCATCCTTTCCCTTTCTCCTATCATCTTTTCCCTATATCCTATCGCTGTTTCCCCATTTCCTTTTTTCCTATCGTCTTTTCCCTTTTTCCTATCGTCTTTTTCCTTTTGGCTATCATCTTTTCTCTTTTTCCTATCAACTTTTCCCTTTTTCCTATCGACTTTTCCCATTCTCCTATCGCGTATTTCCTTTTTCCTATCGTCTTTTCCATCCTATCGTCTTTTCCCTTTTTCATATTGTCTTTTCCCTTTCTCTTATCAACTTTCCCTTTTTCCTATCGTCTTTTCCCTTTTTGCTATCGACTTTTCCTTATTTCATATCGACTCTTCCTTTTATCCTATTGACTTTTCCCTTTTTCCTATCATCATTACCCTTTTTCCTATCGTCTTTTCCCTTTTTCCTATCGTCTTTTCCCTTTTTCCTATCGTCTTTTCCCTTTTTCCTATCGTCTTTTCCCTTTTTCCTATCGTCTTTTCCCTTTTTCCTATAGTCTTTTCCCTTTCTCCTATAGTCTTTTCCCTTTCTCCTATTGTATTTTACTTCCTATCGTGTTTTTCCTTTTGGCTATCGTCTTTACCCTTTTTCCTATCGACTTTTCCCCTTTTCCTTTCGACTTTTCCCTTTTTCCTATCGACTTTTCCCTTTTTCCTATCGACTTTTCCCATTCTCCTATCATGTATTTCCTTTTTCCTATCATCTTTTCCATCCTATCGTATTTTCCCTTTTTCATATCGTCTTTTCCCTTTCTCTTATCAACTTTTCCTTTCCTCCTATCGTCTTTTTCCTTTTTGCTATTGTCTTTTCCCTTTTTCCTATCGTCTTTTCCCTTTTTCCTATCGTCTTTTCCCTTTTTCATATTGTCTTTTCCATTTCTCTTATCAACTTTCCCTTTTTCCTATCGTCTTTTCCCTTTTTGCTATCGACTTTTCCTTATTTCATATCGACTCTTACTTTTATCCTATCGACTTTTCCCTTTTTCCTATCATCATTACCCTTTTTCCTATCGTCTTTTCCCTTTTTCCTATCGTCTTTTCCCTTTTTCCTATCGTCTTTTCCCTTTTTCCTATCGTCTTTTCCCTTTTTCCTATCGTCTTTTCCCTTTTTCTATAGTCTTTTCCCTTTCTCCTATAGTCTTTTCCCTTTCTCCTATTGTATTTTCCTTCCTATCGTGTTTTTCCTTTTGGCTATCGTCTTTACCCTTTTTCCTATCGACTTTTCCCTTTTTCCTATCGACTTTTCCCTTTTTCCTATCGACTTTTCCCTTTTTCCTATCGACTTTTCCCTTTTTCCTATCGACTTTTCCCTTTTTCCTATCGACTTTTCCCATTCTCCTATCATGTATTTCCTTTTTCCTATCATCTTTTCCATCCTATCGTATTTTCCCTTTTTCATATCGTCTTTTCCCTTTCTCTTATCAACTTTTCCTTTCCTCCTATCGTCTTTTTCCTTTTTGCTATTGTCTTTTCCCTTTTTCCTATCGTCTTTTCCCTTTTTCCTATAGTCTTTTCTCTTTTTCCTATTGTCTTTTCCTTCCTATCGAATTTTCCCTTTTTCCTATCGAATTTTCCCTTTTTCCTATCGTCTTTTTCCTTTTGGCTATCATCTTTTCCCTTTTTCCTATCGACTTTTCCTTTTTTCCTATCGACTTTTCCCATTCTCCTGTCGTGTATTTCCTTTTTCCTATCGTCTTTTCCATCCTATCGTCTTTTCCCTTTTTCATATCGTCTTTTCCCTTTCTCTTATCAACTTTTCCTTTACTCCTATCGTCTTTTTCCTTTTTGCTATTGTCTTTTCCCTTTTCCTATCGTGTTTTTCATATCGTCATTTCCCTTTCTCCTATCAACTTTTCCCTTTCTCCTATTGTCTTTTTCCTATTATCTTATCCCTTTTTCCTATCGACTTTTCCCTTTTTCCTATCGACTTTTCCCTTTCTCCTATCATGTATTTCCTTTTTCGTATCGTCTTTTCCATCCTTTCGTCTTTTCCCTTTTTCCTATAGTCATTTCCCTTTTTCCTATCGTCTTTTTCCTATCGTCTTTCCCTTTTCCTATCGTATTTTCCCTTTTTGCTATCGACTTTTCCCTATTTCATATCGACTCTTCCTATTATCCTATCGACTTTTCCCTTTTTCCTATCATCATTACCCTTTTTCCTATCGTCTTTTCCCTTTTTCATATTGTCTTTTCCTTTTCTCTTATCAACTTTCCCTTTTTCCTATCGTCTTTTCCCTTTTTCCTATCGACTTTTCCTTATTTCATATCGACTCTTCCTTTTATCTTATCGACTTTTCCCTTTTTCCTATCATCATTACCCTTTTTCCTATCGTCTTTTCCCTTTTTCCTATCGTCTTTTCCCTTTTTCCTATCGTCTTTTCCCTTTTTCCTATCGTCTTTTCCCTTTTTCCTATCGTCTTTTCCCTTTTTCCTATCGTCTTTTCCCTTTTTCCTATCGTCTTTTCCCTTTTTCCTATCGTCTTTTCCCTTTTCCTATCGTCTTTTCCCTTTTTCCTATAGTCTTTTCCCTTTCTCCTATTGTATTTTCCTTCCTTTCGTCTTTTTCCTTTTGGCTATCGTCTTTTCCCTTTTTCCTATCGTCTTTTCCCTTTTTCCTATCGTCTTTTCCCTTTTTCCTATCGTCTTTTCCCTTTTTCCTATCGTCTTTTCCCTTTTTCCTATCGTCTTTTCCCTTTCTCCTATTGTATTTTCCTTCCTATCGTCTTTTTCCTTTTGGCTATCGTCTTTACCCTTTTTCCTATCGACTTTTCCCTTTTTCCTATCGACTTTTCCCTTTTTCCTATCGACTTTTCCCTTTTTCCTATCAACTTTTCCCTTTTTCCTATCGAATTTTCCCATTTTCCTATCGACTTTTCCCATTCTCCTATCATGTATTTCCTTTTTCCTATCATCTTTTCCATCCTATCGTCTTTTCCCTTTTTCATATTGTCTTTTCCCTTTCTCTTATCAACTTTTCCTTTACTCCTATCGTCTTTTTCCTTTTTGCTATTGTCTTTTCCCTTTTCCTATCGTGTTTTTCATATCGTCATTTCCCTTTCTCCTATCAACTTTTCCCTTTCTCCTATTGTCTTTTTCCTATTATCTTATCCCTTTTTCCTATCGACTTTTCCCTTTTTCCTATCGACTTTTCCCTTTCTCCTATCATGTATTTCCTTTTTCGTATCGTCTTTTCCATCCTTTCGTCTTTTCCCTTTTTCCTATAGTCATTTCCCTTTTTCCTATCGTCTTTTTCCTATCGTCTTTCCCTTTTCCTATCGTCTTTTCCCTTTTTGCTATCGACTTTTCCCTATTTCATATCGACTCTTCCTATTATCCTATCGACTTTTCCCTTTTTCCTATCATCATTACCCTTTTTCCTATCGTCTTTTCCCTTTTTCATATTGTCTTTTCCTTTTCTCTTATCAACTTTCCCTTTTTCCTATCGTCTTTTCCCTTTTTCCTATCGACTTTTCCTTATTTCATATCGACTCTTCCTTTTATCTTATCGACTTTTCCCTTTTTCCTATCATCATTACCCTTTTTCCTATCGTCTTTTCCCTTTTTCCTATCGTCTTTTCCCTTTTTCCTATCGTCTTTTCCCTTTTTCCTATCGTCTTTTCCCTTTTTCCTATCGTCTTTTCCCTTTTTCCTATCGTCTTTTCCCTTTTTCCTATCGTCTTTTCCCTTTTTCCTATCGTCTTTTTCCTATCATCTTTTCCCTTTTTCCCATCGTCTTATCCTTTTTTCCTATCGTCGTTTCCCTTTTTCCAGTCGTCTTTTCCCTTTCTCCTATTGACTTTTCCCTTTTTGCTATTGACTTTTCCCTGTTTCATGTTGACTTTTCCCTTTCTCAGATCGTCTTTTCCCTTTTTCCCATCGTCTTATCCTTTTTTCCTATCGTCGTTTCCCTTTTTCCAGTCGTCTTTTCCCTTTCTCCTATTGACTTTTCCCTTTTTGCTATTGACTTTTCCCTGTTTCATGTTGACTTTTCCCTTTCTCAGATCGTCTTTTCCCTTTTTCCTATCGACTTTTCCCTTTCTCCTGTCATCCTTTCCCTTTCTCCTATCATCTTTTCCCTATATCCTATCGCTGTTTCCCCATTTCCTTTTTTCCTATCGTCTTTTCCCTTTTTCCTATCGTCTTTTTCCTTTTGGCTATCATCTTTTCTCTTTTTCCTATCAACTTTTCCCTTTTTCCTATCGACTTTTCCCATTCTCCTATCGCGTATTTCCTTTTTCCTATCGACTTTTCCCATTCTCCTATCATGTATTTCCTTTTTCCTATCATCTTTTCCATCCTATCGTATTTTCCCTTTTTCATATCGTCTTTTCCCTTTCTCTTAACAACTTTTCCTTTCCTCCTATCGTCTTTTTCCTTTTTGCTATTGTCTTTTCCCTTTCTCCTATCGTCTTTTCCCTTTTTCCTATCGTCTTTTCCCTTTTTCATATTGTCTTTTCCATTTCTCTTATCAACTTTCCCTTTTTCCTATCGTCTTTTCCCTTTTTGCTATCGACTTTTCCTTATTTCATATCGACTCTTACTTTTATCCTATCGACTTTTCCCTTTTTCCTATCATCATTACCCTTTTTCCTATCGTCTTTTCCCTTTTTCCTATCGTCTTTTCCCTTTTTCCTATCGTCTTTTCCCTTTTTCCTATCGTCTTTTCCCTTTTTCCTATCGTCTTTTCCCTTTTTCCTATCGTCTTTTCCCTTTTTCCTATCGTCTTTTCCCTTTTTCCTATAGTCTTTTCCCTTTCTCCTATAGTCTTTTCCCTTTCTCCTATTGTATTTTCCTTCCTATCGTGTTTTTCCTTTTGGCTATCGTCTTTACCCTTTTTCCTATCGACTTTTCCCTTTTTCCTATCGACTTTTCCCTTTTTCCTATCGACTTTTCCCTTTTTCCTATCGACTTTTCCCTTTTTCCTATCGACTTTTCCCTTTTTCCTATCGACTTTTCCCATTCTCCTATCATGTATTTCCTTTTTCCTATCATCTTTTCCATCCTATCGTATTTTCCCTTTTTCATATCGTCTTTTCCCTTTCTCTTATCAACTTTTCCTTTCCTCCTATCGTCTTTTTCCTTTTTGCTATTGTCTTTTCCCTTTTTCCTATCGTCTTTTCCCTTTTTCCTATAGTCTTTTCTCTTTTTCCTATTGTCTTTTCCTTCCTATCGAATTTTCCCTTTTTCCTATCGAATTTTCCCTTTTTCCTATCGACGTTTCCCTTTCTCCTATCATCTTTTCCCTATCTCCTATCGTCGTTTCCCCATTTCCCTTTTTCCTATCGTCTTTTCCCTTTTTCCTATCGTCTTTTTTTATTTTTCCTATCATCTTTCCATTTTTCCCTCCGACTTTTCCCTTTCTCCAATCTTCTTTTCTGCTTTTTCTATCGTCTTTTCCCTTTCTCCTATCGTATTTTCCCTATCTCCTATCGTCGTTTCCCCGTTTCCTTTTTTCCTATCGTCTTTTCCCTTTTTCCTATCGTCTTTTTCCTTTTGGCTATCATCTTTTCCCTTTTTCCTATCGACTTTTCCTTTTTTCCTATCGACTTTTCCCTTTTTCCTATCGACTTTTCCCATTCTCCTGTCATGTATTTCCTTTTTCCTATCTTCTTTTCCATCCTATCGTCTTTTCCCTTTTTCATATCGTCTTTTCACTTCCTCTTATCAACTTTTCCTTTACTCCTATCGTCTTTTTCCTTTTTGCTATTGTCTTTTCCCTTTTCCTATCGTGTTTTTCATATCGTCATTTCCCTTTCTCCTATCAACTTTTCCCTTTCTCCTATTGTCTTTTTCCTATTGTCTTATCCCTTTTTCCTATCGACTTTTCCCTTTTTCCTATCGAGTTTTCCCATTCTCCTATCATGTATTTCCTTTTTCCTATCGTCTTTTCCATCCTATCGTCTTTTCCCTTTTTCATATCGTCTTTTCCCTTTCTCTTATCAACTTTTCCTTTACTCCTATCGTCTTTTTCCTTTTTGCTATTGTCTTTTCCCTTTTTCCTATCGTCTTTTCCCTTTTTGCTATCGACTTTTCCCTATTTCATATCGACTTTCCTTTTATCCTATCGACTTTTCCCTTTTTCCTATCGTCTTTTCCCTTTTTCCTATCGTCTTTTCCCTTTTTCCTATCGTCTTTTCCCTTTTTGCTATCGACTTTTCCCTATTTCAAATCGACTTTTCCTTTTATACTATCGACTTTTCCCTTTTTCCTATCATCATTACCCTTTTTCCTATCGTCTTTTCCTTTTCCTATCGTGTTTTCCCTTTTTCCTATCGTCTTTTCCCTTTTTCCTATCGTCTTTTCCCTTTTTCCTATCGTCTTTTCCCTTTTTCCTATCGTCTTTTTCCTATCATCTTTTCCCTTTTTCCTATCGTCTTATCCTTTTTTTCTATCGTCGTTTCCCTTTTTCCAGTCGTCTTTTCCCTTTCTCCTATTGACTTTTCCCTTTTTGCTATTGACTTTTCCCTGTTTCATGTTGACTTTTCCCTTTCTCAGATCGCCTTTTCCCTTTTTCCTATCGACTTTTCCCTTTTTCCTATCATCATTACCCTTTTTCCTATCGTCTTTTCCCTTTTTCCTATCGTCTTTTCCCTTTTTCCTATCGTCTTTTCCCTTTTTCCTATCGTCTTTTCCCTTTTTCCTATCGTCTTTTCCCTTTTTCCTATCGTCTTTTTCCTATCATCTTTTCCCTTTTTCCTATCGTCTTTTCCTTTTTTCCTATCGTCGTTTCCCTTTTTCCAATAGTCTTTTCCCTTTCTCCTATTGACATTTCCCTTTTTGCTATTGACTTTTCCCTATTTCATGTAGACTTTTCCCTTTCTCAGATCGTCTTTTCCATTTTTCATATCGACTTTTCCCTTTCTCCTATCGTCTTTTCCCTTTCTTTTATCGTATTTTCCCTATCTCCTATCGTCGTTTCCCCGTTTCCTTTTTTCCTATCGTCTTTTCCCTTTTTCCTATCGTCTTTTTCCTTTTGGCTATCATCTTTTCCCTTTTTCCTATCGACTTTTCCTTTTTTCCTATCGACTTTTCCCTTTTTCCTATCGACTTTTCCCATTCTCCTGTCGTGTATTTCCTTTTTCCTATCGTCTTTTCCATCCTATCGTCTTTTCCCTTTTTCATATCGTCTTTTCCCTTTCTCTTATCAACTTTTCCTTTACTCCTATCGTCTTTTTCCTTTTTGCTATTGTCTTTTCCCTTTTCCTATCGTGTTTTTCATATCGTCATTTCCCTTTCTCCTATCAACTTTTCCCTTTCTCCTATTGTCTTTTTCCTATTGTCTTATCCCTTTTTCCTATCGACTTTTCCCTTTTTCCTATCGACTTTTCCCTTTCTCCTATCATGTATTTCCTTTTTCGTATCGTCTTTTCCATCCTTTCGTCTTTTCCCTTTTTCCTATAGTCATTTCCCTTTTTCCTATCGTCTTTTTCCTATCGTCTTTCCCTTTTTCCTATCGTCTTTTCCCTTTTTCCTATCATCTTTTCCATTGTTCCTTCCAACTTTTCCCTTTCTCCAATTTTCTTTTCTGTTTTTTCTATCATCTTTTCCCTTTTTCCTATCGTATTTTCCCTTTTTCCTATCATCTTTTCCCTTTTTCCTATCGTCTTTTCCTTTTTTCCTATCGTCATTTCCCTTTTCCAATCGTCTTTTCCCTTTCTCCTATCGACTTTTCCCTATTTCATATCGACTTTTCCTTTTATACTATCGACTTTTCCCTTTTTCCTATCATCATTACCCTTTTTCCTATCGTCTTTTCCCTTTTTCCTATCGTCTTTTCCCTTTTTCCTATCGTATTTTCCCTTTTTCCTATCGTCTTTTTCCTATCATCTTTTCCCTTTTTCCTATCGTCTTATCCTTTTTTCCTATCGTCGTTTCCCTTTTTCCAGTCGTCTTTTCCCTTTCTCCTATTGACTTTTCCCTTTTTGCTATTGACTTTTCCCTGTTTCATGTTGACTTTTTCCCTTTCTCAGATCGTCTTTTCCCTTTTTCCTATCGACTTTTCCCTTTCTCCTGTCATCCTTTCCCTTTCTCCTATCATCTTTTCCCTATATCCTATCGCCGTTTCCCCATTTCCTTTTTTCCTATCGTCTTTTCCCTTTTTCCTATCGTCTTTTTCCTTTTGGCTATCATCTTTTCTCTTTTTCCTATCAACTTTTCCCTTTTTCCTATCGACTTTTCCCATTCTCCTATCGCGTATATCCTTTTTCCTATCGTCTTTTCCATCCTATCGTCTTTTCCCTTTTTCATATTGTCTTTTCCCTTTTTGCTATCGACTTTTCCCTATTTCATATCGACTCTTCCTATTATCCTATCGACTTTTCCCTTTTTCCTATCATCATTACCCTTTTTCCTATCGTCTTTTCCCTTTTCATATTGTCTTTTCCCTTTCTCTTATCAACTTTCCCTTTTTCCTATCGTCTTTTCCCTTTTTGCTATCGACTTTTCCTTATTTCATATCGACTCTTCCTTTTATCCTATCGACTTTTCCCTTTTTCCTATCATCATTACCCTTTTTCCTATCGTCTTTTCCCTTTTTCCTATCGTCTTTTCCCTTTTTCCTATCGTCTTTTCCCTTTTTCCTATCGTCTTTTTCCTATCATCTTTTCCCTTTTTCCTATCGTCTTTTCCTTTTTTCCTATCGTCGTTTCCCTTTTTCCAGTCGTCTTTTCCCTTTCTCCTATTGACTTTTCCCTTTTTGCTATTGACTTTTCCCTGTTTCATGTTGACTTTTCCCTTTCTCAGATCGTCTTTTCCCTTTTTCCTATCGACTTTTCCCTTTCTCCTGTCATCCTTTCCCTTTCTCCTATCATCTTTTCCCTATATCCTATCGCCGTTTCCCCATTTCCTTTTTTCCTATCGTCTTTTCCCTTTTTCCTATCGTCTTTTTCCTTTTGGCTATCATCTTTTCCCTTTTTCCTATCAACTTTTCCCTTTTTCCTATCGAATTTTCCCTTTTTCCTATCGAATTTTCCCTTTTTCCTATCGACATTTCCCTTTCTCCTATCGACATTTCCCTTTCTCCTATCGACATTTCCCTTTCTCCTATCGACATTTCCCTTTCTCCTATCATCTTTTCCCTCTCTCCTATCGTCGTTTCCCCGTTTCCTTTTTTCCTATCGTCTTTTCCCTTTTTCCTATCGTCTTTTTCCTTTTGGCTATCGTCTTTACCCTTTTTCCTATCGACTTTTCCCTTTTTCCTATTGAGTTTTCCCATTCTCCTATCGTGTATTTCCTTTTTCCTATCGTCTTTTCCATCCTATCGTCTTTTCCCTTTTTCATATTGTCTTTTCCCTTTCTCTTATCAACTTTTCCTTTACTCCTATCGTCTTTTTCCTTTTTGCTATTGTCTTTTCCCTTTTTCCTATCGTCTTTTCCCTTTTTGCTATCGACTTTTCCCTATTTCATATCGACTTTTCCTTTTATCCTATCGACTTTTCCCTTTTTCCTATCGTCTTTTCCCTTTTTCCTATCGACTTTTCCCTATTTCATATCGATTTTTCCTTTTATCCTATCGACTTTTCCCTTTTTCCTATCATCATTACCCTTTTTCCTATCGTCTTTTCCCTTTTTCCTATCGTCTTTTCCCTTTTTCCTATCGTCTTTTTCCTTTTTGCTATCGTCTTTACCCTTTTTCCTATCGACTTTTCCCTTTTTCCTATCGAGTTTTCCCATTCTCCTATCGTGTATTTCCTTTTTCCTATCGTCTTTTCCATCCTATCGTCTTTTCCCTTTTTCATATCGTCTTTTCCCTTTCTCTTATCAACTTTTCCTTTACTCCCATCGTCTTTTTCCTTTTTGCTATTGTCTTTTCCCTTTTTCCTATCGTCTTCCCTTTTTGCTATCGACTTTTCCCTATTTCGTATCGACTTTTCCTTTTATCCTATCGACTTTTCCCTTTTTCCTATCGTCTTTTCCCTTTTTCCTATCGACTTTTCCCTATTTCATATCGATTTTTCCTTTTATCCTATCGACTTTTCCCTTTTTCCTATCATCATTACCCTTTTTCCTATCGTCTTTTCCCTTTTTCCTATCGTCTTTTCCCTCTTTCCTATCGTCTTTTCCCATTCTCCTATCGTGTATTTCCTTTTTCCTATCGTCTTTTCCATCCTATCGTCTTTCCCTTTTTCATATCGTCTTTTCCCTTTCTCTTATCAACTTTTCCTTTACTCCTATCGTCTTTTTCCTTTTTGCTATTGTCTTTTCCCTTTTTCCTATCGTCTTTTCCCTTTTTGCTATCGACATTTCCCTATTTCATATCGACTCTTCCTATTATCCTATCGACTTTTCCCTTTTTCCTATCATCATTACCCTTTTTCCTATCGTCTTTTTCCTTTTTCCTATCGTCTTTTCCCTTTTTCCTATCGTCTTTTCCCTTTTTCCTATCGTCTTTTCCCTTTTTCCTATCGTCTTTTCCATTTTTCCTATAGTCTTTTCCCTTTCTCCTATTGTATTTTCCTTCCTATCGTCTTTTCCCTTTTTCCTATCGAATTTTCCCTTTTTCCTATCGAATTTTCCCTTTTTCCTATCGTCTTTTCCCTTTTTCCTATAGTCTTTTCTCTTTTTCCTATTGTCTTTTCCTTCCTATCGAATTTTCCCTTTTTCCTATCGAATTTTCCCTTTTTCCTATCGACGTTTCCCTTTCTCCTATCATCTTTTCCCTATCTCCTATCGTCGTTTCCCCATTTCCCTTTTTCCTATCGTCTTTTCCCTTTTTCCTATCGTCTTTTTTTATTTTTCCTATCATCTTTCCATTTTTCCTTCCGACTTTTCCCTTTCTCCAATCTTCTTTTCTGCTTTTTCTATCGTCTTTTCCCTTTCTCCTATCGTATTTTCCCTATCTCCTATCGTCGTTTCCCCGTTTCCTTTTTTCCTATCGTCTTTTCCCTTTTTCCTATCGTCTTTTTCCTTTTGGCTATCATCTTTTCCCTTTTTCCTATCGACTTTTCCTTTTTTCCTATCGACTTTTCCCTTTTTCCTATCGACTTTTCCCATTCTCCTGTCGTGTATTTCCTTTTTCCTATCTTCTTTTCCATCCTATCGTCTTTTCCCTTTTTCATATCGTCTTTTCACTTCCTCTTATCAACTTTTCCTTTACTTCTATCGTCTTTTTCCTTTTTGCTATTGTCTTTTCCCTTTTCCTATCGTGTTTTTCATATCGTCATTTCCCTTTCTCCTATCAACTTTTCCCTTTCTCCTATTGTCTTTTTCCTATTGTCTTATCCCTTTTTCCTATCGACTTTTCCCTTTTTCCTATCGAGTTTTCCCATTCTCCTATCATGTATTTCCTTTTTCCTATCGTCTTTTCCATCCTATCGTCTTTTCCCTTTTTCATATCGTCTTTTCCCTTTCTCTTATCAACTTTTCCTTTACTCCTATCGTCTTTTTCCTTTTTGCTATTGTCTTTTCCCTTTTTCCTATCGTCTTTTCCCTTTTTGCTATCGACTTTTCCCTATTTCATATCGACTTTCCTTTTATCCTATCGACTTTTCCCTTTTTCCTATCGTCTTTTCCCTTTTTCCTATCGTCTTTTCCCTTTTTCCTATCGTCTTTTCCCTTTTTGCTATCGACTTTTCCCTATTTCAAATCGACTTTTCCTTTTATACTATCGACTTTTCCCTTTTTCCTATCATCATTACCCTTTTTCCTATCGTCTTTTCCTTTTCCTATCGTGTTTTCCCTTTTTCCTATCGTCTTTTCCCTTTTTCCTATCGTCTTTTCCCTTTTTCCTATCGTCTTTTCCCTTTTTCCTATCGTCTTTTTCCTATCATCTTTTCCCTTTTTCCTATCGTCTTATCCTTTTTTTCTATCGTCGTTTCCCTTTTTCCAGTCGTCTTTTCCCTTTCTCCTATTGACTTTTCCCTTTTTGCTATTGACTTTTCCCTGTTTCATGTTGACTTTTCCCTTTCTCAGATCGCCTTTTCCCTTTTTCCTATCGACTTTTCCCTTTTTCCTATCATCATTACCCTTTTTCCTATCGTCTTTTCCCTTTTTCCTATCGTCTTTTCCCTTTTTCCTATCGTCTTTTCCCTTTTTCCTATCGTCTTTTCCCTTTTTCCTATCGTCTTTTCCCTTTTTCCTATCGTCTTTTTCCTATCATCTTTTCCCTTTTTCCTATCGTCTTTTTCCTATCATCTTTTCCCTTTTTCCTATCGTCTTTTCCTTTTTTCCTATCGTCGTTTCCCTTTTTCCAATAGTCTTTTCCCTTTCTCCTATTGACATTTCCCTTTTTGCTATTGACTTTTCCCTATTTCATGTAGACTTTTCCCTTTCTCAGATCGTCTTTTCCATTTTTCATATCGACTTTTCCCTTTCTCCTATCGTCTTTTCCCTTTCTCCTATCGTATTTTCCCTATCTCCTATCGTCGTTTCCCCGTTTCCTTTTTTCCTATCGTCTTTTCCCTTTTTCCTATCATCTTTTTCCTTTTGGCTATCATCTTTTCCCTTTTTCCTATCGACTTTTCCTTTTTTCCTATCGACTTTTCCCTTTTTCCTATCGACTTTTCCCATTCTCCTGTCGTGTATTTCCTTTTTCCTATCGTCTTTTCCATCCTATCGTCTTTTCCCTTTTTCATATCGTCTTTTCCCTTTCTCTTATCAACTTTTCCTTTACTCCTATCGTCTTTTTCCTTTTTGCTATTGTCTTTTCCCTTTTCCTATCGTGTTTTTCATATCGTCATTTCCCTTTCTCCTATCAACTTTTCCCTTTCTCCTATTGTCTTTTTCCTATTGTCTTATCCCTTTTTCCTATCGACTTTTCCCTTTTTCCTATCGACTTTTCCCTTTCTCCTATCATGTATTTCCTTTTTCGTATCGTCTTTTCCATCCTTTCGTCTTTTCCCTTTTTCCTATAGTCATTTCCCTTTTTCCTATCGTCTTTTTCCTATCGTCTTTCCCTTTTTCCTATCGTCTTTTCCCTTTTTCCTATCATCTTTTCCATTGTTCCTTCCAACTTTTCCCTTTCTCCAATTTTCTTTTCTGTTTTTTCTATCATCTTTTCCCTTTTTCCTATCGTATTTTCCCTTTTTCCTATCATCTTTTCCCTTTTTCCTATCGTCTTTTCCTTTTTTCCTATCGTCGTTTCCCTTTTCCAATCGTCTTTTCCCTTTCTCCTATCGACTTTTCCCTATTTCATATCGACTTTTCCTTTTATACTATCGACTTTTCCCTTTTTCCTATCATCATTACCCTTTTTCCTATCGTCTTTTCCCTTTTTCCTATCATCTTTTCCCTTTTTCCTATCGTCTTTTCCCTTTTTCCTATCGTCTTTTTCCTATCATCTTTTCCCTTTTTCCTATCGTCTTATCCTTTTTTCCTATCGTCGTTTCCCTTTTTCCAGTCGTCTTTTCCCTTTCTCCTATTGACTTTTCCCTTTTTGCTATTGACTTTTCCCTGTTTCATGTTGACTTTTTCCCTTTCTCAGATCGTCTTTTCCCTTTTTCCTATCGACTTTTCCCTTTCTCCTGTCATCCTTTCCCTTTCTCCTATCATCTTTTCCCTATATCCTATCGCCGTTTCCCCATTTCCTTTTTTCCTATCGTCTTTTCCCTTTTTCCTATCGTCTTTTTCCTTTTGGCTATCATCTTTTCTCTTTTTCCTATCAACTTTTCCCTTTTTCCTATCGACTTTTCCCATTCTCTTATCGCGTATATCCTTTTTCCTATCGTCTTTTCCATCCTATCGTCTTTTCCCTTTTTCATATTGTCTTTTCCCTTTTTGCTATCGACTTTTCCCTATTTCATATCGACTCTTCCTATTATCCTATCGACTTTTCCCTTTTTCCTATCATCATTACCCTTTTTCCTATCGTCTTTTCCCTTTTTCATATTGTCTTTTCCCTTTCTCTTATCAACTTTCCCTTTTTCCTATCGTCTTTTCCCTTTTTGCTATCGACTTTTCCTTATTTCATATCGACTCTTCCTTTTATCCTATCGACTTTTCCCTTTTTCCTATCATCATTACCCTTTTTCCTATCGTCTTTTCCCTTTTTCCTATCGTCTTTTCCCTTTTTCCTATCGTCTTTTCCCTTTTTCCTATCGTCTTTTTCCTATCATCTTTTCCCTTTTTCCTATCGTCTTTTCCTTTTTTCCTATCGTCGTTTCCCTTTTTCCAGTCGTCTTTTCCCTTTCTCCTATTGACTTTTCCCTTTTTGCTATTGACTTTTCCCTGTTTCATGTTGACTTTTCCCTTTCTCAGATCGTCTTTTCCCTTTTTCCTATCGACTTTTCCCTTTCTCCTGTCATCCTTTCCCTTTCTCCTATCATCTTTTCCCTATATCCTATCGCCGTTTCCCCTTTTCCTTTTTTCCTATCGTCTTTTCCCTTTTTCCTATCGTCTTTTTCCTTTTGGCTATCATCTTTTCCCTTTTTCCTATCAACTTTTCCCTTTTTCCTATCGAATTTTCCCTTTTTCCTATCGAATTTTCCCTTTTTCCTATCGACATTTCCCTTTCTCCTATCGACATTTCCCTTTCTCCTATCGACATTTCCCTTTCTCCTATCGACATTTCCCTTTCTCCTATCATCTTTTCCCTCTCTCCTATCGTCATTTCCCCGTTTCCTTTTTTCCTATCGTCTTTTCCCTTTTTCCTATCGTCTTTTTCCTTTTGGCTATCGTCTTTACCCTTTTTCCTATCGACTTTTCCCTTTTTCCTATTGAGTTTTCCCATTCTCCTATCGTGTATTTCCTTTTTCCTATCGTCTTTTCCATCCTATCGTCTTTTCCCTTTTTCATATTGTCTTTTCCCTTTCTCTTATCAACTTTTCCTTTACTCCTATCGTCTTTTTCCTTTTTGCTATTGTCTTTTCCCTTTTTCCTATCGTCTTTTCCCTTTTTGCTATCGACTTTTCCCTATTTCATATCGACTTTTCCTTTTATCCTATCGACTTTTCCCTTTTTCCTATCGTCTTTTCCCTTTTTCCTATCGACTTTTCCCTATTTCATATCGATTTTTCCTTTTATCCTATCGACTTTTCCCTTTTTCCTATCATCATTACCCTTTTTCCTATCGTCTTTTCCCTTTTTCCTATCGTCTTTTTCCTTTTGGCTATCGTCTTTACCCTTTTTCCTATCGACTTTTCCCTTTTTCCTATCGAGTTTTCCCATTCTCCTATCGTGTATTTCCTTTTTCCTATCGTCTTTTCCATCCTATCGTCTTTTCCCTTTTTCATATCGTCTTTTCCCTTTCTCTTATCAACTTTTCCTTTACTCCCATCGTCTTTTTCCTTTTTGCTATTGTCTTTTCCCTTTTTCCTATCGTCTTCCCTTTTTGCTATCGACTTTTCCCTATTTCGTATCGACTTTTCCTTTTATCCTATCGACTTTTCCCTTTTTCCTATCGTCTTTTCCCTTTTTCCTATCGACTTTTCCCTATTTCATATCGATTTTTCCTTTTATCCTATCGACTTTTCCCTTTTTCCTATCATCATTACCCTTTTTCCTATCGTCTTTTCCCTTTTTCCTATCGTCTTTTCCCTCTTTCCTATCGTCTTTTCCCATTCTCCTATCGTGTATTTCCTTTTTCCTATCGTCTTTTCCATCCTATCGTCTTTCCCTTTTTCATATCGTCTTTTCCCTTTCTCTTATCAACTTTTCCTTTACTCCTATCGTCTTTTTCCTTTTTGCTATTGTCTTTTCCCTTTTTCCTATCGTCTTTTCCCTTTTTGCTATCGACATTTCCCTTTTTCCTATCGACTTTTCCCATTCTCCTGTCGTGTATTTCCTTTTTCCTATCTTCTTTTCCATCCTATCGTCTTTTCCCTTTTTCATATCGTCTTTTCACTTCCTCTTATCAACTTTTCCTTTACTTCTATCGTCTTTTTCCTTTTTGCTATTGTCTTTTCCCTTTTCCTATCGTGTTTTTCATATCGTCATTTCCCTTTCTCCTATCAACTTTTCCCTTTCTCCTATTGTCTTTTTCCTATTGTCTTATCCCTTTTTCCTATCGACTTTTCCCTTTTTCCTATCGAGTTTTCCCATTCTCCTATCATGTATTTCCTTTTTCCTATCGTCTTTTCCATCCTATCGTCTTTTCCCTTTTTCATATCGTCTTTTCCCTTTCTCTTATCAACTTTTCCTTTACTCCTATCGTCTTTTTCCTTTTTGCTATTGTCTTTTCCCTTTTTCCTATCGTCTTTTCCCTTTTTGCTATCGACTTTTCCCTATTTCATATCGACTTTCCTTTTATCCTATCGACTTTTCCCTTTTTCCTATCGTCTTTTCCCTTTTTCCTATCGTCTTTTCCCTTTTTCCTATCGTCTTTTCCCTTTTTGCTATCGACTTTTCCCTATTTCAAATCGACTTTTCCTTTTATACTATCGACTTTTCCCTTTTTCCTATCATCATTACCCTTTTTCCTATCGTCTTTTCCTTTTCCTATCGTGTTTTCCCTTTTTCCTATCGTCTTTTCCCTTTTTCCTATCGTCTTTTCCCTTTTTCCTATCGTCTTTTCCCTTTTTCCTATCGTCTTTTTCCTATCATCTTTTCCCTTTTTCCTATCGTCTTATCCTTTTTTTCTATCGTCGTTTCCCTTTTTCCAGTCGTCTTTTCCCTTTCTCCTATTGACTTTTCCCTTTTTGCTATTGACTTTTCCCTGTTTCATGTTGACTTTTCCCTTTCTCAGATCGCCTTTTCCCTTTTTCCTATCGACTTTTCCCTTTTTCCTATCATCATTACCCTTTTTCCTATCGTCTTTTCCCTTTTTCCTATCGTCTTTTCCCTTTTTCCTATCGTCTTTTCCCTTTTTCCTATCGTCTTTTCCCTTTTTCCTATCGTCTTTTCCCTTTTTCCTATCGTCTTTTTCCTATCATCTTTTCCCTTTTTCCTATCGTCTTTTTCCTATCATCTTTTCCCTTTTTCCTATCGTCTTTTCCTTTTTTCCTATCGTCGTTTCCCTTTTTCCAATAGTCTTTTCCCTTTCTCCTATTGACATTTCCCTTTTTGCTATTGACTTTTCCCTATTTCATGTAGACTTTTCCCTTTCTCAGATCGTCTTTTCCATTTTTCATATCGACTTTTCCCTTTCTCCTATCGTCTTTTCCCTTTCTCCTATCGTATTTTCCCTATCTCCTATCGTCGTTTCCCCGTTTCCTTTTTTCCTATCGTCTTTTCCCTTTTTCCTATCATCTTTTTCCTTTTGGCTATCATCTTTTCCCTTTTTCCTATCGACTTTTCCTTTTTTCCTATCGACTTTTCCCTTTTTCCTATCGACTTTTCCCATTCTCCTGTCGTGTATTTCCTTTTTCCTATCGTCTTTTCCATCCTATCGTCTTTTCCCTTTTTCATATCGTCTTTTCCCTTTCTCTTATCAACTTTTCCTTTACTCCTATCGTCTTTTTCCTTTTTGCTATTGTCTTTTCCCTTTTCCTATCGTGTTTTTCATATCGTCATTTCCCTTTCTCCTATCAACTTTTCCCTTTCTCCTATTGTCTTTTTCCTATTGTCTTATCCCTTTTTCCTATCGACTTTTCCCTTTTTCCTATCGACTTTTCCCTTTCTCCTATCATGTATTTCCTTTTTCGTATCGTCTTTTCCATCCTTTCGTCTTTTCCCTTTTTCCTATAGTCATTTCCCTTTTTCCTATCGTCTTTTTCCTATCGTCTTTCCCTTTTTCCTATCGTCTTTTCCCTTTTTCCTATCATCTTTTCCATTGTTCCTTCCAACTTTTCCCTTTCTCCAATTTTCTTTTCTGTTTTTTCTATCATCTTTTCCCTTTTTCCTATCGTATTTTCCCTTTTTCCTATCATCTTTTCCCTTTTTCCTATCGTCTTTTCCTTTTTTCCTATCGTCGTTTCCCTTTTCCAATCGTCTTTTCCCTTTCTCCTATCGACTTTTCCCTATTTCATATCGACTTTTCCTTTTATACTATCGACTTTTCCCTTTTTCCTATCATCATTACCCTTTTTCCTATCGTCTTTTCCCTTTTTCCTATCATCTTTTCCCTTTTTCCTATCGTCTTTTCCCTTTTTCCTATCGTCTTTTTCCTATCATCTTTTCCCTTTTTCCTATCGTCTTATCCTTTTTTCCTATCGTCGTTTCCCTTTTTCCAGTCGTCTTTTCCCTTTCTCCTATTGACTTTTCCCTTTTTGCTATTGACTTTTCCCTGTTTCATGTTGACTTTTTCCCTTTCTCAGATCGTCTTTTCCCTTTTTCCTATCGACTTTTCCCTTTCTCCTGTCATCCTTTCCCTTTCTCCTATCATCTTTTCCCTATATCCTATCGCCGTTTCCCCATTTCCTTTTTTCCTATCGTCTTTTCCCTTTTTCCTATCGTCTTTTTCCTTTTGGCTATCATCTTTTCTCTTTTTCCTATCAACTTTTCCCTTTTTCCTATCGACTTTTCCCATTCTCTTATCGCGTATATCCTTTTTCCTATCGTCTTTTCCATCCTATCGTCTTTTCCCTTTTTCATATTGTCTTTTCCCTTTTTGCTATCGACTTTTCCCTATTTCATATCGACTCTTCCTATTATCCTATCGACTTTTCCCTTTTTCCTATCATCATTACCCTTTTTCCTATCGTCTTTTCCCTTTTTCATATTGTCTTTTCCCTTTCTCTTATCAACTTTCCCTTTTTCCTATCGTCTTTTCCCTTTTTGCTATCGACTTTTCCTTATTTCATATCGACTCTTCCTTTTATCCTATCGACTTTTCCCTTTTTCCTATCATCATTACCCTTTTTCCTATCGTCTTTTCCCTTTTTCCTATCGTCTTTTCCCTTTTTCCTATCGTCTTTTCCCTTTTTCCTATCGTCTTTTTCCTATCATCTTTTCCCTTTTTCCTATCGTCTTTTCCTTTTTTCCTATCGTCGTTTCCCTTTTTCCAGTCGTCTTTTCCCTTTCTCCTATTGACTTTTCCCTTTTTGCTATTGACTTTTCCCTGTTTCATGTTGACTTTTCCCTTTCTCAGATCGTCTTTTCCCTTTTTCCTATCGACTTTTCCCTTTCTCCTGTCATCCTTTCCCTTTCTCCTATCATCTTTTCCCTATATCCTATCGCCGTTTCCCCTTTTCCTTTTTTCCTATCGTCTTTTCCCTTTTTCCTATCGTCTTTTTCCTTTTGGCTATCATCTTTTCCCTTTTTCCTATCAACTTTTCCCTTTTTCCTATCGAATTTTCCCTTTTTCCTATCGAATTTTCCCTTTTTCCTATCGACATTTCCCTTTCTCCTATCGACATTTCCCTTTCTCCTATCGACATTTCCCTTTCTCCTATCGACATTTCCCTTTCTCCTATCATCTTTTCCCTCTCTCCTATCGTCATTTCCCCGTTTCCTTTTTTCCTATCGTCTTTTCCCTTTTTCCTATCGTCTTTTTCCTTTTGGCTATCGTCTTTACCCTTTTTCCTATCGACTTTTCCCTTTTTCCTATTGAGTTTTCCCATTCTCCTATCGTGTATTTCCTTTTTCCTATCGTCTTTTCCATCCTATCGTCTTTTCCCTTTTTCATATTGTCTTTTCCCTTTCTCTTATCAACTTTTCCTTTACTCCTATCGTCTTTTTCCTTTTTGCTATTGTCTTTTCCCTTTTTCCTATCGTCTTTTCCCTTTTTGCTATCGACTTTTCCCTATTTCATATCGACTTTTCCTTTTATCCTATCGACTTTTCCCTTTTTCCTATCGTCTTTTCCCTTTTTCCTATCGACTTTTCCCTATTTCATATCGATTTTTCCTTTTATCCTATCGACTTTTCCCTTTTTCCTATCATCATTACCCTTTTTCCTATCGTCTTTTCCCTTTTTCCTATCGTCTTTTTCCTTTTGGCTATCGTCTTTACCCTTTTTCCTATCGACTTTTCCCTTTTTCCTATCGAGTTTTCCCATTCTCCTATCGTGTATTTCCTTTTTCCTATCGTCTTTTCCATCCTATCGTCTTTTCCCTTTTTCATATCGTCTTTTCCCTTTCTCTTATCAACTTTTCCTTTACTCCCATCGTCTTTTTCCTTTTTGCTATTGTCTTTTCCCTTTTTCCTATCGTCTTCCCTTTTTGCTATCGACTTTTCCCTATTTCGTATCGACTTTTCCTTTTATCCTATCGACTTTTCCCTTTTTCCTATCGTCTTTTCCCTTTTTCCTATCGACTTTTCCCTATTTCATATCGATTTTTCCTTTTATCCTATCGACTTTTCCCTTTTTCCTATCATCATTACCCTTTTTCCTATCGTCTTTTCCCTTTTTCCTATCGTCTTTTCCCTCTTTCCTATCGTCTTTTCCCATTCTCCTATCGTGTATTTCCTTTTTCCTATCGTCTTTTCCATCCTATCGTCTTTCCCTTTTTCATATCGTCTTTTC
Organism: Narcine bancroftii; assembly: GCF_036971445.1. Classification (NCBI taxonomy): domain Eukaryota; kingdom Metazoa; phylum Chordata; class Chondrichthyes; order Torpediniformes; family Narcinidae; genus Narcine; species Narcine bancroftii. Next base: position 181,508,780 of record NC_091472.1, read on the forward strand.
CCTTTCTCTTATCAACTTTTCCTTTACTCCTATCGTCTTTTTCCTTTTTGCTATTGTCTTTTCCCTTTTTCCTATCGTCTTTTCCCTTTTTGCTATCGACATTTCCCTATTTCATATCGACTCTTCCTATTATCCTATCGACTTTTCCCTTTTTCCTATCATCATTACCCTTTTTCCTATCGTCTTTTTCCTTTTTCCTATCGTCTTTTCCCTTTTTCCTATCGTCTTTTCCCTTTTTCCTATCGTCTTTTCCCTTTTTCCTATCGTCTTTTCCATTTTTCCTATAGTCTTTTCCCTTTCTCCTATTGTATTTTCCTTCCTATCGTCTTTTCCCTTTTTCCTATCGAATTTTCCCTTTTTCCTATCGAATTTTCCCTTTTTCCTATCGAATTTTCCCTTTTTCCTATCGAATTTTCCCTTTTTCCTATCGAATTTTCCCTTTTTCCTATCGACATTTCCCTTTCTCCTATCGACATTTCCCTTTCTCCTATCGACATTTCCCTTTCTCCTATCGACATTTCCCTTTCTCCTATCGACATTTCCCTTTCTCCTATCATCTTTTCCCTCTCTCCTATCGTCGTTTCCCCGGTTCCTTTTTTCCTATCGTCTTTTCCCTTTTTCCTATCGTCTTTTTCCTTTTGGCTATCGTCTTTATCCTTTTTCCTATCGACTTTTCCCTTTTTCCTATCGACTTTTCCCATTCTCCTATCGTGTATTTCCTTTTTCCTATCGTCTTTTCCATCCTATCGTCTTTTCCCTTTTTCATATTGTCTTTTCCCTTTCTCTTATCAACTTTTCCTTTACTCCTATCGTCTTTTTCCTTTTTGCTATCGTCTTTTCCCTTTTTCCTATCGTCTTTTCCCTTTTTGCTATCGACTTTTCCCTATTTCATATCGACTCTTCCTATTATCCTATCGACTCTTCCCTTTTTCCTATCATCATTACCCTTTTTCCTATCATCTTTTCCCTTTTTCCTATCGTCTTTTCCCTTTTTCCTATCATCTTTTCCCTTTTTCCTATCGACTTTTCCCTTTTTCCTATCGTCTTTTCCATTTTTCCTATAGTCTTTTCCCTTTCTCCTATTGTATTTTCCTTCCTATCGTCTTTTCCCTTTTTCCTATCGAATTTTCCCTTTTTCCTATCGAATTTTCCCTTTTTCCTATCGAATTTTCCCTTTTTCCTATCGAATTTTCCCTTTTTCCTATCGAATTTTCCCTTTTTCCTATCGACATTTCCCTTTTTCCTATCGACATTTCCCTTTCTCCTATCGACATTTCCCTTTCTCCTATCATCTTTTCCCTCTCTCCTATCGTCGTTTCCCCGTTTCCTTTTTTCCTATCGTCTTTTCCCTTTTTCCTATCGTCTTTTTCCTTTTGGCTATCGTCTTTACCCTTTTTCCTATCGACTTTTCCCTTTTTCCTATCGACTTTTCCCATTCTCCTATCATGTATTTCCTTTTTCCTATCGTCTTTTCCATCCTATCGTCTTTTCCCTTTTTCATATCGTCTTTTCCCTTTCTCTTATCAACTTTTCCTTTACTCCTATCGTCTTTTTCCTTTTTGCTATTGTCTTTTCCCTTTTTCCTATCGTCTTTTCCCTTTTTGCTATCAACTTTTCCCTATTTCATATCGACTTTCCTTTTATCCTATCGACTTTTCCCTTTTTCCTAACGTCTTTTCCCTTTCTCCTATCATCTTTTCCCTATATCCTATCGCCGTTTCCCCATTTCCTTTTTTCCTATCGTCTTTTCCCTTTTTCCTATCGTCTTTTTCCTTTTGGCTATCATCTTTTCTCTTTTTCCTATCAACTTTTCCCTTTTTCCTATCGACTTTTCCCATTCTCTTATCGCGTATATCCTTTTTCCTATCGTCTTTTCCATCCTATCGTCTTTTCCCTTTTTCATATTGTCTTTTCCCTTTTTGCTATCGACTTTTCCCTATTTCATATCGACTCTTCCTATTATCCTATCGACTTTTCCCTTTTTCCTATCATCATTACCCTTTTTCCTATCGTCTTTTCCCTTTTTCATATTGTCTTTTCCCTTTCTCTTATCAACTTTCCCTTTTTCCTATCGTCTTTTCCCTTTTTGCTATCGACTTTTCCTTATTTCATATCGACTCTTCCTTTTATCCTATCGACTTTTCCCTTTTTCCTATCATCATTACCCTTTTTCCTATCGTCTTTTCCCTTTTTCCTATCGTCTTTTCCCTTTTTCCTATCGTCTTTTCCCTTTTTCCTATCGTCTTTTTCCTATCATCTTTTCCCTTTTTCCTATCGTCTTTTCCTTTTTTCCTATCGTCGTTTCCCTTTTTCCAGTCGTCTTTTCCCTTTCTCCTATTGACTTTTCCCTTTTTGCTATTGACTTTTCCCTGTTTCATGTTGACTTTTCCCTTTCTCAGATCGTCTTTTCCCTTTTTCCTATCGACTTTTCCCTTTCTCCTGTCATCCTTTCCCTTTCTCCTATCATCTTTTCCCTATATCCTATCGCCGTTTCCCCTTTTCCTTTTTTCCTATCGTCTTTTCCCTTTTTCCTATCGTCTTTTTCCTTTTTGCTATCATCTTTTCCCTTTTTCCTATCAACTTTTCCCTTTTTCCTATCGAATTTTCCCTTTTTCCTATCGAATTTTCCCTTTTTCCTATCGACATTTCCCTTTCTCCTATCGACATTTCCCTTTCTCCTATCGACATTTCCCTTTCTCCTATCGACATTTCCCTTTCTCCTATCATCTTTTCCCTCTCTCCTATCGTCGTTTCCCCGTTTCCTTTTTTCCTATCGTCTTTTCCCTTTTTCCTATCGTCTTTTTCCTTTTGGCTATCGTCTTTACCCTTTTTCCTATCGACTTTTCCCTTTTTCCTATTGAGTTTTCCCATTCTCCTATCGTGTATTTCCTTTTTCCTATCGTCTTTTCCATCCTATCGTCTTTTCCCTTTTTTTATTGTCTTTTCCCTTTCTCTTATCAACTTTTCCTTTACTCCTATTGTCTTTTTCCTTTTTGCTATTGTCTTTTCCCTTTTTCCTATCGTCTTTTCCCTTTTTGCTATCGACTTTTCCCTATTTCATATCGACTTTTCCTTTTATCCTATCGACTTTTCCCTTTTTCCTATCGTCTTTTCCCTTTTTCCTATCGACTTTTCCCTATTTCATATCGATTTTTCCTTTTATCCTATCGACTTTTCCCTTTTTCCTATCATCATTACCCTTTTTCCTATCGTCTTTTCCCTTTTTCCTATCGTCTTTTCCCTTTTTCCTATCGTCTTTTTCCTTTTGGCTATCGTCTTTACCCTTTTTCCTATCGACTTTTCCCTTTTTCCTATCGAGTTTTCCCATTCTCCTATCGTGTATTTCCTTTTTCCTATCGTCTTTTCCATCCTATCGTCTTTTCCCTTTTTCATATCGTCTTTTCCCTTTCTCTTATCAACTTTTCCTTTACTCCCATCGTCTTTTTCCTTTTTGCTATTGTCTTTTCCCTTTTTCCTATCGTCTTCCCTTTTTGCTATCGACTTTTCCCTATTTCGTATCGACTTTTCCTTTTATCCTATCGACTTTTCCCTTTTTCCTATCGTCTTTTCCCTTTTTCCTATCGACTTTTCCCTATTTCATATCGATTTTTCCTTTTATCCTATCGACTTTTCCCTTTTTCCTATCATCATTACCCTTTTTCCTATCGTCTTTTCCCTTTTTCCTATCGTCTTTTCCCTCTTTCCTATCGTCTTTTCCCATTCTCCTATCGTGTATTTCCTTTTTCCTATCGTCTTTTCCATCCTATCGTCTTTCCCTTTTTCATATCGTCTTTTCCCTTTCTCTTATCAACTTTTCCTTTACTCCTATCGTCTTTTTCCTTTTTGCTATTGTCTTTTCCCTTTTTCCTATCGTCTTTTCCCTTTTTGCTATCGACATTTCCCTATTTCATATCGACTCTTCCTATTATCCTATCGACTTTTCCCTTTTTCCTATCGACTTTTCCCTTTTTCCTATCGTCTTTTCCCTTTTTCCTATCGACTTTTCCCTATTTCATATCGATTTTTCCTTTTATCCTATCGACTTTTCCCTTTTTCCTATCATCATTACCCTTTTTCCTATCGTCTTTTCCCTTTTTCCTATCGTCTTTTCCCTCTTTCCTATCGTCTTTTCCCATTCTCCTATCGTGTATTTCCTTTTTCCTATCGTCTTTTCCATCCTATCGTCTTTCCCTTTTTCATATCGTCTTTTCCCTTTCTCTTATCAACTTTTCCTTTACTCCTATCGTCTTTTTCCTTTTTGCTATTGTCTTTTCCCTTTTTCCTATCGTCTTTTCCCTTTTTGCTATCGACATTTCCCTATTTCATATCGACTCTTCCTATTATCCTATCGACTTTTCCCTTTTTCCTATCATCATTACCCTTTTTCCTATCGTCTTTTTCCTTTTTCCTATCGTCTTTTCCCTTTTTCCTATCGTCTTTTCCCTTTTTCCTATCGTCTTTTCCCTTTTTCCTATCGTCTTTTCCATTTTTCCTATAGTCTTTTCCCTTTCTCCTATTGTATTTTCCTTCCTATCGTCTTTTCCCTTTTTCCTATCGAATTTTCCCTTTTTCCTATCGAATTTTCCCTTTTTCCTATCGAATTTTCCCTTTTTCCTATCGAATTTTCCCTTTTTCCTATCGAATTTTCCCTTTTTCCTATCGAATTTTCCCTTTTTCCTATCGACATTTCCCTTTCTCCTATCGACATTTCCCTTTCTCCTATCGACATTTCCCTTTCTCCTATCGACATTTCCCTTTCTCCTATCATCTTTTCCCTCTCTCCTATCGTCGTTTCCCCGGTTCCTTTTTTCCTATCGTCTTTTCCCTTTTTCCTATCGTCTTTTTCCTTTTGGCTATCGTCTTTATCCTTTTTCCTATCGACTTTTCCCTTTTTCCTATCGACTTTTCCCATTCTCCTATCGTGTATTTCCTTTTTCCTATCGTCTTTTCCATCCTATCGTCTTTTCCCTTTTTCATATTGTCTTTTCCCTTTCTCTTATCAACTTTTCCTTTACTCCTATCGTCTTTTTCCTTTTTGCTATCGTCTTTTCCCTTTTTCCTATCGTCTTTTCCCTTTTTGCTATCGACTTTTCCCTATTTCATATCGACTCTTCCTATTATCCTATCGACTCTTCCCTTTTTCCTATCATCATTACCCTTTTTCCTATCATCTTTTCCCTTTTTCCTATCGTCTTTTCCCTTTTTCCTATCATCTTTTCCCTTTTTCCTATCGTCTTTTCCCTTTTTCCTATCGTCTTTTCCATTTTTCCTATAGTCTTTTCCCTTTCTCCTATTGTATTTTCCTTCCTATCGTCTTTTCCCTTTTTCCTATCGAATTTTCCCTTTTTCCTATCGAATTTTCCCTTTTTCCTATCGAATTTTCCCTTTTTCCTATCGACATTTCCCTTTTTCCTATCGACATTTCCCTTTCTCCTATCGACATTTCCCTTTCTCCTATCATCTTTTCCCTCTCTCCTATCGTCGTTTCCCCGTTTCCTTTTTTCCTATCGTCTTTTCCCTTTTTCCTATCGTCTTTTTCCTTTTGGCTATCGTCTTTACCCTTTTTCCTATCGACTTTTCCCTTTTTCCTATCGACTTTTCCCATTCTCCTATCATGTATTTCCTTTTTCCTATCGTCTTTTCCATCCTATCGTCTTTTCCCTTTTTCATATCGTCTTTTCCCTTTCTCTTATCAACTTTTCCTTTACTCCTATCGTCTTTTTCCTTTTTGCTATTGTCTTTTCCCTTTTTCCTATCGTCTTTTCCCTTTTTGCTATCGACTTTTCCCTATTTCATATCGACTTTCCTTTTATCCTATCGACTTTTCCCTTTTTCCTAACGTCTTTTCCCTTTTTCCTATCGTCTTTTCCCTTTTTGCTATCGACTTTTCCCTTTTTCCTATCATCTTTACCCTTTTTCCTATCGTCTTTTCCCTTTTTCCTATCGTCTTTTCCCTTTTTCCTATCGTCTTTTCCCTTTTTCCTATCGTCTTTTTCCTTTTGGCTATCATCTTTTCCCTTTTTCCTATCGACTTTTCCCTTTTTCCTATCGACTTTTCCCATTCTCCTATCGCGTATTTCCTTTTTCCTATCGTCTTTTCCATCCTATCGTCTTTTCCCTTTTTCATATTGTCTTTTCCCTTTCTCTTATCAACTTTTCCTTTACTCCTATCGTCTTTTTCCTTTTTGCTATTGTCTTTTCCCTTTTTCCTATCGTCTTTTCCCTTTTTGCTATCGACTTTTCCCTATTTCATATCGACTTTTCCTTTTATCCTATCGACTTTTCCCTTTTTCCTATCATCATTACCCTTTTTCCTATCGTCTTTTCCCTTTTTCCTATCGTCTTTTCCCTTTTTCCTATCATCTTTTCCCTTTTTCCTATCGTCTTTTCCCTTTTTCCTATAGTATTTTCCCTTTTTCCTATTGTCTTTTCCTTCCTGTCATCTTTTCCCTTTTTCCTATGGAATTTTCCTTTTTTCCTATGGAATTTTCCCTTTTTCCTATCGACATTTCCCTTTCTCCTATCGACATTTCCCTTTCTCCTATCATCTTTTCCCTATCTCCTATCGTCGTTTCCCTGTTTCCTTTTTTCCTATCGTCTTTTCCCTTTTTCCTATCGTCTTTTTCCTTTTGGCTATCGTCTTTACCCTTTTTCCTATCGACTTTTCCCTTTTTCCTATCGACTTTTCCCTTTTTCCTATCGACTTTTCCCTTTTTTCTATCGACTTTTCCCATTCTCCTATCGTGTATTTCCTTTTTCCTATCATCTTTTCCATCCTATCGTCTTTTCCCTTTTTCATATCGTCTTTTCCCTTTCTCTTATCAACTTTTCCTTTCCTCCTATCGTCTTTTTCCTTTTTGCTATTGTCTTTTCCCTTTTTCCTATCGTCTTTTCCCTTTTTGCTATCGACTTTTCCCTATTTCATATCGACTTTTCCTTTTATCCTATCGACTTTTCCCTTTTTCCTATCATCATTACCCTTTTATCCTATCGTCTTTTCCCTTTTTTCTATCGTCTTTTTCCTTTTTCCTATCATCTTTTCCCTTTTTCCTATAGTCTTTTCCCTTTTTCCTATTGTTTTTTCCTTCCTATCGTCTTTTCCCTTTCTCCTATCGTCTTTTCCCTTTCTCCTATCATCTTTTCCCTATCTCCTATTGTCGTTTCCCCATTTCCCTTTTTCCTATCGTGTTTTCACTTTCTCCTATTGTCTTTTCCCTTTTTCCTATTGTCTTTTCCTTCCTATAGTCTTTTCCTTCCTATAGTCTTTTCCCTTTTTCCTCTCATCTTTTCCCCCTTGCCTATCTTCTTTTCCCTTTTTCCTATCGTCTTTTTCATATCATCTTTTCTCTTTTTCCTTTCGTCTTTTCCTTCCTATCGTCTTTTCCTTCCTATCATCTTTTCATTTCTCCTATCGACTTTTCCCTTTTTCCTACCCTCTTCTCCCTTTTTCCTATCCTCTTTTCCCTTTTTCCTATAGTCATTTCCTTTTTTCCTATCGTCTTTTCCCTTTTTCCTATCGTCTTTTCCCTTTGTCCTATCGTCTTTTCCCTTTGTCCTATCGTCTTTTCCCTTTTCCTATCGTGTTTTTCATATTGTCTTTTCCCTTTCTCCTATCAACTTTTCCCTTTCTCCTATTCTTTTTCCTATTGTCTTTTCCCTTTTTCCTTTCGTCTTTTCCCTTTTTCCTATCGTCTTATCCCTTTTTCCTATCGACTTTTCCCTTTCTCCTATCGTGTATTTCCTTTTTCCTATCATCTTTTCCATCCTTTCGTCTTTTCCCTTTTCCTATAGTAATTTCCCTTTTTCCTATCGTCTTTTTCCTATTGTCTTTCCCTTTTTCCTATCGTCTTTTCCCTATTTCCTATCGTCTTTTCCATTTTTCCTTTCGACTTTTCCCTTTCTCCGATCTTCTTTTATGTTTTTTCTATCGTCTTTTCCTCTTTGCCTATCTTCTTTTCCCTTTTTTCCTATCTTCTTTTACCTTTCTCCTATCATCTTTTCCCTATCTCCTATCGTTGTTTACCCGTTTCCAGTTTTCCTATCGTCATTTCCCTTTTTCCTATCGTCTTTTCCCTTATTCCTATCGTCTTTCCCTTTTTCCTATCGTCTTTCCCTTTTTCCTATCGTCTTTCCCTTTTTCCTATCGTCTTTCCCTTTTTCCTATCGTCTTTCCCTTTTTCCTATCGTTTTTTCCCTTTTCCTATCGTGTTTTTCATATCGTCTTTTCTCTTTCTCCTATCGACTTTTCCCTTTCTCCTATTGTCTTTTTCCTTTTTCTATCGTCTTTTCCCTTTTTCCTATCATCTTTTCCCTTTTTCCTATCATCTTTTCCCTTTTTCCTATCGTCTTTTCCCTTTTTCCTGTCTTTTCCCTTTTTCCTATTGACTTTTCCCTTTTTCCTATTGACTTTTCCCTTTTTCCTATCGACGTTTCCATTTTTCCTATCGACATTTCCCTTTCTCCTATCGTGTATTCCCTCTTTCCTATCGTCTTTTCCTTCCTATCGTCTTTTTCCTTTTTCATATCGTCTTTTCCCTTCCTCTTATCGACTTTTCTTTTTCTCCTATCATCTTTTCCATTTTTCCGATCGTCTTTTCCCCTTTTGCTATCAACTTTTCCCTTTTTCCTATTGACTTTTCCCTATTTCATATTGACTTTTCCATCTTTCCCATCAACTTTTCCCTCTTTCCTATCGACTTTTCCCTTTTTCCTATCGACTTTTCCCTTTTACCTATCGACTTTTCCCTTTTTCCTATCGTCTTTTACCTTTCTCCTATCATCTTTTCCCTATCTCCTATCGTTGTTTACCCGTTTCTAGTTTTCCTATCGTCATTTCCCTTTTTCCTATCGTCTTTTCCTTTTTTCCTATCGTCGTTTCCCTTTTTCCAGTCGTCTTTTCCCTTTCTCCTATTGACTTTTCCCTTTTTGCTATTGACTTTTCCCTGTTTCATGTTGACTTTTCCCTTTCTCAGATCGTCTTTTCCCTTTTTCCTATCGACTTTTCCCTTTCTCCTGTCATCCTTTCCCTTTCTCCTATCATCTTTTCCCTATATCCTATCGCCGTTTCCCCTTTTCCTTTTTTCCTATCGTCTTTTCCCTTTTTCCTATCGTCTTTTTCCTTTTTGCTATCATCTTTTCCCTTTTTCCTATCAACTTTTCCCTTTTTCCTATCGAATTTTCCCTTTTTCCTATCGAATTTTCCCTTTTTCCTATCGACATTTCCCTTTCTCCTATCGACATTTCCCTTTCTCCTATCGACATTTCCCTTTCTCCTATCGACATTTCCCTTTCTCCTATCATCTTTTCCCTCTCTCCTATCGTCGTTTCCCCGTTTCCTTTTTTCCTATCGTCTTTTCCCTTTTTCCTATCGTCTTTTTCCTTTTGGCTATCGTCTTTACCCTTTTTCCTATCGACTTTTCCCTTTTTCCTATTGAGTTTTCCCATTCTCCTATCGTGTATTTCCTTTTTCCTATCGTCTTTTCCATCCTATCGTCTTTTCCCTTTTTTTATTGTCTTTTCCCTTTCTCTTATCAACTTTTCCTTTACTCCTATTGTCTTTTTCCTTTTTGCTATTGTCTTTTCCCTTTTTCCTATCGTCTTTTCCCTTTTTGCTATCGACTTTTCCCTATTTCATATCGACTTTTCCTTTTATCCTATCGACTTTTCCCTTTTTCCTATCGTCTTTTCCCTTTTTCCTATCGACTTTTCCCTATTTCATATCGATTTTTCCTTTTATCCTATCGACTTTTCCCTTTTTCCTATCATCATTACCCTTTTTCCTATCGTCTTTTCCCTTTTTCCTATCGTCTTTTCCCTTTTTCCTATCGTCTTTTTCCTTTTGGCTATCGTCTTTACCCTTTTTCCTATCGACTTTTCCCTTTTTCCTATCGAGTTTTCCCATTCTCCTATCGTGTATTTCCTTTTTCCTATCGTCTTTTCCATCCTATCGTCTTTTCCCTTTTTCATATCGTCTTTTCCCTTTCTCTTATCAACTTTTCCTTTACTCCCATCGTCTTTTTCCTTTTTGCTATTGTCTTTTCCCTTTTTCCTATCGTCTTCCCTTTTTGCTATCGACTTTTCCCTATTTCGTATCGACTTTTCCTTTTATCCTATCGACTTTTCCCTTTTTCCTATCGTCTTTTCCCTTTTTCCTATCGACTTTTCCCTATTTCATATCGATTTTTCCTTTTATCCTATCGACTTTTCCCTTTTTCCTATCATCATTACCCTTTTTCCTATCGTCTTTTCCCTTTTTCCTATCGTCTTTTCCCTCTTTCCTATCGTCTTTTCCCATTCTCCTATCGTGTATTTCCTTTTTCCTATCGTCTTTTCCATCCTATCGTCTTTCCCTTTTTCATATCGTCTTTTCCCTTTCTCTTATCAACTTTTCCTTTACTCCTATCGTCTTTTTCCTTTTTGCTATTGTCTTTTCCCTTTTTCCTATCGTCTTTTCCCTTTTTGCTATCGACATTTCCCTATTTCATATCGACTCTTCCTATTATCCTATCGACTTTTCCCTTTTTCCTATCGACTTTTCCCTTTTTCCTATCGTCTTTTCCCTTTTTCCTATCGACTTTTCCCTATTTCATATCGATTTTTCCTTTTATCCTATCGACTTTTCCCTTTTTCCTATCATCATTACCCTTTTTCCTATCGTCTTTTCCCTTTTTCCTATCGTCTTTTCCCTCTTTCCTATCGTCTTTTCCCATTCTCCTATCGTGTATTTCCTTTTTCCTATCGTCTTTTCCATCCTATCGTCTTTCCCTTTTTCATATCGTCTTTTCCCTTTCTCTTATCAACTTTTCCTTTACTCCTATCGTCTTTTTCCTTTTTGCTATTGTCTTTTCCCTTTTTCCTATCGTCTTTTCCCTTTTTGCTATCGACATTTCCCTATTTCATATCGACTCTTCCTATTATCCTATCGACTTTTCCCTTTTTCCTATCATCATTACCCTTTTTCCTATCGTCTTTTTCCTTTTTCCTATCGTCTTTTCCCTTTTTCCTATCGTCTTTTCCCTTTTTCCTATCGTCTTTTCCCTTTTTCCTATCGTCTTTTCCATTTTTCCTATAGTCTTTTCCCTTTCTCCTATTGTATTTTCCTTCCTATCATCTTTTCCCTTTTTCCTATCGAATTTTCCCTTTTTCCTATCGAATTTTCCCTTTTTCCTATCGAATTTTCCCTTTTTCCTATCGAATTTTCCCTTTTTCCTATCGAATTTTCCCTTTTTCCTATCGAATTTTCCCTTTTTCCTATCGACATTTCCCTTTCTCCTATCGACATTTCCCTTTCTCCTATCGACATTTCCCTTTCTCCTATCGACATTTCCCTTTCTCCTATCATCTTTTCCCTCTCTCCTATCGTCGTTTCCCCGGTTCCTTTTTTCCTATCGTCTTTTCCCTTTTTCCTATCGTCTTTTTCCTTTTGGCTATCGTCTTTATCCTTTTTCCTATCGACTTTTCCCTTTTTCCTATCGACTTTTCCCATTCTCCTATCGTGTATTTCCTTTTTCCTATCGTCTTTTCCATCCTATCGTCTTTTCCCTTTTTCATATTGTCTTTTCCCTTTCTCTTATCAACTTTTCCTTTACTCCTATCGTCTTTTTCCTTTTTGCTATCGTCTTTTCCCTTTTTCCTATCGTCTTTTCCCTTTTTGCTATCGACTTTTCCCTATTTCATATCGACTCTTCCTATTATCCTATCGACTCTTCCCTTTTTCCTATCATCATTACCCTTTTTCCTATCATCTTTTCCCTTTTTCCTATCGTCTTTTCCCTTTTTCCTATCATCTTTTCCCTTTTTCCTATCGTCTTTTCCCTTTTTCCTATCGTCTTTTCCATTTTTCCTATAGTCTTTTCCCTTTCTCCTATTGTATTTTCCTTCCTATCGTCTTTTCCCTTTTTCCTATCGAATTTTCCCTTTTTCCTATCGAATTTTCCCTTTTTCCTATCGAATTTTCCCTTTTTCCTATCGACATTTCCCTTTTTCCTATCGACATTTCCCTTTCTCCTATCGACATTTCCCTTTCTCCTATCATCTTTTCCCTCTCTCCTATCGTCGTTTCCCCGTTTCCTTTTTTCCTATCGTCTTTTCCCTTTTTCCTATCGTCTTTTTCCTTTTGGCTATCGTCTTTACCCTTTTTCCTATCGACTTTTCCCTTTTTCCTATCGACTTTTCCCATTCTCCTATCATGTATTTCCTTTTTCCTATCGTCTTTTCCATCCTATCGTCTTTTCCCTTTTTCATATCGTCTTTTCCCTTTCTCTTATCAACTTTTCCTTTACTCCTATCGTCTTTTTCCTTTTTGCTATTGTCTTTTCCCTTTTTCCTATCGTCTTTTCCCTTTTTGCTATCGACTTTTCCCTATTTCATATCGACTTTCCTTTTATCCTATCGACTTTTCCCTTTTTCCTAACGTCTTTTCCCTTTTTCCTATCGTCTTTTCCCTTTTTGCTATCGACTTTTCCCTTTTTCCTATCATCTTTACCCTTTTTCCTATCGTCTTTTCCCTTTTTCCTATCGTCTTTTCCCTTTTTCCTATCGTCTTTTCCCTTTTTCCTATCGTCTTTTTCCTTTTGGCTATCATCTTTTCCCTTTTTCCTATCGACTTTTCCCTTTTTCCTATCGACTTTTCCCATTCTCCTATCGCGTATTTCCTTTTTCCTATCGTCTTTTCCATCCTATCGTCTTTTCCCTTTTTCATATTGTCTTTTCCCTTTCTCTTATCAACTTTTCCTTTACTCCTATCGTCTTTTTCCTTTTTGCTATTGTCTTTTCCCTTTTTCCTATCGTCTTTTCCCTTTTTGCTATCGACTTTTCCCTATTTCATATCGACTTTTCCTTTTATCCTATCGACTTTTCCCTTTTTCCTATCATCATTACCCTTTTTCCTATCGTCTTTTCCCTTTTTCCTATCGTCTTTTCCCTTTTTCCTATCATCTTTTCCCTTTTTCCTATCGTCTTTTCCCTTTTTCCTATAGTATTTTCCCTTTTTCCTATTGTCTTTTCCTTCCTGTCATCTTTTCCCTTTTTCCTATGGAATTTTCCTTTTTTCCTATGGAATTTTCCCTTTTTCCTATCGACATTTCCCTTTCTCCTATCGACATTTCCCTTTCTCCTATCATCTTTTCCCTATCTCCTATCGTCGTTTCCCTGTTTCCTTTTTTCCTATCGTCTTTTCCCTTTTTCCTATCGTCTTTTTCCTTTTGGCTATCGTCTTTACCCTTTTTCCTATCGACTTTTCCCTTTTTCCTATCGACTTTTCCCTTTTTCCTATCGACTTTTCCCTTTTTTCTATCGACTTTTCCCATTCTCCTATCGTGTATTTCCTTTTTCCTATCATCTTTTCCATCCTATCGTCTTTTCCCTTTTTCATATCGTCTTTTCCCTTTCTCTTATCAACTTTTCCTTTCCTCCTATCGTCTTTTTCCTTTTTGCTATTGTCTTTTCCCTTTTTCCTATCGTCTTTTCCCTTTTTGCTATCGACTTTTCCCTATTTCATATCGACTTTTCCTTTTATCCTATCGACTTTTCCCTTTTTCCTATCATCATTACCCTTTTATCCTATCGTCTTTTCCCTTTTTTCTATCGTCTTTTTCCTTTTTCCTATCATCTTTTCCCTTTTTCCTATAGTCTTTTCCCTTTTTCCTATTGTTTTTTCCTTCCTATCGTCTTTTCCCTTTCTCCTATCGTCTTTTCCCTTTCTCCTATCATCTTTTCCCTATCTCCTATTGTCGTTTCCCCATTTCCCTTTTTCCTATCGTGTTTTCACTTTCTCCTATTGTCTTTTCCCTTTTTCCTATTGTCTTTTCCTTCCTATAGTCTTTTCCTTCCTATAGTCTTTTCCCTTTTTCCTCTCATCTTTTCCCCCTTGCCTATCTTCTTTTCCCTTTTTCCTATCGTCTTTTTCATATCATCTTTTCTCTTTTTCCTTTCGTCTTTTCCTTCCTATCGTCTTTTCCTTCCTATCATCTTTTCATTTCTCCTATCGACTTTTCCCTTTTTCCTACCCTCTTCTCCCTTTTTCCTATCCTCTTTTCCCTTTTTCCTATAGTCATTTCCTTTTTTCCTATCGTCTTTTCCCTTTTTCCTATCGTCTTTTCCCTTTGTCCTATCGTCTTTTCCCTTTGTCCTATCGTCTTTTCCCTTTTCCTATCGTGTTTTTCATATTGTCTTTTCCCTTTCTCCTATCAACTTTTCCCTTTCTCCTATTCTTTTTCCTATTGTCTTTTCCCTTTTTCCTTTCGTCTTTTCCCTTTTTCCTATCGTCTTATCCCTTTTTCCTATCGACTTTTCCCTTTCTCCTATCGTGTATTTCCTTTTTCCTATCATCTTTTCCATCCTTTCGTCTTTTCCCTTTTCCTATAGTAATTTCCCTTTTTCCTATCGTCTTTTTCCTATTGTCTTTCCCTTTTTCCTATCGTCTTTTCCCTATTTCCTATCGTCTTTTCCATTTTTCCTTTCGACTTTTCCCTTTCTCCGATCTTCTTTTATGTTTTTTCTATCGTCTTTTCCTCTTTGCCTATCTTCTTTTCCCTTTTTTCCTATCTTCTTTTACCTTTCTCCTATCATCTTTTCCCTATCTCCTATCGTTGTTTACCCGTTTCCAGTTTTCCTATCGTCATTTCCCTTTTTCCTATCGTCTTTTCCCTTATTCCTATCGTCTTTCCCTTTTTCCTATCGTCTTTCCCTTTTTCCTATCGTCTTTCCCTTTTTCCTATCGTCTTTCCCTTTTTCCTATCGTCTTTCCCTTTTTCCTATCGTTTTTTCCCTTTTCCTATCGTGTTTTTCATATCGTCTTTTCTCTTTCTCCTATCGACTTTTCCCTTTCTCCTATTGTCTTTTTCCTTTTTCTATCGTCTTTTCCCTTTTTCCTATCATCTTTTCCCTTTTTCCTATCATCTTTTCCCTTTTTCCTATCGTCTTTTCCCTTTTTCCTGTCTTTTCCCTTTTTCCTATTGACTTTTCCCTTTTTCCTATTGACTTTTCCCTTTTTCCTATCGACGTTTCCATTTTTCCTATCGACATTTCCCTTTCTCCTATCGTGTATTCCCTCTTTCCTATCGTCTTTTCCTTCCTATCGTCTTTTTCCTTTTTCATATCGTCTTTTCCCTTCCTCTTATCGACTTTTCTTTTTCTCCTATCATCTTTTCCATTTTTCCGATCGTCTTTTCCCCTTTTGCTATCAACTTTTCCCTTTTTCCTATTGACTTTTCCCTATTTCATATTGACTTTTCCATCTTTCCCATCAACTTTTCCCTCTTTCCTATCGACTTTTCCCTTTTTCCTATCGACTTTTCCCTTTTACCTATCGACTTTTCCCTTTTTCCTATCGTCTTTTACCTTTCTCCTATCATCTTTTCCCTATCTCCTATCGTTGTTTACCCGTTTCTAGTTTTCCTATCGTCATTTCCCTTTTTCCTATCGACTTTTCCCTTTTTCCTATCATCTTTTCCCTTTTTCCTATCTTCTTTTCCCTTTTTCCTATCCTCTTTTCCCTTTTTCCTATCCTCTTTTCCCTTTTTCCTATAGTCATTTCCCTTTTTCCTATCATCTTTTCCCTTTTCCTATCGTGTTTTTCATATCGTCTTTTTCCTTTCACCTATCGTCTTTTCTCTTTCTCCTATTGTCTTTTCCCTTTCTCCTTTCGACTTTTCCCTTTCTCCTATCATCTTTTCCCTTTCTCCTATCGTCTTTTCCTCTTCTCCTATCGTCTTTTTCCTTTCTCCTATCGTTTTTTCCTTTTCTCCTATCATTTTTTCCCTTTCTCCTATCGGCTTTTCCCTTTTTTACTATTCGTTCCTTTTTAAGAAAAAACTATCTTGAATATGAATTATGGATCTGTTTTATAATATACATTTGTTTTGATATACTGACTTTTTTATTATTTATGTGTAGCTATTCGTATAATCTTACTCTTTTATATTATTGTAAGCTCTTTATTAAAATCAATCAAGGTACTTTAAAAGAAGAATACAGCAGATATCAACTTCAAAGCTTCCACATCTCTCCAGGAATGTCAGCCTTATGACACTGGTTTGAGAAGTTGTGAAAATGGATCTTGTTTACAAAATATTAAAACAAAATAATCACTGTTCAGCAAGTAATAAGGAAAGTAATGGTAGTTTCGTATATATTGCAAGAAGTATGAGAATAAATGTAGAAGACTTTACATGCAAATGTACAGGATCATTGTGTTTTTTCCTTCACATGAAAGAATTGTATACTTTAATTGGAGACAGTGCAGAGACGATGTGTTTGATTAGTTCCTGGTATGAAAGGGTTGACCTATGAAGTCAAAATTCTCATTGGAGTTTAGAAGAATGAGTGGTGACCTGATTGAAAGGTATACATTTCTGAAGGAAAATATAAGCTGGATGTTGGAAGATGTTTCCAGAATTCGAGAAACGGGGAGCAGAAACTGTCAGATACTCACTAGCTATGGCAGGGCTTGCAGGCCATTACATCCTACAAGGTGAAACCAAACATCATAAATGGCTTTGATGCTTCACTCCTCGCTGAGCTGAACAGCTTTTGTGCTTGCTTTGAAAAGGGGAATTCACTGGTACCAATGAGAATCCCTGCAGAAGCTGGCAACCCTGGGATATCTATCTCTGAGGCTATCGTCAGAACATCTTTCAAGAGGATGAATTCTCACCAGGCATCAGGCCCCGATGGCATACCTAGCAGGGTACTGAGAACCTGTGCCAACCAGCTAGAGTGTTCACGGGCATTTTCAATCACTCACTGCTGCAGTCAAAGGTTTCCACCTGCTCTAAAAGGACATCAATCATCCTGATTCCCAGGAAGTGCAGAGTGAACTGCCTCAAAGACTATCACCCAGTAGCACTCAGTGATGAAATGCTTCTAGCATTGGTCATGCCATAATTAACTCGTACCTAAGTAAAGAACTGGACCTACTGCATTTTGCCTTTCACCACAATTGCTCCACAGCAGATGCAATCTCACTGACTCGACTCAGCCCTGGATCAACTAACCAACAGCAACATGTACATCGATTACAGCTCAGGCTTCAACACCATCTTACCCTTAGTACTGGTCAGCAAGCTTCAAAACCTGGGCCTCTGCAGCTCCATCTATAACTGGTCCCTAGACTTTCATTGGAAAAGAACAGTCCATGTGAATAAGTAACAATGCACAGGGGATTGCACAGGTTTACTTCAAAGATCGTGCTTAGCCCATTCTACACCCATGACTGTGTAACTGGGCACAGCCGATGACTCACACTCATCGACAGTATCACAGACAGCAATGAGGAAGCATTCAAGAGTGAGATGGATCAGCGAGTTGAGTGGTGTCACAAGAACCTTGCGGTCAACATTATTAAAACTAAGGAACTGATTGTGTGCTTCAGGAAGGGGAAATCAGGAGAACACAAACTAGTCATTGAGAAGTCAGCAGTGGAAAGGGTAAAGAAATTCAAATTTCTGGGTGTCAATATCTCTGAAGATCTATCCTCAGGCATTCAAGTTGATTCAATCATGAAAAATGCTTGTTTGCGGCTCGACTTCATTTGAAGTTTGAGGGAATTTGGTCTGTCACCAAAGACTTGCAAATTTCTACAGGTGTACTGTGGAGAGTATTCTGACAGGTAACATCATTATCTGGTATGGAGGTGCCAATACACAGGACAGGAAAAGGCTATGAAGAGTTGTGAACTCAGCCATTGCCATCATGGGCATCAGTCTTCACTCCATGAAGAACATCTACAAGAAAGTAGCCTCTCATCAAGAACCCTCACCACTCAGGCCATGCCCTCTTCTTACTAATACCATCAAGAAGGAGGTACATGAAACTTGTAAGGATTAAAATACTTAAAATGATTTGCAAACATATTGCAAGAAACCAGCCGGGAAATATTGTTTACGAATTCCATGAGTATGTCTCCTAGTAACAGCTAATTCCTTTTTTAAAATTATTTTTATTGAGTTTTATCAGAAAAACAAAAAGCAGTAAATCAATTCCAATAAAACTTTTGCAGATTTACATTAATAACATATGGTACAGAAGCAATGCTACTTAATTCTAAATCCAATAAATGGTAATACATACAATATTATCAGATAAGTAAGAAGAAATGAAAAGAAAAAAAGAAAAATATTCAAACCCACAGCAATCAAGGTTAAAATTCATTTTGAATGTAAAATCCAAACAAGCCGTCTCAGAGGAACCAAACAGACTCGCCCAGTGACCTTCGTCATTTCACAGAATTAGTTAAATTATGGAAGTGAGCTATAAATGGGCCCCAAGTTTTATCAAAAGAAATCTTGATTTTCATGACATTATGTCTAATTTTCTCCAGATTTAAAAATGACATAATATCTAAAAGCTATTGATTATATGTAGGTGGGAACCCATCTTTCCATTTTAACAGAATTGCTCTTCTTGCTAAGAGAGTGGAGAAAGCTATAGCCTGTCTTTGATTAGAAGGTAAAATAATATTTATATCTTTAGAAAAACCAAATAGTGCAATTACCGCACATGAATCTAAAGTGATCCTAAATAAGGTTGAAAAAGTTCTAAAAATGCTGGTCCAATATTTTTGCAAATTAGGACAAGACCAAACATATGTAGCAAAGAGGCATCAAATATTTTACATTTGTCACAAAATGAGCTAATATCAGAACAAATTCAAGCAAGTTTGACTTTGGAGACATGTACATGATGTAGCAACTTGGAATTGAATAAGACTATGCCTAGTGTACGATAATGAATCATAAATCAGGCCCAAAATTGAAGTCCATTCTTCTGAGAAAGAGATCTCCCATTCAATTCTAATTCCACTTAAAGAAATTGCTTTCATATTCAATAGCTTATAATAGAAAGCAGATATCATGCCTTTATGAGTAAATTGTAACTCGAAGAGTTCATCGATTAAATTTTGGGTCAGGAAGAGTAGGAAATGTTAAAAGCTTAGAGCAAACAAAATGTCGAATTTGATAGTATCTGAAATAAATGTCTATTTGATAGGTTAAATGTCATCCCCAATTGTTGAAGAGATATAAAATGTTGAATAAAAGATGTTTAAAACTATTAATACCTTAAAAAAGTTATATTCTTGAAAACCTGCATCTAAATAGCTGGTTGAAATTAATTCTATATTATAGGGCTTGTAACTATAAATCCTGTAAGTCCAAAAAATTTTCTGAATCTATTAAATTTTTTGTCAAGTTTTGAATAAAGATAGATAAAGATGACCCCAATATCACCCATAGGAAGGTCCTTCTGAGGGATTTTAACTCCATCGCAATCCAATTAGGATATTCATCTGTCTTCTCACATTGCAACAAGAGCAACATATTTCTTCAGTTTATAGCCCAGTAGTAAAAACAGAAATTAGGTAGGGCTGTTATTTTCAATCTAGGTTTCTTGTTTTGCAATACATATGACATAATATTTGATTTGAAATTGCCAAAAAAAATTAAGAATATTGGCAGTCATTGAAAGAGTTATTAAAATTTTGGTAAATATTCATTTTAACTGAATTAATATGACCAATCATGGTCAATGAAAGTGGTGGCCATCCAGTAGGAATTGATTTAGTTTGGTTGACTAAAAGTGCAAAGTTTTCTTTAAAAATATTTTTTTAAATTCTTAGTTATTATAATGCCCAAGTATTTAAATTGATCATTCACTATTTTGAATGAATATTTAGAATAAAGTTCCGATGCACCCTTCAATGGCAGTAATTTAGTCTTATGAAGATTGATCTTATAACCAGAAAATCTGCTAAAACGAGAAAGCAATGCAGTATATTCAGTATGGATAACTAGGGATTGGAAATGAACAATAAAAGGTCACCCGCATAAAGAGATAACCTATGTTCTGTAATTCCTGACAACAAACCAGTAAAATCAGGATTTGCATGCAGAGCAATAGCAAGTGTTTTCAGTGCTAAATCAAAAAGCAATGGGCTCAGAGGACAGCCTTGTTTCATGAATCGATGTAGTGTAATGGAATATATATATTTGGGAGATATTTGGTAAAATTAGAGTAGGTTACATACATACGCTCATTTTAAAGCATCTTCTTTGAAATACTGAAGAAATCATATTCTGTGGACTTTACAGAAACTTTGGAGAATGCTATGTACATTTCACAAATAGGTGCTAATTGAAATGATGTCATAAAATGAATAGACCATTGTTTTGGAATGGAGACACTCTGGCTGTTTGCACGTATCTTTAGTGCTCACAGAAAGATCAATCCTGGGTTTTGTTTACCTAAAGGCAACAGCTTGACCAAGAAGGATAACTCCTGTGGTTTGCTGAAGAAGGTGTGGGTTTTGTGGCAAGTGAGAGAGTCACGTGGGCTTTCTAGTAGTCTCCGTTGGAGAGAAGTGGAGCAAGCTCTCTTGGCTGCTGTGTGTGACACTGAAGGCAGCTGAACAGTGCAAGCCAGGAAGCTTCTTGGACTTGAGGAAAGGCTCCAGAGTGGCAGATGGCTAGAAGTGCTATCTGTCTGATGTTTCTCTTGGAATGAGAGGAACAGAAAGGAACTCTGTGATTGCCTGAAAGAAAGAGGTTATCATCCGGAGAACCCTGATGGGGCAAGTTTCATCAGCAAGGCATTGAGGTGATTAGTGGTAGTGCCTCCATTGTGGAAATCCTGGAGCAGCAAGTCTCTCTCTGGAGGCCCTACGAGAACCTTCCTGAGTGGTAAATATTTACCTTTCGAGCACAAAACCCTGGTGAACTTTATACATGTTAAATTCTGTGCAAAGTATAAGAATTGCCTGCAACCAAAGAGCTTGGAGGAAGGAGAGGTGAGATTGAACTGTGAACCAAAGAACTTTTCTTAAATTCACACACACGCATTATACACTGGCGCTTAGAATTAGAAGAGGGTTAATTTGGGTTAGTTAAGTTAATAGAGATAAATTAAAGTTTAATTCTGTTTTCATATTTAAAGATAATTAAGAACAATTTTTGTTTAAGTTACCATTTTTCGTGGTGAATATCTATTGCTGCTAGGTTTTGGGGTCCTTTGGGCTCATAACAGTAGTTTAGAAAACTTGGATTGCTGGGAAGTGGTATGTATTGAGGCCATGGGAGATGTATATAAAAGTTTTATCCAATGTATAAAAGCTGGGTCAAAATTAAAATTTACTAGGAAGAAATGGAGCCTGAGAAAGACACTCCTTTTACGTTGAGTATGGTCTCTAGAATGATTTCAAAACAGTCTGTGAATATAAATATTGCTTTAAAAATGTGGGCCAAAGAGATAGGGAAGTAGTTAGACCTGGTTCTGTAATCAACACTCCTGTTCGGCTCCGAATCATGGGTCCTCTACCAGTATCACATCCGGCTCCTAGAATGCTTCCACCAGCATTGTCTCCGCTCCATCCTCAACATTCATTGGAGCGACTTCATCTCCAACATCGAAGTACTCGAGATGGCAGAGGCCGACAGCATCGAATCCACGCTGCTGAAGATCCAACTGCGCTGGGTAGGTCACGTCTCCAGAATGGAGGACCATTGCCTTCCCAAGATCGTGTTCTATGGCAAGCTCTCCACTAGCCACCGAGACAGAGGTGCACCAAAGAAGAGGTACAAGGACTGCCTAAAGAAAGCTCTTGGTGCCTGCCACATTGACCACCGCCAATGGGCTGATCTCGCCTCCAACCGTGCATCTTGGCGCCTCACAGTTCACCGGGCAGCAACCTCCTTTGAAGAAGACCGCAGAGCCCACCTCACTGACAAAAGACAAAGGAGGAAAAGCCCAACCCCAACCCACCAATTTTCCCTTGCAACCGCTGCAACCGTGTCTGCCTGTCCCGCATCGGACTTGTCAACCACCAACGAGCCTGCAGCTGACGTGGACATTACCCCTCCATAAATCTTCGTCTGCGAAGCCAAGCCAAAGAAAAAGAAACAAGAAAAAAAAATCTATACCTCATTTGAACAATGTTTGACTATTTTGGAGCAAGATTGGCCTGCTTTAAATGAACAGCTGTATAAGCCTGAACAACAACAATGAGAGACTGATTGCTGATAATAACAAGCTAAAGCAACATGTAATTAATCTGTAAAGTCAGAGTTGCCGGAATAATATCCACATTTTACGTCTGAAGGAAGGGATTGAGAAGGACAAACCACCATTAAAATTTTTCACAAGCTGGCTTACAGACCTTTTTGAAGAAGACTCTGCTTGAAATAGCACACCATTCCATCTCAACCAAAGATACCTCAGGAGCCCCCAGATCCGTTATTATTCGATTTTACCATTTTCAGAAGAAAGAAATAATTTTGAGGTTGGCACATTCAAAAAAAGATTTAACTTATCAAGGAACACGTGTTCATTGTCCATAAGATTAATGCCAAGAAGTTGTCGCACTCAGTAAAGTTTATAACGAAGTAATGTCGGAACTGTGCAGGAAAGGTTTTAAACCTACCCTTCTTTATCCAGTGAGACTCAATAAGGCATGGAACTCAAAAATTTTCTTGAGTTAACTAGAAGAAGCATGAGCTTTTTCTTAAAAGTGAGACCCCAGGACTGTCTACCACTGCTTTATGATGAACGAATTGAACGGGAAATTGTGGAAACCGCTCTTTAAACTAGTAGACACAAAAAGAGGGGAAAATAAAGAAAACATTGTTTAACATGATAGAAGTTATTGAGAAATGGTTTTGTTTCAAGTATTAAATGTCTTTAATTAATTTGAAGTTAGACATTATTAATCTTGAGTCAGGAATATTACTATCGGTCTGGGTTTTTGTAACTGTTAAACTTTTGTCCTTTCTGCGCATGCATGTTGCATTCTCTTGTCACATGAGTTTTACTCGCTACATTGGTTTATAACTATAGTATAGAGGACGGTTGGAAAAGATTGTCAGTTGGTCTGATTGAATTTGCTTTTTCTCTTCTCAAATTATGTATATAAATGTTATCTTTTAAACTAAAGTTAAACTGAATATTTTATGGTATAAATGGTGATTGTGAAGATCGTGTGCATTGGAATGCTTTTTAGATCTCACTTGTGTGCTATCAATGTTTTGGCTAACTCTTATCCTTATTGGAATGAACCATTCGATTAATTAGGAGCAAGAAAATCAACAGTGGAATCAGAGGTTTCAATAGATTTTTTTGAGCTGGTCACTATTTTTTTCCTGTGACCTTCATATAAGGGGTAGGAGGTTTCATTTGGGTTGGTATGGAACCAGATCACATTCAATAATTGACTTTCTTCCGTTGTATACTGCGGCGGAGGTTCTGCACTGTGGCTCAGGGGTGAAGAGGAAGCATGCTCCAGTGCTTTCAGCTAGTTTGATATAACTTAAAATACATTGTTAAAGATGGCACGTTAAAAATATCTCATGAAACATGAAAGGTCTTAACAGACCCATAAACGTAGAAGGATTTTAGGACACAATAAAAATTTAAAGCCAGTTGTTACATATTTCCAAGAAACACATATTCAAAAGATAGATAAAGACAGACCAATGTTTAAAAGGGAGGATCAATGTTATCACTCAACCTCTGAAGCCAAAATTAGGAGCATCTTCATTTTAATACAACCAAATGTGACATTTATACTGCATAATATTATAATGGATAAAATGAGACGCTATATTATTCTTACTAGGACACTACAGGATAAACCGCTGGTTTTAGCCAATATTTGTGCTCCAAATGTGGATGGCCCAACATCTTTTACCAGACCTTTCCCAATACTCACTCATTTTAGGTAGAGATTTAAATTGTTGTTTGAACACAATTTTAGACTGTTCCTTGGGAAATAAAGCTAATCTCTTGAAATCGGCTTTATCAGTGCACTCTTTTTTATCTAATATGGGAGTGTCTGAGGAATGGAGATTTTTTTTTTAATGTTACCTCTGGGGATTACTCTTTTTTTCTCAATCATTCATAAACCAGGATTGATTTTTTTTTTAAATAGGCAACCAGCTAATTAACTTGGTTAAAGCTTATGAGTATCAAAGTATAGTCATCTCAGATCATGCTCCAGTCTCTTTAAGTTTGGAATTCCCAAATACTCCAAGTATTAGAAAAAAAATGGCAGCTTAATATCCTATTATTTAATAATAAAGAGTTTTTGACATTTTTTAAGAGAACCAAATTCAGTTTTTATTTGATGTTAACTCAACCTCAGTTGTTTCAAATTTAGTGGTCTGGGATGCCATGGCCAAATCATTTATTTCACAGCCAATAAAAACAAAAGGGCTAGGGAAGAACGATTAGATTTGATTAATCAGATGAAGCAAATTGATTTAAACCTTGCCCAAAATAGTGACTTGGAGCTATTCAGAAGAAGAACCAAACTAAAATCTAAATTTGACCTTCTTTCTACACACCTGATTGAACAATGGATTTTAAGAACTAAAGGACCATTTTATATTCATGGAGAGAGGTTTGGTAAACTGTTGGCTAACCAATTGAAAGTCGTGTCAGCTAATAAGGAAATTAAAAAGATGCATCTCCCTGATGGTACTACCACTACTAATCAATCTAAAATAAATAATATTTTTAAGATTTCTATACTAATTTATATTTCTCTAAATTTAATAGTGAGTACAATTTAAAAATGTATTTTTAAACCATTTAAATATACCGATAATTTTTCAGGAAAATAAAGAACATCTAGAAGCTCCACTTTCACAAGAAAAATTGCATAAAGTACTGATTACAACCGTCTAAAGGTTCGGGGCTGGATGGTTATCCAGTTGAGTTTTACCAACCTTTTTCTAAACAACTAGTCCCACATTTAAACTTGGTATTAAGTGACTCTCTCCGAGACAGAAAATTACCTCCTCCTTTTAATGAAGCAGTGCTCTTAAAAAAAGGGCAAAAACTCAGAGGATTGTGCATCTCACAAACCGATCTCCTTACTAAATGTGGATGTTAAGATTTTATCTAAAGTTTTAGCGTATCAATTGGAGAATGTCTTACCAGGTATAATAAACTTGGATCAAATAGGTTTCATTAAAAATAGACATTCATATAAAATCAGCCTATTTGCAGATGTCGTCATAGTATATTTAACAGAACCAGATAAGTCAATAAAAAAACTTCCTATGAAACTAGAAGAGTATGGAGAGATATCAGGGTACAAGATTAACACCAATAAAAGCGAAGTGATGCCAATGAACAAACCTGATTATTCAGAATTTAAAAAAGAAACCCTTTTTAAATGGCAATCACAGGCAATACGTTGCCTTAGTATCAGAATAGATAACATCCTAAAATATTTATACAAATTAAACTATGAGCCATTAATTTAAAAAAATACAGGAAGATTTAGAGAATTGGAAAGAACTACCGTTAACTTTAATGGGAAGAGTAAACTGTATTAAGATGAATGGGTTCCCACAAGTGCAATATCTATTCCAAATGTTACCAATTCCCCTGACAGAAAAATATTTTGCAAAACAGAATAAAATAGTAAGGAATTTTTTATGGAAAGGTAAGAAATCAAGAATAGTGCTAGAAAAATTAACATGGAGTGACAAACAGGGGGGGGGGTGGCGGGGTACAGCTACCAAACTTCAAAAATTACTGCAGGGCAGCACAGTTAAAGTACTTATCAGATTTTTATCAGAGAGGAGAAAAACCGGACTGGACAAAGATAGAATTAGACAAATTGGGAGAAAATATCCAGAACATGTATGTTATAAATGGATGAAAAATTGGAGCAATACAACAATTCACCAGTTCTACATCACATACTTAAATTATAGAAAAGAATACCCTTAGAAGAAAAAAAGATAAATGATCAAATACCAAAAATGTTATTGACACAAAACCCATTAATCCCTTTTACAATAGGATAATTTATTTTTCAAGGAATGAAATAGAAAAGGAATCAAGAAAATTGAAGATTGCTTTTTGGGAAATAATTTATTAACATTTGAGCAATTAAAAGATAAATATGGAATAACACAAGGTACAATGTTTACATATTACCAATTGAAAACTTATTTAAAAGATAAACTGGGAAATAGCTTGAGATTCCCAGAAAGTAATAGCTATGAATATTTAATCAGAGACACATGATAATTTAAAAAATTATTGCCAATATGTACATCAAATTGCAATACAAGGAAGAGGATGAAACAAAGTATAAACCGAAACAAAGTTGGGAAAAAGATTTAAACATAGAGTTAAAGAACGAAACATGGAAGGAATCCATTGAGCTTTGCTTTATACTCTAGAACCAGGGGACCATGAAGACGGTCCAGATAATTCCTTTGACCATTCTTTTGAGCATATTAACATATTAATGTTTTATTGTCAATTTTATCATTTTTTTAAGTATGTTTTAATTGTTTTATCAAAGTTTTTAATGCATAAAGTTCTACTAAACAGTGAAAAACTCAGTTACTTTTGAATGGACTATTTAATGAGTCAAAGCAATGTTGTCCAAGCGATTATAAAGGAAGATATTGCAATATTTAGTCAAAGGAAATTAAGATTATTGACTCACTCGTTAGTCAATAGAAGGCTACTTATTCAAAAGAATTTGGACTATTGACTCGTTGTTCAATAGAAGATGGAATTGAAAACATAGAAAGTTTGAAATTAGATTTGGAAGAGAAGATTAGATTGATTGGAAATAAATCTACTTTGAAAATTATTAACCTTTAATGTACAGTAGTAAAAATTAAGTTAATAGATACATAACAGAAAATATTGAAAAGCAAGATTACATTTATTAAAGCAAAATAGTTTAAATGAAGCATCTTACTTCAAATGAACCATCCATCCTCTGTATACAATATTCAAATCTATTATCTATAATCCTGAATCACATGGAGATTCATTCACCAACACTCTTGCACAAGGTGACTTAATTTGCTTCTATCTTGAATTTGTTCTTGTGTTTAAAATTTCTTCATGGGCTTCTCTTCTCTTTTGTCATCATTCCAGATTTCCTTCACCATTATCTCAATGTGCATGTTATGCACTGTTAATACACTTAAGTTCTTGAGTAACCTCCTTAACGCTCTTAAC
Organism: Narcine bancroftii; assembly: GCF_036971445.1. Classification (NCBI taxonomy): domain Eukaryota; kingdom Metazoa; phylum Chordata; class Chondrichthyes; order Torpediniformes; family Narcinidae; genus Narcine; species Narcine bancroftii. The sequence continues at coordinate 181,535,765 of NC_091472.1, forward strand.
CTTTCTCCTCCCTAAAATCCTTCTCTTTGGCCAAAGATTTGATGATCTCTCCTCATGCCCCTGATGTGGCGTGGTGTAACATTTTACCTAAGTCGAGTCTTTTTAATCCATCAGAAGTGCTATATAAATGACACTGAATGTTAATACATTAAGGAGTTTATCTATGGTATTGTAAGCACTGTTCATGAACTCAAACAAATAAATATCCAGTCTTGTTAAAAATTGTCATGGTCCAGATTTATGTGCTGGCTTCGCATTTCTGGAACTCCATCAACTGCTTGGATCCTATGGTGAGCAATATCAAAGAACAAGAACGCACCTGGTATTTTCATATTTTTCTGTTTATAATGCCCCAAAGCACTGCCTGTGAAACAATACTTGACTTCTTTTCTTTTATTTATGTAACCCAATTTGCATCCATACCATCTGTTTCCTCCACCCTTTGGCAGTTAGTTGCAAAATCACATTGCCCTTGTTATTAAAAAAAAACTGAGAAAAAGGTTTTTCTCCAACACGAGTCAAATTAGATTGAAGGAAATCCTAGAATTCAGTACACCCCATGTTATGAAGGATTGCTTTCCTAGCAAACAGTCTGTATTGCCATTTTCCATAATGCAATTCTTTGACAAAAATTAACAAAATTTGTGTTTCTTTCACATTTTTTTTGAAATTTGGAAAGTTACTTTTCAAGGAGATCAGAACGTGGCCAGGGTTTTTTTTTTGGGGGGGGGAGGTGTATGGCATAGCAGTACTACAGGAATGCTTTGTGACAGCCACCTACAACAGCCATGTAAATATCGACGAGTGCAGGAACTCAGTGACAGGCTACATTAGCAAGTGCATCGAGAATGTCACAGAGATCATACATTACACAACTAGGGCTAACCAGAAACCATAGTTGGATGCAGAGTTCTATGAATTTCTCAGAGCTTGAGATGCAGCCTTCAGGACAGGAAATGAGTTGGCACTATGGTCAGCCGGGGCTGAACTCTCCTGTGCAATCCAGAAGGCAAAGCAGGTTTGCGCACAGTGGGTCCATAGTCAGCTGTGTGATACCAGTGACACAAGGCCCTTGTGGCAAGGTATCAAAACCATAATGGATCACAAGACAACTTTACAAGCCAACCATGATAATTCTTCCCTCAGGACACACGGAACATCTTTGACGCAGAGTTCAACAAGAAGAACAGCCTGATGTCAAAGTAAACTCCATTTCCCCTTGCAGCTGAGGTATGGAGAATCCTATCCATGGTGAACCCACAAAAGGTACCTGGACTGTGCAAACCAACTGATGTAGGTCATTACAGAGATCTTTAACATGTCATTGCACTCGTCCATTGTCCCTACTGGTTTAAAGACAGCTACCATCCCAGTATCAAAGAGATTGACAGAGACTGGCCTAAACAACTACCGACCAGTGGCACTTAACTCCACCGTTATGAAATGCTTTGAGCGTCTGATGATGGAACGTATCAAATCACACCCTCCAGAGACATTGAACCCATTTCATTTCACCTGCAGATTGAATCATTTCACTGACAATGAACTAGCCTTCTCCCTCCATTTCATTCTGACCCACCTGGAGAATATCACCTTGTATGCCAGCTTGGCTTTTAATACAGAGGCTGGTGGAGAAGGTGTTCCTCATTGGGACTCATCATCTCTCTCTCTCTCTCTTTGTAACTGGATTCTAGACTTTCAAATGTTAAGACTATCCAGATTGGTAGCCGAATGTCAGGCACCTTCACACTGAGCACTGGCTCAGTGACCCACGACTGCAATGCCATATCCATTTCCAATAGTCATCATATTTGCAAATGATACAACAGTAGTTGGCCTTATCAGCAACAACAATGGTCCTGATGCAGAAAAGAGGTGGAAAATCTTTAAAAATGGTGAATAACAAACTGTGTATCAATGTGGACAAGAAAAAAAGAGATGATTTTGAACTTTAGGAGGATCAGGGAAAATCGCCCTCCGTCACACATTAATAGTTCAATTGTGGAAAGAGTGAAGAGCACCAAGTTCCTCGGAGTCCACTTAAGAAATGACCTATCCTAGACTTCTCATTTGTTACAAAGGCGCAACAGCAACTGTCCTCCTCAGAAGGCTGAGACAGGCAAGGTTCCCAGCCACTTTTCTGTCAACTTTCTGCAGAGTTCTCTTGAGTGTCCTGGCCGGCTTCATCGCAGTTGCTGCAGAGCAGGATAATCCACAGAACCATAAAATCAGCAGAGAGGATCACTGGCATCTCCCTCCAAAGTGATGTGATTTACCAGGATTGTTGTTTAAAGAGGGCTCGAAAAATCCGCGTGGACTCCTACCATCCCGCATACAGCATCTTCCAGCTCTTCCCGCCGGGGAAGAGGTAAAATGCGATCGTTAGGGTCCATAAAATCTCACTGTGTAAAAAGCAGGGTCACGCTAAATCAGGGTTTCGCTGCATTCCCCTGGTTAATTTGCATAACTACATCATTTGTATTTCTCCTCTATTTGGACCATCCCAGTTATTCAGTATGTTTTTTTTAAATCAATCCAGGAGCCCGACGTTCCCATTCCTGCTCCCACTCAAATAGAGCTTTAATGTAGCCTTTGCTATCAACACGTTCAACCCGATGCCCACATCCAATGACTCATCGCGTTCTATCCAAATTCCCATTATAATCATGGCATGTAAAATTGGGGTTTCACTGTATTCGAGCCAGAACCTTCAGGCTGAGGATCAGCTTCTTCCCATGAGACTGCTGAATGGCTGTTGAACTGCTTAAACAACTCCCTGTGACTCTACTATTTATTAACAATATTTATTTCAACATGTGTATATGGGTTCTATTTGCATGTGTTTTCACTGTTTTGCCCTGTGGACCAGAGAACTGATACAATCGGATAATAAATAAACTTGAACTTTTTGCTTATTTTTTTCCTCTCCGACATTTTGTGAGAGTGAGCTTTCATTCTGTATCTCAAATATTTGGTAGTGATTTGTGATTTCTACAAAGCTGATTTTCCATTATCTATACTACTGTATCGTAAAGATGCAACTATACCTTTCAATGTAGAAATTACATTCACGTCTGTTTTATTTTCTCTCTGTTACCCACTGATTAATATTGCAACCTTTGTGGCATACCTCATTGCACTATTCAACTGATGATATTGTTCAGATAAGTGACATATTTAACACTTTGGTAGATATTCAAATAGAGCTTTAATGTAGCCTTTGCTATCAAGACTGAATCTTAGCATGAAGGCAAGAGGCTAACTCTCTCTGAATTACAGTGCTAATTTAGCCTTTGCTCAGTTTGAGGATTATAAATCAAAGAAAGTACTAAGTTAGAATTTTAATGCCAATGGAGTTATCAACATTGGCTTGTGACAAACGATATATTTGTACTGCTTCCTTTTGAGACCAGAATTACAAAAAAAAATGTGTATGTTTGTTCAATTTCCTGAAGAAAAGATGTTGATGGTAGCAATGTGGGGTTCACGAAAATTATAACTACTTTGTCCCAGTACATGTTGTAGACAGGATAATATGCTGAGCATGCCAAGGAAGCTAACATTTGATGAGTCTCGTTGCAATTAACAAAAAGCAAAATAACATCAGTAGAGTCTCTATTGTCACTGAGGGGCAACAATTCCAGGCTTCCTTCTTTGAGCTTGATAAGAACTCATGGTAACCTTACAGATCTCCTCACTTATGCTTTGAAAATTCTCCTCATTCAGAAACCATTCTTTTAAGTGTATTTTTGTTGACTTAGAGATAGGAGTCAGCTCTTTTATTTCCAAATTCAATCATTTCAGTAAAATGAAAGAAATTCTAACAGAGTAGGGATATGGGAGGGAAACGTGTTCTGGATGAATTTTTGTGTCAATAACGTGCATCTATCAACTTTTTAACATTAAAAAAATAGAGAAGAAATGGTGGTTGGAAAAGAACCAGTCAAGGTGGATAATTGAAATATCACAAAGGTGTGCAGAAAAGAATTGTCAAAAAAAAACAAGTGCTCACAACATTAAGAGAAATAGATAGATTAGATGGTGAGAATTTATTTTTGCTTGGACTTGGTCTCAGGCTGGAGAGCATAAAGTCATGCTTTTCAGGATTGAAATTGTGAAATACAACAGGCACAGGGTGAAATTTGAAACATTCTTCCACAAATTTTAATTGATGCTCGATAAACATCTCTGTTTAATAAGATATAGTTGACAATGAGGTGTTCAAGAATATAGATTAAAAGTAGCAAGTAGTGTTAGATCATTGATCCCCATCAGCAAAGCAGACCCAAGTGATTAGATAGCTTGTTTCAAGTCCTCCTATGTTACTATAATCTTCGGGGAATCTCTGTTTAACAGTACCAGCTTTACACTCTTCTATTCCACAAGTAAGACCTGAAAAAGAACCATTTATTTAACAAATTACAAATAATTTAAATTGGAAAATTGCCTTTTTATATCCAAATGTTAGTGACCAAGAGTTAATGAGATATGATGACATATCTTTGAATCTTTAACTTCTGCAATCTTATAATTAATACAAATATTGCTGTAGCAAATGTGTTTGGATGAAAACAGCAAAAGAAATTCTACCTTGAAAATTAACAACTTCCCTTTATCTAACACCTTTAAATTAGAAAACCATCTTTAGCTGTCTCACAGGAGAGGTGCTGTGTTGAAGAATGGAACTCTTGCTACAGAAATTTTAAACGAAGTATTAAAATTAATTTTAAAATTATTTTCAAGGAACAGAGTTCCCAGTCAGTAAAATGAACTTCCTTTGCTGCAACTCAATACAGTCAGCCATTTCTAGCATGGATATTTTGAGTTTGGAGGACCTCAGTTTTCTTCAGGCTGACTTCCAGGCCAAACATTTTGGCAGTTTCCGCAAAGCAGGACGTCAAGCGCTGAAGAGCTGGCTCTGAATAGGCAACTAAAGCGGCATCGTCTGCAAAGAGTAGTTCACGGACAAGTTTCTCTTGTGTCTTGGTGTGAGCTTGCAGGCGCCTCAGATTGAAGAGACTGCCATCCGTGCGGTACCGGATGTAAACAGCGTCTTCATTGTTGGGGTCTTTCATGGCTTGGTTCAGCATCATGCTGAAGATTGAAAAGAGGCCAGCTCCCCACCATGACTACCAGCCCCCCCACATCTCCATCGGGCACACAAAACTCAAAACGGTCAACCAGTTTACCTATCTCGGCTGCACCATTTCATCAGATGCAAGGATCGACAATGAGATAGACAACAGACTCGCCAAGGCAAATAGTGCCTTTGGAAGACTACACAAAAGAGTCTGGAAAAACAACCAACTGAAAAACCTCACAAAGATAAGCGTATACAGAGCCGTTGTCATACCCACACTCCTGTTCAGCTCCGAATCATGGGTCCTCTACCGGCATCACCTACGACTCCTAGAACGCTTCCACCAGCGTTGTCTCCGCTCCATCCTCAACATTCATTGGAGCGCTTTCATCCCTAACGTCGAAGTACTCGAGATGGCAGAGGTCGACAGCATCGAGTCCACGCTGCTGAAGATCCAGCTGCGCTGGATGGGTCACGTCTCCAGAATGGAGGACCATCGACTTCCCAAGATCGTGTTATATGGCGAGCTCTCCACTGGCCACCGTGACAGAGGTGCACCAAAGAAAAGGTACAAGGACTGCCTAAAGAAATCTCTTGGTGCCTGCCACATTGACCACCGCCAGTGGGCTGATATCGCCTCAAACCGTGCATCTTGGCGCCTCACAGTTTGGCGGGCAGCAACTTCCTTTGAAGAAGACCGCAGAGCCCACCTCACTGACAAAAGGCAAAGGAGGAAAAACCCAACACCCAACCCCAACCAACCAATTTTCCCCTGCAGCCGCTGCAACCGTGTCTGCCTGTCTTGCATCGGACTTGTCAGCCACAAACAAGCCTGCAGCTGACGTGGACTTTTACCCCCTCCATAAATCTTCGTCCGCAAAGCCAAGCCAAAGAAAGAAGATTTTGAGTTTATAGTCTGTTTATAGCTCAAATATTAATGTTGTTAATTTTTAATCCTGAAATTCTTTTCTTCAATTAGCAGTTCCAGTTGAAACCTATCAATCATTCCCTCAACGGAGTAAACCTGAACAATCTTGCACAAAAAATATTATTGTGCGGGATGCTGCTGGAGTGTGATGTTATACTTTCCACCAATGCATTGTTGATATTCTACAATTTCTTGAAAGTGGAAACATTGTAATTGGTAATACAGTAAAACCCAGACAGCCTCAAGCAACCAGCAAAATATTGAGGAAAATAAAATTTTAAAAAGCCAAAGATTATGCATGTTTAAAATTGTAAATGTTCTCCGAAGTAAAATATAAAGTTTTGGTGAAGATGGGACCAAATATTCAGTTAGAGGAATGACTTGGTTGTGCTTTGCTCGTAGCAGCTGTTTGAATAAAGTTGTGTGAAACAGCAGTGGCGTTGCCCAGAATAGAAAGCTAGTTGGTGCCAGTCACTGTTGGAGTAACTCTTACTGTTTCCTTATCCCTGCTTAATAAGAGTTATCCCAGTCAGAGGCTTGGAGGAGGTGGTGTTAATTATCTATAATGTTATCATTCATCTTTCCAGCAGCTCCATGGAGGGGGAGGAATCTGCAGATGCAGAGATGTTAAATGTTTTCAAAGAATGACACTGAAAATAAATTAAAATGCTTTTAGGTGGTTTCTTCTGTATAAGTACAATATGCAGTAAAAGTCCAAAAATCCAGATGCCAGAAATTGGAATCACCTGAGAATCCGGGCTCTCGAGGTTTTTAAATTTAGCAGGGGTGTGTGTGTGGGTGTGTTTGTGCCACAGGTGCACAGGTAATATCACAAGGAAATGCATTTGTCTACTGTGTTTTTATTTTACAATGTTCATTTTTAGACATAGTTTCAATCATGACACACGTTTTTGTAGTGAAAAAAGTTTGTTGACTTTTTTTCTTTAAAAATGCTCATTTTGATAAATGAAGCTTGCTGTATTTGCTTTTGAATAAACTATCAAAATTTACCTATTCATCTCTTCTGTATTCCTCCTTAAATTTGAATTTTAGAAGTACTGCCTGAGAATATGGAAAATCTGGACCGATGTGATCCCCGAGCTGTCCATATTTTAGGACTTTTACTGTTTTATAATTGTCTTTTAAACTATTTATTCTTACTGCAGGTATATCAGTTATCCATTGTAAATGTAAATTTCAAGCAACCAGAAAATACACATGTCTGGCATTTACCAATCCCCACAAGTGCCCAATATCAGGTGTTTTACTGTCATTATAATTGCAAATTATGGAGTTTTAAGGAGGTAAAAGAAGTAGTTCACATGATGCAAAATGATTAACATGAGAGTTTTATGGCTTTTGTTGCAAGATTGAGTTTTGGTCTCCTGAAGTAACCTGTATGAGAATTTGAGCTGATTATTTAGATAAGAACAGTACTGCAGGAATGGAAAATAGAAGATTCTCACAGATGCTATGATTCCAAATAATCTCTGAGGAATATTGTGGAAAAGAAAAAGAAACTTAAATTGTAATAAGGCTATAAACTCAGAATGGGTTTCAAATGAAATAAATTGCCTTTGTGCTTCATGACAATTCCTCCATGCTCAGTCATTCAGGGTCTTGTTTCACTGTGAGGGTTTTGTCATTTGGAAATTATTTTAAGATCTTCTAGCAGCCTATAACAAGAGAAATATTTTGATAAATGATTTAGTTTGGACTTCATGTTAATGTTAATTCTATTGTAAAAGATGGGTAGGTGTGATTCCAAATTTACAAGACAGTAGTGTAGCCATGCACTACTCGAAGCAAAGACACACACACACACACACACACACACACACACACACACACACACACACACAGACACACACACACACGAGTGTAATCAGGTATAGCTTTGTTGGGGCTGAAAGCCCGACTTTTATATTGTTTGTGTTCCCTCTGTTGGCTAACATCACCACCCACATAACAATAGTGGGTCTCTTGCGTGCAGGTACTTTCTTACGTGACAATGCCTCTTCCCTGCGCGCTTAACTTATTTTGTTGGCTATGCAGTGGGGCCAGCGCCATGTTGGAGATGCTGGCCCCCTATGCTGCCTTAGCCTCCTGACCGCCGATTCGCTTGCTGGGGCCCGTGCCACTGCGCGCTCTTCTGACCCCTGGTTGCGCCCGGAGCGCTGGCCCAATTACATGACCCAACCCCCTCCCCCAGATATTGTCTTGAGTGCCTGCAGGCAAAGTCTCTGTGGGCTTTGGTGGTCTGGCTCTCCTCCATGGTGCTGGCTCCTCGACTGGGCAAGCTGGGTCCAGGTGTACCAGCTTTAACCTATCCATAATGAAGACCTCCATCTAGCTTCCAAACTCCATTTTGAACGTGGTGCCATTGTTGCGTATAACCCAGAATGGGCCCTTGTACAGCCTCTAGTGGTGGGCAGTGTGGACCCCTGCGAATGAAAACATACTCACAGCCCTTCAGGTCTTTGGGTATGTTGGTCCTCACTTGTCTGTGCCTGGTTGGTGGAGTCAGGGCCAGGTTGCCGACTCGTTCCTGTAGCTTGCAGGGGAGTCCTGCTGTATCATCTGGTTGGTTGTCCGGAATTGGTGCAAATTCCCAGGGTCCACCAATGGGGTTCCATAGACGAGCTCGGCGCCGTGCAGGTTCCTAGCAGTGTCTGTGGTAGCTCGTCTACTCAGTTGGGTCCTTGAAGTCTGGCCATGAGTGCGGACTGGAGGTGCCAGTGGAAACGCTCCACCATCCCGTTTGATTGTGGGTGATAGGCTCTGGGGTGGTGTAGTTGAGTGCCCCACATGCTGGTGATCATAAACTGGAGGTGAATTGCGCCCCTCTGTCCGATGTAACGTGGGAGGGTATGCTGAACTGTGCCAACCAGGAGGAGATGAGGGCCCTGGCACACAAGGTTGTGGAGGTGTCCTTCATCGGGTCTGGTTCTGGCCACCTGGTAAAATGATCGACCATTGTGAACAGGTAGCGGAACCCCGGGATACTGGTAGGGTCGCACAATGTCCACGTGGACATGGTAAAACCTTCGCTCCATGGACTCAAAGTGCGGTGATGAGTCTCTGGTATGGCGCTGCACCTTGGCTGTTTGGCACTGCATGCACACCTTTGCCCACCCCCTTACCTGTTTCTGGAGACCATGCCACACTTATTTGCTGGCCATTAGTGGGACCGTGGTCCAGATGGATGGGTGAGCCAGCCCATGGATGGAATCAAAAACCTGTCATCTCCTAGCCACTTGATTGATAGATCTGACCTGTCCGGTGGCCATGTCGCACAGGAGGTGGTGTTACCTGTACCAATTGGGATGTCCTGTTGTTGCTGTCCTGTACAGGAGCATCTCCTCATTATCTTGCTACGTCTTCACCAGTGCCACGAAGTCCACTCCCTTTGATAGCACTGCATGTTCTGTCTGGACCACATTCTCCTTGCCTGAGATGTGTCGCACATCTCGCTGTTGGTAAGCTGACCAGGAGTCCAAGGTTTTGACCAGGGCGAAGGTGAAGAGTTTGTGATCGGTGAAGGCTGTGAATGTCCTGTGTTTGAGGAAGTAACAAGTGGTGGATGGCTGAGTACAGCACCAGTGGGTCACTGTCGAAAGCACTGTATTTCAGTTCCAGAGGCCTCAGATGCTTGCTGAAGAAAGCCAGTGGTCGCCAGCTCCCTTCGATCTGCTGCTCCAGAACACGGCTGATTGAGGTGTCTACCATCAGGGCCATTGGAGTGCTGCCCTGGGGTGTGCTGAAAGAGCGGCACCCACCAGGGCTTCCTTGTCCTTCTCAAAGGCTTCCCTGGCTTTGTCCCATGTTAAGTCCTTGGCCTTACCCGTTATCCGGGCGAACAAGGGTCGCATGATTCTGGCAGCTGAGGGGATGAATCTGCAATAAAAGTTGACCTACCCAACGAACTCTTGCAATTCCCTGGTCATGCTGGGCCTAGGAAACTTTTGGATGGTCGCCACCTTGCTGGGCAGTGGTGTGGCCCCTTCCTTGGGTATCCTATGGCCCAGGAAGTCTATAATCTCCAGCCCGATCTGGCATTTGGCTGAGGTGATAGTCAGTCCAAACTCATTCAGCCGGGTGCAGAGGTTGTGGAGGTGCACCGTATACTTGCCGGTCTTTGCTCACCACGAGGATGTCATCCAGATAAACAAAGGTGTCATCCATGTCCCAGCCCACCTCATCCATCAACCACCTGAAGGTTTGCATGGCATTCTTCAGCCTGAACAGCATGTGCAAGAACTCGAACAGGCTGAACGGTGTGATGATGATGGTCTTGGGGATGGTGTACTGGGATCTGATGGTATCCCCGTACGAGGTCCACTTTTGAGAAGATCTTTGCCCTGTGCAGATTGGCCACAAAGTCTTGGATCTAACATGGTGACTATCTGACATGGTGGCCTTATCAAGACGACGGTACTCGTTGCCCGGTCTCCAATCCCCAGTGACCTTGGACTTTCTGACTGCCGTACTATGCCGACTTCTTGCATCTTTTTGAATTCCTCCTTTGCTAGTTTGAGCTTCTTGGGGTGGGGGGGGGGGGGGGGAGTCATCTTGCTTGTGCGTGGAGTGGTGGGCCTTGCATAAGGATGTGGTGACTCAAGCTGTGCCGGGACATCTCTGTGGTGTACTGGGTGGTAATCACTGCTGGGAATTCTGCGAGGATCTTGGTGTATTCATCCATGGATAACTGCACTGAGCTGAGGTGAGGAGTCGGGAGCCTGGTGTCCTTGAGGGAGACAGTTTGGAAAGTCTGTGTGGAGCAGTCTCCGTCCTTTCAGGTCCACAGCAGGCTGTGCGCGCAGAGGAAGTCTGCCCCGAGGAGCAGCTGCTCTACTGCTGCCAACATGAACACCCATGAAAATAAATTGTCTACCAACTTTAGCTGGGAGACATGGATCAGTACTTGGGGTTCAGTTTACAGATAGGGCCAGAGCGCGTCCTGTAATAGCCCTCTGTGGTGGTAGTGTCCTGTGGTAACTCAGCATGAGAATGTGCACTGTCTATTATCTCAGGAGTGGCTACTGAGGGAGCACCACTGTCTTTATGTTCACATCCCGTGTTGTATAACCATAGAACAGTTTATGGCATGGAAACAGGCCACCCTGGCCCTTCAAGTCCATGCCAGTTCACTCAAACAGTCTTGTCAGAATTGCATTGAACTGGGACCGGCTCCCTTACAGGAAGGATGTGTCGTTGGTTTTTCCTGTACACTTTCCTTTCTGATTGGACCAGGTATGACCTCGGCACCTGGTGGCTTTCTTCTACCATGCCAATCTGGTCATAGTCCTGTGGAGATTGCATCCTGACGACTTGTCTTTGTCAAAGGCTCAGTCAGGTCGCCTTGTCTTAGCACTCCTTGTGCGACCGTGTTTTGCTCAATAACTAGGCTTTGATCTGTTGATTTCTCATTTGACGCTCCAGAAGCCTCCTTGCCGCAGGTAAGGTCATGCACATCTGTCTCAACATTGGTCTCTGTGCCGGAGACCCAAACGGGTGTCAGGAGGGATGTTCCTCAGCTTAAGCAGATTGAGGAATATGTCTGTTTTCTCCCTGTAGGACTTTTCCATGAGCTGTTTTGCACTTCTTCCAGTTCTCTCATCCAACCCATTAGACTGTGGATATTCCAGGCTGCTGGTCTTGTGAGTGAAATTCCACTCTGCTGCCAAGTCCTCAGTATTCTGGCTCATAAACAGTCTGCCATGTTTGACCGCGGGGTGTGTGGTACTCCATGCACTGAGAAGTGCCTTTTCAACTTGGTTATGACTTGTGGAAGTTGTATCATGTAACAAATCTATTTTGTACCACCCTGAATACGAATCCACCAACACGAGGTATTGCTGACATTGCTACTCGAAAATGTCAGTTGCCACAGTTGACCAAGGTATGTCTGGAGCCGTATGAATCTGTAATGGTTCCTTTTGCCGGTGTGGCTTAGTGCTGTTTCACACCCTAAGCTTGCACCTCTTGGTCGATGTTCTCAGTCATCCCAAGCCAGGGAAAAACTATGTCCCTCGCCTTCCATTTTGTTGCCTCTACGCCTGAATGCCCTCTAGACAGGATGTTGACGTATATTTTCTGCACTGAGTTGGGAGTCACAGCTCTCTGGCCTTTCATAACGATCCCTTCCTCGATGAGCAGCTTGTCATGGAACGGGAAGTATGGGGTCCACTGCTGGGGGCAGACTGTGCTTCTTGTTCGGCCAATTACCCTTGATGAAAATGCCAATGGTCTTTAAAGTGCCGTCCTCTGCTGTGTGTCTCCTTGGCTCCTCCAGGCGAGACGATGGTATGTGAGTGACTCTCATTATGTCAAAATTGGCCTCCTTCTCAACCTGTTGGACAGTAGAGCCTCTGGTGGCCTGAGACAGCATGACGACTAAGTGCATCTCTTTTCCGCACTTGAATACCAGGGTAATTTATTTTTGAAGCCTGAGCATCATCCTCTCATCCTCTGTAACCTCGCTGGTGCTGCATGTATGGGCTTCTTCAATATTGTGACCAAGGATATGGTCACTGGCTTACCATAGATATAGTCATTAAACTTGGAACCTGCGAAATCCACCACCAACAATTTTTTTTTTAATTTACACTTGCCTGGTCTCTGCATTGATGAGTGACCTCTAACCATCGGCCACTGGTTTTCAATCTTGCAAGCATACCACACTGAGCCCATACTGCGAGGCATCACAGGTCAGTATTACTGGCTTTCAGATATTGTAATACGACAAAGCTGGTGGGCATGGCTTGTTGGGCATGGTGGGCAAAAGCATTCTGCTACTGCTCGTGTCAAGTCCACTTCACATCCTTGTGCATAAGCTGTCTTAATGGAGCCATGAGTTCACGAGTTCGGGATGAAAGCAAGAAACTTCTAGGGCTGTAATGTCCCCTGACACTGGCATCTCACTGATCATCTTCGGGGGGGGGGGTGGGGGTCTGCTTTCAGGCCTTCGCTAGTAAAATCATGGCCAGTGTAGCTGACCTGGTTCAGCTGGAACCTGCACATGAGGGGGCTGAGCCTCAGGATCATCTTTCTGGCACGATCGAGCACTTTCTTTAAATTGGCATCATATTCTGCATTCTTTCCCCCCACAAGTATGCCATCGACAATGATGACACAGGGGTATCCGACAAAAATCTATTCCATGGATTTCTGGAACACTTCACTGGCTGAATTAATTCCAAATGACATCTGCAGAAATCTGTACCAACCAAAACCAGTGCTGAATGTGGTCAGTAATAATGATTTATGTTCGAGCATGATCCATCAAAAGGAGTTCTTGTGCATTGGATGGTGTGGTCTATTCAAGGCCACGTTGAGATCCCATGGGTTAATGCAGATCCGGATTTCTTGCCCGTCCTTGTTGGCAGCTACCATGGAGGACACCCATTCGCTTGGCTCTGAAACCAGAGTAACTGCCCCCAACTCCTACATTATGTCCAGCTCGGCTCTGACTTTGTCCTTCATGGGCACAGGTATGCGATGCACCATAGGTCTTACTTCTGGGGTCAAGCCTACTTGCAGCTTTCCAAGCACTTCTGAGAAGAGCACTGTGTTCATAGAAAATTTTCTGCAACAGATCATCTTTGGAGTGGCATACTTGGTGAATAACTCTACTAAACGAGACAAGTTCCATATCCATATATACATTTAGGCCAAGCAAAGACATAACATCTTTGTGGACAATGAAGAACATCTGTAAATGTAACTGTCCTCGTTGGTAGCACTGCAGCTTCACCATGCCAATGGTTTTGATCTCGTTGCCCCCATATGCCACGAGACTTGAGGACTTGACCCATGGCTTGATTTGTTCCCCCTTTTCTTAATCGACTGAATGTCTTTTCCTATGTGTCCTTGCACTTGGCTCCTGTGTCAACCTTCATTTCCATACCTTGCCATTGACCTTTATGGTTACGGAAACTTCATTGTTTCCCCTAATCTGTGTCTCCATTGAGTTCACTGCCATCTGCAATGTCAGCCCATCGACAAAATATGTTTTTTTTCTATGATGCTTTCATCCTGTTTAGGCTCTAGTTGGTCAATCGTTCTGCTAGGTCTGGGCCTAGTATTGATCTGTCTGGATATGCAGCATCTTTTAAAATGGTTCCTCTTCTGCAAGCTCAATACTGCTGGCTGATAGCTGGGCACATTTCCACCTCTGCAGTTGTTGCACTCTGTAATGGACATGTGGTTTGTCTGGCCGGCTCTTCCTCCTGGTCTCCAGCCATTGTTTCTTTGCAGACCTTGCTTGGATTGAATCAGTGCTTATGGTATGCTGCCGTGGAGAGGCAAACTTCTTGCCATTCTCCTTGGTCTTTTCATAAGTCAGACAGGTAGAGGTGACATTTGTGTTAAGTCACTGTCACGCAGAAGTACCTTCCTCATGCTGTCATTACAAATGCCACAGACCAGCCTGTCTCTGATTAGTTCCTTGCAGAGCATTCCAAAGTTACAGGTCTTTGCTCTTATCTTTAAATCGCTGACATATGAACTGACCAATTGCTAGGCTTTTGATCTCTTGCAATAAATTTGTGCCTTTGCATCGTTATATTCATCTGTGGATTGCACATTTTTCTAAATTTCTTTTTCAAGCAATCAGGGTCCTCTCTTGATTCTGCCGGACTGAGAATCAGCTCCCCTTCACGCACTTCACTTGCGTAAACGAATGATCTATCCTTCTCCATGACTTACAGACCGACAAATTTAATAAAATGTAGCTCTGGTGTGGGCAGGCATGTCACTATGTGCTGCCACGATAAAAACACATCGTTCTCTTGTTCGGAAATACACCAGTTCTCGGCAACATTACCCTCGAAGATGAGTGGGTCAGCTTATCTGAATCCATCCACCATGGCCAACTGCTGCAATGTGGTTCTGGTTCCCCACTTGCAAGTTGCTCAGGGCGCTCACAATCCCACTTCTGACACCACGTTTGTCAAGGTGGTGGTAGTAATGACCTGACTCGAGAAGCTATAACAATAACTATTTACTATTATATACAAATTAGTGGGAGCTTGATACATGGTGACCATACCGCTCCTGGGCTCCATTGAACTAACTGCCTGTCCAACTGGAGCTCGCGCATGCGTAGATCGCTACCACGAGTACGGTGGCTGCAATGTGATTGCAGCAGGTGCTAAGTGACTGGTCTACACCTTTGAATTCCTTAAATTGTAATATGTTAATATAGCATATTCAGATGTCTCCATTTTAATCACTATTTAGCACGTCAATTTGATTAAATATAATTCACTGTTTACAATTAAGCTAAAGAGTCCATGGACAAAAGCAATAACTTTTTTTTCTACAATTACCATTTCAAAGTATCTGTGTATACTTCAGATTCATTGTAGTGGGTTTTCTCTGCATATACTTGTAATCCCTGTGGTTGATGGTGGACTTAGCTTAAAGCTACATGACTAATGCTTTGTTCCTTCAGTATAGCAGTGCCAATTTCATAATGGCAGGCATCTCTTGAAGCCTAACATTTGAATTTTCATTGTATTAAAGGTCATGAAAAGGCTGCAGAACAAAGTGGATTTACTGTGTTTGCATCTGTTCTGCAGCTGTTTTGATGTCACCTTTAACCTCTGTTTCAGCCACCCTTCTCGCATCTTCCATTAGATGTAATAAATCGGTTCTGTCGTTACACAGATGTTGCAGTTAAGGGACATTCAGCTTATTTTTGAATGATTGTTCAAGGTGCCTGCACAGTCATGAGAGTTTACGCATAACGTTTTAGCTTAACTTAAATTTTCCTCCTTGAATACTGCGTGGACAGAATTTTTAAAAGAGAACGTGCAGATTCATTTGTAGTTTCCATAATACCAAATTTGCACACTGTAGCGTTTCAAGAAAAGAAGCAGATAAAATTCTTGATCATGCTGTGTGCACTTGGTTAACACTGTATATGGTTTCAGTCTCTCTATTGCTTATTAAGATAGTCATTACAGCAAATTCTAGGCTAATGCTTCATTTTAGGTCTAACGTGCAAAATGTAGTTATTTTTGGATTGTTAAGCATGGGAAAAAAACGGGGTCCTGAAAAATTAAAGTGTATTGCACATAGCCATAACAATCGTTGCAGATCAGAAAAAGATAATTAGAGCGAGAAAGTCTGCAGATTCTACGACTGTAGTTAATAATACTCAAAAAATGCTGGAGAAACTCAGCAGGTCATGCTGTGTGCATCAGAGGCAAAGATGGATAACGAATGTTTTGGGCCTGAGAAGGTATCACAGGAAAGGATGAGATTCTCACAGGAAAAGATGAGATTCTCACAGGAAAGGATGAGATTCTCACAGGAAAGGATGAGATTCTCACAGGAAAGGATGAGATTCTTACGGGAAAGGATGAGATTCTCACGGGAAAGGATGAGATTCTCACAGGAAAGGATGAGATTCTCGCAGGAAAGGATAAGATTCTCGCAGGAAAGGATGAAATTCTCGCAGGAAAGGATGAGATTCTCGCAGGAAAGGATGAGATTCTCGCAGGAAAGGATGAGATTCTCGCAGGAAAGGATGAGATTCTCCCAGGAAAGGATGAGATTCTCGCAGGAAAGGATGAGATTCTCCCAGGAAAGGATGAGATTCTCCCAGGAAAGGATGAGATTCTCCCAGAAAAGGATGAGATTCTCCCAGGAAAGGATGAGATTCTCCCAGGAAAGGATGAGATTCTCGCAGGAAAGTATGAGACTCTCGCAGGAAAGGATGAGACTCTCGCAGGAAAGGATGAGACTCTCGCAGGAAAGGATGAGACTCTCGCAGGAAAGGATGAGACTCTCGCAGGAAAGGATGAGACTCTCACAGGAAAGGATGAGACTCTCACAGGAAAGGATGAGACTCTTCCAGGAAAGGATGAGACTCTCACAGGAAAGGATGAGATTCTCACAGGAAAGGATGAGATTCTCACAGGAAAGGATGAGATTCTCCCAGGAAAGGATGAGATTCTCGCAGGAAAGGATGAGATTCTCCCAGGAAAGGATGAGATTCTCGCAGGAAAGGATGAGATTCTCGCAGGAAAGGATGAGATTCTCGCAGGAAAGGATGAGATTCTCGCAGGAAAGGATGAGATTCTCGCAGGTAAGGATGAGATTCTCGCAGGAAAGGATGAGATTCTCGCAGGAAAGGATGAGATTCTCGCAGGAAAGGATGAGATTCTCCCAGGAAAGGATGAGATTCTCCCAGGAAAGGATGAGATTCTCCCAGGAAAGGATGATATTCTCCCAGGAAAGGATGAGATTCTCCCAGGAAAGGATGAGATTCTCCCAGGAAAGGATGAGATTCTCGCAGGAAAGGATGAGATTCTCGCAGGAAAGGATGAGACTCTCGCAGGAAAGGATGAGACTCTCGCAGGAAAGGATGAGACTCTCACAGGAAAGGATGAGACTCTTCCAGGAAAGGATGAGACTCTCACAGGAAAGGATGAGATTCTCACAGGAAAGGATGAGATTCTCACAGGAAAGGATGAGATTCTCACAGGAAAGGATGAGATTCTCACAGGAAAGGATGAGATTCTCACAGGAAAGGATAAGATTCTCACAGATGCAGTGTGCCCAAATAATCTAATCTCTAAGGAATGTTATGGAAGAGAAGAAATTTAAATTGTTAAAGGTATAATTAAGGAGGTCATTATTTTGTGAATAATCACTCCAATGCACCTTTCTTAATGATTTTCTGAAATGTCTGGTGCTTGTTTTGTGCAAAAGCAGTTAATTCCATGTTTGTTTATTTGTAGATTACCATTGATATTTAAATTAGTTGTAAAGCTCTGAGCAATGCAAAGGCATAAAATCAAATGATGTGTGTCAATTTTTCTCCAGCAAGCATGGTTTTTGTTGGTCCATGTTTCCATGTTTGTTATTTTAGCTGGTTTGTCAGTTTTCTGCCATTTGAATGTTGCTTTTCTTTGTCAGTGCAGAATAATTACTTGATGCATTCCATGAAATCCTGCTGAGCTGTTTTAAATCTAAGTGTGTACTGTTCATTGAAATGCATTAAATGTGATTTTTATTAATGAAATTAAACCTCATAGACCAGCTTTCTATACCTTGACAAAGGGCTCAAGCCTGAAACGTTGGAAAGTGATGTTATGTAACTCTAGCCCCTTTCACACTTGCAAGTGATCCTGGGAATTAACGGCCAATCAGCCTTTAAAGAGTCGAGTGTGAAAGCAAAATCAACTCAACACTGGCATTGAATGAAGTCGTCTCACGCCGGGGATTGACGGCCTCAATCCCAAGTGCAATCTGCATTGTAATCATGCGAGTATGAAATGGGCAATTGCATTTTGGGATTGAAGTGACTCAAGTTTTTGCATGAGTACAGGAACGTGAAGAAAGAAAAGATTAAAATGAAGGCATAAGTTTTGCCGTGGGAAAGTTGCAGTAGGAGAGAGAGAGGAAATAAATAGCAATAGTAGACAATTTTTAAAGTGTGGGAAAGTTAGTAGCTCTATAGTGCACAATTTATAAAGACTGTGAGGAAAAAGCAATGGCGGACCTGCCTTCCCAGAATGCCATGCAGCAGAGAAACCCCTCCATGAATGTTCTGTGCCTGCAGCTGTGCATAGATCCCTTTCTCTGCCAACCATGCAAAGGTAAAATGGGCAATTGCATTCTGGGATAGAAATGACCCAAGGTTTTGTGAGTGCAGGAACGTGAAAGAAGAAAAGATTAAAATGAAGGTATAAGCTTTGCCATGGGAAAGTCACAGCAGGAGAGAGAGAGGAAATAAATAGCAATAGTGGGCAATTTTTAAACAGTGTGGGAAAGTTGGTAGTGCTATATTGCACAATTTATAAAGACTGGGGGGGGGAAGCTCCCATGCAGCAGAGAAACCCCTCCATGAATGCACCGTGCATGCAGCTGTGCATAGATCCCTTTCTCTGCCACACAGCATTATGTGAGGGCAAGTCCGCCATTACTTTTTCCCCACAGTATTTATAAATTGTACGCAATAGCGCTACTGACTTTCCCAAACTATATAAATTGTCTGCTATAGCGTTACAAACTTTCCCACGCTGTATAAATTGTATGCTATAGCATTACAAACTTTCCCACCCTGTTTAAAAATTGTCGGCTTTTGCTCTTTATTGCTAGCCCTTTCCCACAATCCCTTGTATAGGTCAGCACGACAACAACAGGGGCTGAAGGGCTCAATGTGTGCTGTGCATAAAGCATAATTATGTTAAAATTGTGCATGATTAATTTTGTTCAAATATAAGATCATAATACATTGATCAGGATTTAGGGCAAGTCCACCATTGCTCGATGGATCATAATGTCACCAGTAGAAGGTAGAACAGTCCTAACTCTGGGGATGATTAAGATGCTTTGCAGAAGTAAGTGGGCCAGAGAATTTCAAGTAAGAGACTCTCAGCTGTCAGATGCCCTTGGATTTGTAAACTCAGTTATGTGTTTTTTTACACAGCCATTGTATTCCTGAAAAGATTTTCCAAAATTTGGAATGGAGTCAGTTTAAAAGATCCTGAAGGTAAAATATCATTCCAATATTTTACCTCCTGGACTCCTGGAGAATTTCATGGAATGCCTGTAGTCTAAACACAACAGTAGGTGTTTGACAATGGGACGTTATTGATGACGCACAATGCTGTGTAGGTGATATGTCACAGCTGACATCGAGACAGTGGCATCCCACGTCAAACAAAAATTCCGCACTTCAGGTATTTAGTGTAAACTCGTGGTGAGATTCAAATTTTTGCTGTTTTAGTTGTTTTAGTGTGTGAACGGTCACTCTGGAAGGTAGGTGTGATAATTGCCGATGCCGGGGGGGGGGGGGTGGGGGGAAATAACATCAGTTATATGTAAAAAAAAACATAGGTGGTTGTGATTGCAAGAAGTCAACTTGTTCTTATGCAGAATTCTTGCATATTGTTCAGTGCTGATTTCAATTCCAACATAAGAAAGATCTTCCACATTTACAAGATATCAATTCAGGGTGTGAAGGAAGTTCTTATTTAACTGGATAACTGCAGCCTCAAACACTTAATATCCTGCAAACAGCTTGATCTGTACCCTCCTCATTTATGTGAACATTCATTGCTGTCCAGTAATATCAGTTAGCTGCAGTGGGTGCCATCTACAGAATGAATTACAGCAATCCACCAAGACATCCTTGACAACAGTTGTGAGGAACATACAGTAGAACCTCCAATCACAGAAGCATGGCGGCGGGAGGGTGGAGTTGTCCAAAAGTCTAAACATTGACTTAACATTCAAACTTTTATCATCGTTGGATCACAATGCTGGAATTCCATCTAATGGCAATATGAAATATCCTTAACTACAAATATTTCAGTTGGTCAAGAGAGGTCCTCATCACCTTTTCAAGAATATTTAGGGATGATCTCTAAAAGCTGACTTGGCAATATTTGTTGCTCCCTTGTTACTGTTCCTTTGTTATTGAACATTTCGGTGTCTGATTCAATGTAGATCGTGAAGACAAGATTTAACCAAATGAATGGGCCAAGAATAAATCTAGTCACTCAATACCAATACCAGAAAAGTGTTTAACTTCACTCTTGTGTTAATGTTTAATATCTGTGCCTCTGACTCTACTACATTTTTCTATGCGGAGTCTTGAGACTGCACAAAATAATCTTAAAATTGAGTATCGTGATTGGCTTATGTCACAATCATGTTAACTAGTTTTGAGCCCATCTTCAGAGGTGGACTACAGATGGTTCAATCTCACACATATTCCTTGTGCATTGCAATTACACTATGATTGAAGTTTTGAACCTTTAAATTCTAATTGCCACTTGCTTTTTATTCTCCCTTATCGAAATATCTTTCCACTGTTCCTCTTCAGTCATTGACCATCTGCAACATACCACATCTGCCCTTATCTTTATTTTTTTATCCCTGTTCAATGTCAACAAAAAAGACTTTTTATCACAATAGCTGAAGTGATTTAAGGGAAAATCTTTTGGATCTTCGATCTCAGCAAACAAAATGCCTTTTCAGGCCAGGAAGGTTTGTCTCCTGCGTATCATGTACTCAGAACAGCTGAGGACTATTTTAAATTGTAACAACTGAGGTAAAGGAGATAAAGTAGATGAAATTGATAGATGGATCCAGATAGTCAAATCGAAAGTTTAAATACTTTAAGGATAGAATATTGGAGAGGGAGTCCAATGGTTTGGACAGCAACAATAGTGTTTACAATTTACTTTCATGGAAAACTCTGCAAATTAGTTAATTTGAGTTAGTGAAGGTTTATTTATTACTATGTCTACAGAATTTTTGGTTTCATTAACATGTTTCAACTTTATAGTGAACAAACTGATCATTAAAACAATTACAAAAACAAGACTGGAATTTTCTTGAACCAGTAGAAGTAAAATATGTTAAAGCTTGATCTCAGAAATCAACATTTTTCAATCTGGCATGTGCATTCCATATTTACTAAATGAGTTTGTGTACTTTCCTAAAATATGCAAAGTGAAGTTAGTAATTTTGCCTGGAATTCAGAATTGAATCTGCAGCATTTAGTTGCAATGTTTTGTTTTGGATGTGGCTAATGACGTGTACATACTGTATTGTATCCATCAATATGTTTTCTTTCTGTTTTAGTACTTTTGGAGAAATAAAGAGTGTGCGGTTGCCAAAGAAAATGGGAGGAACTAGCATTCACAGGGGCTTTGGATTTGTTGAATTTCTCACTAAACAAGAAGCAAAGGTACAGTATTTAGTAAGATAATCTTTTAGCTAAGTACAAATCATCAGAAGAATTGATTAAACTGGTCTTGTACCAAGTGTTTACTTTTGTGACTTTGGGATAATTAGTTAATTGCAAGACTGATCCTTCAAGACCCATAGCTTACTGTAATTGTTCATTTCAAAACGATTATCTCAGATACTTTTATGGGCTGGATTTTGCCTCATACTCATCCCTTTTATGGGCTGGATTTTTCCCCATACTCATCCATTTTATGGGCTAGATTTTGCCTCATACTTATTCCTTGCTTGGGCTGGATTTTGCCCCATACTCATCCCTTTTATAGGCTGGATTTTGCCCGATACTCATCCCTTCTATGGGCTGGAATTTGCCCCATACTCATCCCTTCTATGGGCTGGATTTTGCCCCATACTCATCCCTTCTATGGGCTGGATTTTGCCCCATACTCATCCCTTCTATGGGCTGGATTTTGCCCCATACTCATCCCTTCTATGGGCTGGATTTTGCCCCATACTCATCCCTTTTATGGGCTGGATTTTGCCCCATGCTCATCCCTTTTATGAGCTGGATTTTGCCCCATACTCATCCCTTTTATGGGCTGGATTTTTCCCCATGCTCATCCCTTTTATGGGCTGGATTTTGCCCCATACTCATCCCTTCTATGGGCTGGATTTTGCCCCATGCTCATCCCTTTTATGGGCTGGATTTTGCCCCATACTCATTCCTTCTATGGGCTGGATTTTGCCCCATACACATCCCTTCTATGGGCTGGATTTTGCCCCATACTCATCCCTTTTATAGCCTGGATTTTGCCCCATACTCATCCCTTTTATAGCCTGGATTTTGCCCCACACTCATCCCTTCTATGGGCTGGATTTTGCCCCATACTCATCCCTTCTGTGGGCTGGATTTTGCCCCATACTCATCCCTTCTATGGGCTGGATTTTGCCCCATTCTCATCCCTTCTATGGGCTGGATTTTGCCCCATACTCATCCCTTCTATGGGCTGGATTTTGCCCCATACTCATCCCTTCTATGGGCTGGATTTTTCCCCATGCTCATCCCTTTTATGGGCTGGATTTTGCCCCATGCTCATCCCTTCTATGGGCTGGATTTTGCCCCATATCCCTTCTATGGGCTGGATTTTCCCCCATACTCATCCCTTCTATGGGCTGGATTTTGCCGCATACTCATCTCTTCTATGGGCTGGATTTTGCCCCATACTCATCCCTTCTATGGGCTGGATTTTGCCCCATACTCATCCCTTCTATGGGCTGGATTTTGCCCCATACTCATCCCTTCTATGGGCTGGATTTTGCCCCATACTCATCCCTTCTATGGGCTGGATTTTGCCCCATACTCATCCCTTCTATGGGCTGGATTTTTCCCCATGCTCATCCCTTCTATGGGCTGGATTTTGCCCCATACTCATCCCTTCTATGGGCTGGATTTTGCCCCATACTCATCCCTTCTATGGGCTGGATTTTGCCCCATACTCATCCCTTTTATGGGCTGGATTTTGCCCCATGCTCATCCCTTTTATGGGCTGGATTTTGCCCCATGCTCATCCCTTTTATGGGCTGGATTTTGCCCCATGCTCATCCCTTTTATGGGCTGGATTTTGCCCCATGCTCATCCCTTTTATGGGCTGGATTTTGCCCCATGCTCATCCCTTTTATGGGTTGGATTTTGCCCCATACTCATCCCTTCTATGGGCTGGATTTTGCCCCATACTCATCCCTTCTATGGGCTGGATTTTGCCCCATACTCATCCCTTCTATGGGCTGGATTTTGTCCCATACTCATCCCTTCTATGGGCTGGATTTTGCCCCATACTCATCCCTTCTATGGGCTGGATTTTTCCCCATGCTCATCCCTTCTATAGGCTGGATTTTTCTCCATGCTCATCCCTTCTATGGGCTGGATTTTGCCCCATACTCATCCCTTCTATGGGCTGGATTTTGCCCCATACTCATCCCTTCTATGGGCTGGATTTTGCCCCATACTCATCTCTTGCATTGCTCCTCCAACTGCACATCATTGGTGACTTTATGGTTTGGTTGATCGGCCATGAGCAATAATTTGCAAACAGCACATCCTAATCCCAATCCTGGAAACAGCAAAATGTTCAATAACAATGGGACAGTAACAAGGGAGCAACAAATATCATTGCCAGGTCAGCTTTTACTGATCATCCCTAAATATTCAACACCTTGCTGCTGTCAATGACCTTTCCATAACCATATAATTGGTGCCGGTAGATCTTCATTCAATTGTTTTTTTTCAACAGCTTTGATCCAAGATAACTAAAATGATTCAAAACAATTCAAGTGATTTTTTAAAAATGCTTAAACTATTATGGAGATCCAATCTCCACACATCTCTATTTCCACATTCCAAAGGCCTCAAAACGCTTTGTTTCTTTCACAACAACACCCTCCTTCACCTGGCAGAACTTGTTTTCACCCTCAATATTTTCTACTTTGACTCGATCTGTCTCCATCTCACAAGACAAACTCTCAACGGACATCTTCTAAAAACTCACGAATTCCCACAGCTACCTCAACAACACCCTGACCTCTCTAAGGATTCCATTCCTTTCTCTCAATTCCTCCATTTCATCTCCCATGATTGGGTCTTTCATTCCAGATCATCTGAGATGTCCTCTCCCCTACCACCATCAACTCAGCCCTTTCCTGCACTCAACCCTTAGGCATAACAAGGGCAGGATTCCCCTTGTCCTCACTTACCACCCCCGGCCTCCATATCTAGTCTATTATCCTCTGCTATTTCCTCCACCAACAACATGATCCCGCCAGCAGACATATCTTCCCCTCTCTGCCTTCTACAGGGACCGGACCCTCTGTGACTCCCTCAACCTGCTATCTCTTGCTAAAAATCACTCCCTTGGTACTTAACCCTGTGACTGTTGGAAATGCTGCACATGTGCCCACATCTCCTCTCTCTCTTCTTTCAGGGCCCCAAACAGTCCTTCCAAATGAAGCAACACTTGTGAATATCTACTGCATCCAGTACTCCCGTTATGACCTCCTCTACGTCAGAGGGACTGGAAGATAGATTAATACACAGTTTGAATTCCAAATTGGCTTGGCCAAAGAAGAGATATTTTTCCCCTCAAAAAATTGAGTTAGAATAGAGCTAACTTTCAATTATTGGAATCATGTTGTGGACGCAATGATTTAAAGAAAAACATGAAATAAAGCATGACACAGGCTGAAGAAGATTGCGGTTGTAACCAAGAATCACATTCATTTGGCTGCATTTAATACAAGATTAATTTCCACTGAGTTCAGTCTTAATATAAATGTAACAAAATTATACTAGATTCAGAAGCAATCCATATCTTGCTCTGATGTGCCACTGAATTTTCAAATGAAAACCAAAGAACGAAGAGGTGGTTGCCTCACTCTTCTATATCTGATCAACTTTCCAGCAAATTTCGAGGTGGTTGAGTTTTTATTGCTGATAAACTTCTGGCTTGGATTTTATTTAAGAGTGGTTCGTGTATCTCTGGAGAAATTTCAGACAATTCGCTTTTTATTTCGACTTGCAGATATAACCATTTTCTCTGCCTCAGAAGCCTAACTACAAGTGTGCTCTTTGAAGTTTGTCTTTATTAGCCTTAAAGTTTGAACTCTAAATCTTAATGTTGGTTTAATTTTGAAATCTTGTGTGTTAAGCAATTCTGAACCTGCAGATGTGTCTCAATTTCTCAACAGCCTGATATAGTGTTTGCCCGCACTTGTATGATGGGTTCCTAACTGGCTACCTATCAACCTATTATTTTCAGATCTGGAAATTAATTGGTGGTAATGGGCTTCATAATCCAAAGTACTGAGATGATTAGCAGAGTGCTAATCAGCTGTGGGCATTTGGACTTATGACCTTGAGGCAGAGAAATATGGCTGAAAATACAGAAAATGGTCGGGTTTGGAACATTTCCCTGAGGAGCTTCCTAAAAATTTGTTTTAAGCACTGTTGCAATGACTGAGAGGATTGACCTATCATTACAGACCAGTGGTCAGTTTTTCCCTCGAATGACTTCATTTTTTCTTCTGGCTGATAGGTGGCAAGCTTCTCCAATATCATGGGATGTCAGCGCACACCACTTGAATTTTTTTTCCTTTTGTCCATTTTAGTAATGAGCTTTGGAGTATGTTGTCTTGATAGCTCCCAACAGTATTGCTAGGGAGTGATAGTACACTCTATTCATTTTGATCATTCAAAGTAGACAGATGGGGTAATGATTGACTGGTTTGGACTTCACCTTTGAGTAAAGGATATACATTGGCAATTATCCACAATGTTTGGCAGACACTGCTGGTGTAGTTATATTGCAGTAGGTAGGCTAGGGAAGCAATTATTTCTGGAGAATAAGTCTTCAGCAATACAATTGCAATTATCCAGTTTTATTTGAGAAAAGTGAAATGTTTTCCACCAATTTGATTCAGAGTTTTGCAATGATTGAGTCTTGGGAAGGTTTGATATAGATTATTCACTTGATACTTCTGGGTGAAGATGCTTGCAAACTCCAATTCCAAGATTTTCATTAATTTTCATTCATTAGTGGCCCATACAATCTGCAGGTCAAACCCTTCACCGTACGTGTAAAGGCTGCTTCTACACAACTTGAAGAGGATTTCTCTGTTTAGATTCCAGCTCAGTATTGTGAACCTGATTCAAGTTGGTTTCTGTTCTCTACTGAATCGCTTTTGGTTACTGACATTATTTCCCGAAAACAATGGCTGGTCCACGTACAAATTTGCAGGGATCAAGGATATTTCAGACATGTCTTTTTTCTTGAGCTACCAAAAGTATTAGACAATGTATCAATTTGGCTTCAATTGACATCCTGTTGTACTCAACAGTGGCAGCTAATTCTGGGGGTTGAATTTTGTAACATTCTTTATTTCATTTCATGTATTTTCTCTTTCACTTAACATTGATTTGTCATTTTTAAGGGAACTTTTTGTGTCTCTGGGGCCTGCATTTCCAACATGTTTCATTTTCAATTTTGGAAAAAAATTTGTACCATGAAAACACTAGTTCTGTGAGTGCCACTCTTAAAAAATTGATTATTCATGTAATGCATTAAATATACATTAATAAGTCAATAGTTTATTATTTAATTGCTGTTTGTTATTTGTAAGGTTTATGTTAATAGGAGCAACTGCAATTGGTATAAATATATATTTATAGTAAACCAAGAATATTCAGTTTTTTTTTCATTTTCTTCTACAGAAAGCTTTCAATGCCCTTTGCCATAGTACTCACTTGTATGGTCGACGTTTAGTACTGGAATGGGCTGACTCTAACGATACAGTGGAGGCATTACGCAGAAAAACAGCTGAACATTACTATGGTAAACAAATTTAATTGCAAATTAATACTAAACAAACAAAAATTACAAAGATTTGCAGCTTTGGAACAATTTTCTCAGAGAAAGGTATTGTAATCAATCACTCAGTTGAACAATAATAGAATAACATTATTTTTGAAAGATAATAATGGTTGATAAGATACAGTCCATAATTGTTTGGTGGTGTCCAAAGCCATTCTTGTTGCTTAGGTTAACACTATCTCCAAAGTAACTGGCAGCCAAAGGCTATTAATTAATCACCATTAACATGCCCAATTAACACCAGGGCAAATTAATACATTTATCACCTGCACTAATGATGTCAAAACAAAAAAAAATTTCATCGTATCTCCTGCTCCCATGTGGCCTTGCACATTTCAGATTCAAAATTTTTGTCAGAGTCCATACATGACATCGCATACAACTCTGAGATTCCTTTTTCCTGTAGGCGCAACAGAGTTACCACTAATTGATAGTGCAAAAATAAACTGTACACAGTGTAAACATGTAAACAAATAAAAAACTATCAGATAACATATGTAAACAAACTGTGGAATATAGAGAGAAAATCAATAAAGTGCAGAAGTAAGAGTTTTTTACATAATGTGCAATACTGTCTAGTTTGCAGTGCCCCGCTGAGCAGTTGAGTTTTGGTTTAATATAATCATAATCTTATTGAATCAATTTAATATTGTGTCTTTGCCCGTCTTGTAATGCTGGACATTTGGCATATGCATCTTGTGGCCTGAGGAGACTGGAGGAAGAAGAACCATGCAAAATAAAAGGACTGTATACTGACAAATCTGCTGGAATTGATGGTCAACATCTTGGGCTTCTAACTGATTGATGTAGAAATCGAGAAAGTATTCCTTGAGTTCATCTCCCACAAATGGAACATTTGGTCATAATCTTCCAGAGAAGCAAAGGCTTGCTAGAACTGTCTAGGGCTTTGATGAGACTACACTTGGAATAATACAAACAGTTTTGATCTTGAGAAAGAGAGTATATAATTGCCTTACAAGCTGTGTAGCAAAGTTTAACTTTTAACTATATTGATCCTTGGAAGAGGTCATTGTGTTATGAGAGATAATTGAAGAGATTACAGGCAGTCCCCAGGTTAAATAAGAGTTCTGTTCCCAATGTCTGTCTTTAACTCGAATTTGTATTTGTTCGAACAAGTGCATACGGTCCTTATTTAGTGTCAGTTAAGCAAATTCTTCTCTTAGTATGCAGCATATTTAGGGTATATTTTTCATTTCTATGTATATAAAACACTTCCCAACACAAACATCTTAAACATAATAAAAATACAAGTAACATTACTCTACTGTACATAATAATAAAAGTAATTACACATGCTCATAAGGTCCTGAAGTATTAACTATTACTCCCTTCTTTGTTTGGCCTAACCTGTTTCATGCACTGTAGGTAAAATTATAGTGGGAATGGCTTTTGTGGATTTTTTGTGTTTTTTTTCCCTCCCTCCCTCCCTCCCTCTCACTCACTGCCTCCCACTCGCTCACGCTCTCCCCCCCCCCCCCCCCCCCCCCCGCTTGCTCACTACATTTGTCTAGCTGGGAAGGCGGGGTTTGACGGCAGCAGCTGTGTCAGTGAATGGGGTTACAGCTGCATCAGAGTGAGCAGGGTTTTTTTTTTAATTTTTTTTATTTTTCATACCATGAACCATACTGACCAAAATACACACAAAGATTTCCCTCTTGAATATACACAGTGTCATTTTCTCCCCTTTTTCCCCCCTCCCTTCCCTCCCTCCTTCACACCCCCCTCCCCACTCACTCAACGTTCAACATATATGATACATTAAACCCATTAAACAAAGTCATCACACAATGAAAATAGACAAGAAATTTGTATCTTCAACTTTTACATACTGGGTCAGTTCATTTTGTCTTCTTCTCCTTCTGTCATTTTAGGCGGTGGAGGTCTGCGGTAGGACTTCTCTGTTGTGTTCCATGTACGGTTCCCAAATTTGTTTGAATACTGTGATGTTATTTCTTAAATTATATGTTAATTTTTCCAGTGGAATACATTTATTAATTTCTATGTACCATTGCTGTATTCTCAGGCTATCTTCTAATTTCCAGGTTGACATAATACATTTTTTTGCTACAGCTAAGGCTATCATAATAAATCTTTTTCGTGCTCCATCCAAATCGAGTCCAAGTTCTTTACTTCTAATATTACTTAGAAGAAAGATCTCTGGATTTTTTGGGATGTTGCTTTTTGTGATTTTATTTAATACCTGGTTTAGATCTTCCCAAAACTTTTCCACTTTCTCACATGCCCAAATTGCATGTACTGTTGTTCCTGTTTCCTTCTTACAGCGAAAGCATCTGTCTGATACTGTTGGGTCCCATTTATTTAACTTTTGGGGCGTGGTGTTAAGCCTGTGTAACCAATCATTCGTAATCTCGTGTTTATTGTATTTCTCATAGTTCCAGAGCATAGCTTTTCCCATGTTTCATTCTTTATCTTTATGTTTAGATCTTGTTCCCATTTTTGTTTGGGTTTACAGCTTGTTTCCTCGTTCTCTTTCTCTTGCAGTTTGATGTACATGTTTGTTATAAATCTTTTAATTATCATTGTGTCTGTAATCACATATTCAAAATTGCTTCCTTCTGGTAACCTCAGCTTGTTTCCCAATTTGTCCTTCAAGTAGGTTTTCAGTATGTGGTATGCAAACATTGTACCGTGAGTTATATTATATTTGTCCTTCATTTGTTCAAAAGATAATAATTTATTTCCTGAAAAACAAAATTTTCTATTCTTTTGATCCCTTTTCTCTCCCATTCGCTAAAGGAAAGGTTATCTATTGTGAAAGGGATTAGTTGATTTTGCGTCAATATTAGTTTTGGTGGTTGATAATTTGTTTTATTCCTTTCTACGTGAATCTTCTTCCAAATGTTGAGCAGATGGTGCAGTACTGGTGAATTCCTATGTTGCACCAGCTTTTCATCCCACTTATATAGTATATGTTCAGGTACCTTCTCCCCTATTTTATCTAGCTCTAATCTGGACCAATCTGGTTTTTCCCTTGTTTGATAAAAATCTGATAGGTATCTTAATTGTGCTGCTCTATAATAATTGTTAAAGTTTGGTAGCTGTAAGCCCCCTTTTTGTACCATTCTGTTAATTTATCTAGCGCTATCCTTGGTTTCCCCCCTTTCCATAAGAATTTCCTTATTATTTTCTTTAGCTCCTTGAAGAATTTCTCTGTTAGGTGAATTGGTAATGATTGAAATAGGTATTGTATCCTTGGGAAGATATTCATTTTAATACAATTTACCCTTCCTATCAGTGTTAGTAGTAAGTCTTTCTAAGTCATCTTGTAATTTCTTCATTAATGGCTGATAATTTAGTTTGTATAGATGGCCTAGATTATTATCTAGTTGTATTCCTAGGTATCGAATTGCTTGTGTTTGCCATCTAAATGGTGATTCTTTCTTAAACTTTGTGAAATCCGCATTATTAATTGGCATTGCTTCACTTTTATTTGTGTTGATCTTGTACCCTGATACTTCTCCATATTCCTTCAATTTGTTATGTAATTCTTTTATTGATATTTCTGGTTCTGTTAAGTATACTATGACGTCATCTGCAAATAGACTGATTTTATATTCCTTTTCTTTTATTTTTATCCCTCTTATTTTATTTTCTGTTCTTATTAGTTCTGCCAGTGGTTCTATAGCTAACGCGAACAGTGAGGGAGATAGTGGACATCCCTGCCTAGTTGATCTGCTTAATTTAATTTGGTTTGATATATATCCATTTACTGTCACCTTCAGCAATGGTCCCTTATCATGCTTTAATCCAATTAATATATTTTTCTGGTAGGTTGAACCTCTGTAGTACTTTGAATAAATAATTCCATTCTACTCTGTCAAAGGCTTTCTCTGCATCTAAGGCATCCGCCACTGTTGACGTCTTGTTTCCTTGTACTGCATGGATTAAGTTAATGAACTTACAGATACAGTCCGTTGTTCATCTTAATAAATCCAGTTTGATCTAGTTTTACTATTTTTGGTACACAGTCGGCTAATCTGTTTGCTAATAGTTTAGCTATTATCTTATAATCTGTGTTAATTAGAGATATTGGTCTATACGATGCTGGAGTTAGTGGATCTTTCCCCATCTTTGGTATTACTGTAATTATTGGTGTTTTGCATGAATCTGACATGTTTTGTGTTTCTTCAATCTGGTTCATTACTTCCAGGAGAGGAGGAATTAATAAGTTTTTAAATGTTTTATAGAATTCTATTGGGAGTCCATCCTCTCCCGGCATTTTATTGTTCAGTGGTTTTTTTAATATATCCTGTATTTCCTCTATTTCAAATGGTTTTATTAATTTATTTTTGCTCTCTTCTTGCAATTTCAGTAGTTCAATTTTAGCTAGAAACTCATCTATGTTGTCTTCTTTCCCTTCATTCTCCGTTTGATATAGTTGCTCGTAGAATTTCTTGAAGTTTTCATTGATCTCCGTTGGGTTATATGTAATTTGTTTGTCTTTTTTCCTTGATGCCAATACCGTTCTTTTAGTTTGTTCTGTCTTAAGCTGCCAAGCTACTATTTTATGCATTTTTTTCTCCTTGCTCATAATACTTCTGTTTTGTCTTCATTCTGTTCTTATCCACCTTATATGTTTGTAGTGTTTCATATTTTAATTTTTCATCCGCCAATTCTCTTCTTTTTGTTGTATCTTCCCTTATTGCTAATTCTTTTTCTGTACTTGCTATTTCCCTTTCCAGCTGTTCTATTTCCCGATTGGAGTCCTTCTTCATCTTAGTTACATAACTTATTATCTGTCCTCTGATGAATGCTTTCATTGCATCCCATAGTATAAATTTATCTTTCACTGGTTCCGTATTTATTTCAAAGTACATTTTAATTTGTCGCTCAATGAATTCTCTAAAATCCTGTCTTTTAAGTAGCATGGAGTTTAATCTCCATCTATACGTTCTCAGTGGGATGTCCTCCAGCTCTATTGCTAATAACAGGGGTGAGTGATCCGATAACAATCTAGCTTTATATTCCGTTTTCCTAACTCTCCCTTGAATGTGGGCTGACAACAGGAATAGGTCTATCCTTGAATATGTTTTATATCTACCCGAATAATATGAGTATTCCTTCTCCTTTGGGTGTTGTCTCCTCCATATATCCAAAAGTTGCATTTCCTGCATTGCTTTAACCATAAATTTGGTTACTTTGTTCTTTCTTCTAGTCTTTTTTCCAGTTTTATCCACCTTTGAGTCCAAATTAAGGTTAAAGTCCCCTTCTCTCAGTATATTCCCCTGCGTATTTGCAATCTTCAAAAAGATATCTTGCATAAATTTTTGATCCTCTTCATTAGATGCATATACATTGAGCAAATTCCAAAATTCTGAATATATCTGACACTTTATCATTACATACCTCCCTGTTGCATCTATTATTTCCTCCTCTATTTTGATTGGTACATTTTTATTGATTAATATAGCTACACCTCTGGCTTTTGAGTTATATGATGCTGCCGTTACGTGCCCTACCCAGTCTCTCCCTAATTTCTTGTGTTCCACTTCAGTTAGATGCGTTTCCTGCACGAATGCTATATCAATTTTTTCTTTCTTCAGTAAATTTAACAGCCTCTTCCTTTTGATTTGGTTATGTATTCCGTTAATATTTATAGCCATATAGTTCAACATGGCCATTTCAAACTTTGTTTGCCTTTCATTTCCGCTTCCTCATCACCACCTTTCCTCCTTATCCATTTCTGTTTTCTTTTTTTGCACACGCTGTAAGACAACACTTCTAAAACATAAAATATTTCCACTATTCCCACATCTAAAATTCCCTTAACCCCAAATGTCGCCCCACACCCCCCCCCCCCCCCCCCCCCTGAGGTGCCCCTTGTCCCAGAGTGGGCAGGGTTGAGGCTGCGTCAGAATGTGCAGAGTTGAGGCTGCGTCAGAGCGGGCGGAGGTGTCCATGTCGGAGCGAATAGTGGGGGTGAGGGGGGGGGAGAGACTCTAAGAAATTTAAATTATACTCAACCATGCTCGAACCAGAAGTTGACACCATTCTACTTCCGGTCGGCTTGCTGGTTCATAACTACGGGTTGTTTGTAAATTGGACGTCTTCAACACTGTAAATATATTCTGCGTGCAGTTTAGAATGAAAGGTGATCTCATTGAATTGTTAAGGTTCTGAAGGGTCTTGTCCAGTTAGCTCCTGAGAGGATGAAAGTGGTCAGCCACATGAAAGTGAGATGAAGAGAAATTTGTCTTCCTTGTAGGATATGAATGTTTGAATTGTTTGCCATCAAGAACTGTGGTTTCAGAAGTTTGAATTTTAGATTTTGGGATCTGAGAGATTATGGTGAAAATGCAGAACTATTTTCAACTGAATATGAAATAAATCCTGACATGTAAATAGACCTGCTTGGTGCCGATCAGCAAGTTAAATTTTAATGCTACTTTTATAGAATGTAGGATGTGAAGAAATTGTCATCTAAGCAGATTACACCTTTCGATATTGTGACTCATGTTAGTCAGACAAGGCAGAAATTCAAGCCATAATGGATGTATATAGAAGAGCACAAGAATTAGAGGGTTGTTATGATGAAAGACTTGAAGCTCAAGAATAGTTCAGCCTTTTTTTTTAAAGACTATAGACGTATGAAATGGGTGTTTGGTCAGTAAGTTCTTTATCAAATAAATCATCAACAATCAAAGTTTTTTATATTTTATTTATAAATTTTAAAGCATTTAACATTAATTATGATATTTCTTTTCTTTGGCTTGGCTTCGCGGACGAAGATTTATGGAGGGGTAATGTCCACGTCAGCTGCAGGCTCGTTTGTGGCTGATAAGTCTGATGCGGGACAGGCAGACACGGTTGCAGCGGTTGCAAGGGAAACTTGGTTGGTTGGGTGTTGGGTTTTTCCTCCTTTGTCTTTTGTCAGTGAGGTGGGCTCTGCGGTCTTCTTCAAAGGAGGTTGCTGCCTGCCGAACTGTGAGGCGCCAAGATGCACGGTTTGAGGCGATATCACCCCACTGGCGGTGGTCAATGTGGCAGGCACCAAGAGATTTCTTTAGGCAGTCCTTGTACCTCTTCTTTGGTGCACCTCTGTCACGGTGGCCAGTGGAGAGCTCGCCATATAACACGATCTTGGGAAGGCGATGGTCCTCCATTCTGGAGACGTGACCTACCCAGCGCAGTTGGATCTTCAACAGCGTGGATTCGATGCTGTCGGCCTCTGCCATCTTGAGTACTTCGATGTTGGAGATGAAGTTGCTCCAATGAATGTTGAGGATGGAGCGGAGACAACGCTGGTGGAAGCATTCTAGGAGCCGTAGGTGATGCAGGTAGAGGACCCATGATTCGGAGCCGAACAAGAGTGTGGATATGACAGCGGCTCTGTATACGCTAATCTTTGTGAGGTTTTTCAGTTGGTTGTTTTTCCAGATTCTTTTGTGTAGTCTTCCAAAGGCGTTATTTGCCTTGGCGAGTCTGTCGATCCTTGCATCCGATGAAATGGTGCAGCCGAAATAGGTAAACTGGTTGACCGTTTTGAGTTTTGTGTGCCTGATGGAGATGTGGGGGGCTGGTAGTCATGGTGGGGAGCTGCGTGATGGAGGACCTCAGTTTTCTTCAGGCTGATTTCCAGGCCAAACATTTTGGCAGTTTCCACAAAACAGGACGTCAAGCGCTGAAGAGCTGGCTCTGAATAGGCAACTAAAGCGGCATCGTCTGCAAAGAGTAGTTCACGGACAAGTTGCTCTTGTGTCTTTGTATGAGCTTGCAGGCGCCTCAGATTGAAGAGACTGCCATCCGTGTGGTACCGGATGTAAACAGCGTCTTCATTGTTGAGGTCTTTCATGGCTTGGTTCAGCATTATGCTGAAGAAGATTGAAAAGAGGGTTGGTGCGAGAACACAGCCTTGCTTCACGCCATTGTTAATGGAGAAGGGTTCAGAGAGCTCATTGCTGTATCTGACCTGACCTTGTTGGTTTTCGTGCAGTTGGATAACCATGTTCTTCAATTGGTTATCCAATTATAATATATTCATACAGATATATAGTTGAATAACCCCCTCCCAACCTCCCACATCCACCTACAAAGAAAGGAGTTTATCACTTAAATACAACAATAATCAACTTTTTAGCTGTGGAAACCAAGACACCCACTGGAGCAACCAAGAATTTTTAAATATGGGCTCATACTTTTACAAAAAAATGATATTTATCCTTCAATTATGCGTTATCTTTTCTAAAGGAATACAGGATTTCATTTCAGTATGCCATCTTTGCATTCCTAAAACTAAATCAGATTTCCATGTGATGACCAAACATTTTTTAGAAACGGCCAAAGCTAAATGTAAAAATTCAATTTGATACATAGTCAATCTTAGTCCTAAAGCTATCGACTTAATGACACCTAGTGAAAACAACATTGGATCAAATGGTAGACTCACTTTTAATACTTGCTCCAAAAACAATTTAACTTGTATCCAATAAGTCTTAACTGTAGAACAGGTCCAAGTCAAATGAAAAAAAGTACCTCTTTTGTCCACATCTCAAACACAAATCTGAAGAAATTGAATCAAATTTCTTTAATTTTTGAAGGGTTAAATATAAGTGATGTAAAAACAAAATTATATTGTACCAATCTATATCTTACATTTATAACCTTAGTCATATTATCCTTATGCAAATTTGTCCAAACATTTTGATCTATCTTCCTATTTAAGTCAAATTCCCAATTTATTCTTACTTATGAACATTTAATTTAGACATTTTATTTTGTAATAACTTTTACATTTCAGAAATAAACTTATTTGTTGCAAAGGAGGAAAAACCCAACACCCAACCCCAACCAACCAATTTTCCCCTGCAGCCGCTGCAACCGTGTCTGCCTGTCCCGCATCGGACTTGTCAGCCACAAACGAGCCTGCAGCTGACGTGGACTTTTACCCCCTCCATAAATCTTCGTCCGCGAAGCCAAGCCAAAGAATAATTCCAAAGCAGATTGTCTAGGAAATTTTAAACTGACCTAATTTTCCCAATAATAAGTTTTTACCTGATAATAACAAAAAAAAGAATGACTAGGAATTTGAAATTTCTCTTTCTTCCGATTAAAAGATACATACTTCCCTGCTCTAAAACAATCTTCAACTTTTTAAATCCCCAATTGAGTTCATATCTTTAAAAAATGATTATTAACAGTAAAATGAATTTTTTTAAAAAGATCTTAATTCAATTGTAAGGAAATTTTTATGAAAAGGGAAAATGAATAGGGTACCTTTGGAGAAATTAACATGGAAATTTGAATTAGGTGGTTTACAACTTCCACATTTTCAGAATTATTATAAAGCTGCACAATTGAAATTTATTAATGCAATCTTTGATTTAAATAAACCTTCTATTTGGGCAAGTATAGAGTTAGATAAAATTGTTAATTGGTAAGGATCCACCAATTTTGAAACATTTAATTGAAATATGGAATAAAATTGGTTATGAGATAGGTGGAAAAGGAAAGATTCCAGCTAAAATGCCTCTATATCAAAATAAACTTTTTCCTTTTACTGTTAATAATCAACAATCAAAGTTTAGGTAATCGAGTAAAAAGGTTTTACTGATAGCTGACTTGTTGTTTTGCAGGGAATTAAATGAATGGGCTATATTTTGTGACAGTGGAGCCAATTTCATGACTCTTGATGTAAGATTAGACTCCTGTATTTTTCTTTTAGCTTTTGTGTATTACATAACAATATTGACTCAAGCTTTCAGTCCTTAGACTCCAGGGATTCAGACGGTTGCCACAAAGAAACGTCCTGAAGGCAGAGCTAAATTACTATTGACTTGTTCTTGTGGTGTGCTGCCAACCTTTCAGTCCTTTGCTGCCAACAGACATATGTGGTCTCCTGCCAGGTGAAATCTGGAAATGATTGTGGAGCGTGCTGTTGCTCACAGCATTGGTAAAGCATTAACACACAAGATAAAAATGTTACACTACCAGGCACTGAAACGTTCGTGGAAATGAGAAAAAGTTAAAAATGACACAATGTGATTTTGTTTTTAGTGCAAAGAAGAAAACACAATTTCTCCTCCCTTATAATGTATCAATGACTTTATTCAGTCATGTGAATTTAACATGTCTTGTTTCAGATACTGTCAATAGCCATTTGTTTTGCAGTTTGCAATATTGCATTGGGTACAGCATCAAAGTTGAGTTACTTGAGCTGGTTTGGTAGTGTTCCATGGCAAGCAGCATCTGTAGAGAGAGGGAAAAAAAATGGAGTAAACAAACCACAGTGCCTTGCCAAGACTCCAGAAATGGAGCACAGTCAGGCTGAGCTGAAAGGCTGGATGGTCCAACTGATTTCCCCCTTCAGCTGTATGATCCCAATCATTGCCTTGGATTAAAAATGTTAGTGCAAGTAAGAATTCAATACTTTTTTATTTATGCAACTAAGTGCTTTAAACTATATTCTACAACTTAACTGTTTTGAGTAAATGTCCACTTTTAATTTTTTTTTTAATTATTTCTCCATATTTTGTGTACTTAAATCTCTCAATTATCTTTGATTGACTTGGATTGTCAGAAATAATTAGAAACAGTTAAGAAAACATTGACGGGGTCATGGCGAATCTTTGGGTCTCTCATTTGAGTCCAATTAACAACTTGCCACTCTGCTTCACTGGGACATCTATAGCAGTGAGGCTAGAGTTCACACTGACCTGCACCTGCAGAGTTGCAGAAGGTTAGAGGAATGAGCACACAAACTATATGGTTTGGTACAATGCAACCAGATGTTTCAAGATGTCCAAGATGGCAGCGTGCCTGTAGCCTGCAGCAGCATCTCCAGACTGGGCCATGCCCCCCCTCCCCCCCCCACCTCATGTAGGTGCCCTACTCAATCTTTCAGCAGACAAGGATGGAGACTGGAACAACGCAGGGTGTTGGACATTGAAATTTGGGGAATGCCAAGCAAGAGCAGAGTCGTGGGCCCATTTCGGGGGTCCTGAAGATGCATGTCCAGGATTGCTGGGGCCTCGTGGGGGAGATGCTGTGGCTTCGACCCCGAGAGACGGCGAAGTGAGAGTGGTTTTCCCTTTAAAAAAGAACAATTTAACATTCAGGGTCCAGCATATTCCGGGGAACCTGGCCTTGATGGTGGTGCAGTAGTTAGCCTGCAGCAGCCTCTTCGGATCGGGTGAATGGTCTCTAGTAGACATTTTAACACCTAAAAACATATTTCGACCTGTCTCTTCTGTAACCTTGACTCAGCCTCTGAAAATCAATGTGGTTCTTTTTTTATATATATTTTAAGTAGTTGTGTGTAATTGGAGGTGTGTGTGTGTAAGAGAGAGAGTTTAATTATGTGATATTTCACTGACCTGCGGGGAGATAGTGGTGGCTAAGGGCCCAAGATGGTGGGGCAGCAGTCACTTGCAGCGGCCTCTTCGGGACCTGGTGCTTCTGTTCCTATGTTGTTTGTGGTTGTTATGTTGTTTTTATGTAGCACCACAGGTATGGGGAAACGTTTTGGGTTTATTTTTCTAAAAGTGACAAATAAGGTGACCTTTCAATAGACCATCGACTCTTGCCTGACTTGCTGAGTATTTCCAGCATGTTCTGGTTTTTTTCAATATTCTGCTTCAGCAAGATTTTTATCTTGGGTATGTATTGTGAATTAACAAATGGTAAAATGTTGTCATTTGATTATTTCATGGTGAATATACATTGACTACTGTTTATGCTGTTGTCTAGGACTATCGTTGAAACTTAAAAGTTTCACCTTAAAATCAGAGTCGTCCTATACCAAGCATATAAAATTCTTACCTTGACGATGAATTTGCAACACCGCCGCCATCTTCCTGCCAACTCCAAAGCATTCTCACGCAAGCCTCATTAGTTATCTGTGGAGTCTCAGCACTCCTCTGCAGGTTCCATTAACCCAGCTTTAAACAGGCTGTTACAGGAGCCAACAGTGGATTATTTTAAAATATCCAAATAAAATTGAAACTTTGAAATGATTATTTGTTATTAAAATATTGTGATTTGCTTTTTACAGCATCCACTGGTCAGTGGTAAGTGCCAGATTTGGCGAGGTTATCTTATTCAAAACTGGCATTTTATGTTAAAATTCCAGGGATAGTCTTAAACACAATTGTCCTATATGGTATCTGTGAGATTTTCGAAGTATTGCATATAACACAGACTTCCTGTTGGAGATTACCATTGTCTAATGCTAGCCTAGGTGACATCTATTCTCAGGAACAGAAAGCCATGATCTCCTTGAACCTACTTCATCATCCAATAAAATTATAGCTGTTCTTCCATCTAGCATTTGCTTTCCTGTCCGGCTTAACCTTGCCCTTGATTCCCTTTTCCAAGATCCTGGCCTTGAGTGTACTCAACCATCAAGTTTCTGGATCTCTCTGCCACGGATAATTCCAAAGATTCACAGCTGGCTGAGTGAAGAAATTTCTCTATCTCATTTGTAAATTGCTAGTCCCTTTTTCTGAGTCTCTATTTCTATATATTCCAACACACAGGACAGCAACAGTCTGTGTCCAGGATCTTGCTTTATTCCATTGAAATGTCATGTTGTTTTTCTGGTCCCTAATCTGTGAGCTCTGCCTGCTCTGTCATTGATTCCCTGTTGAGGAACTTTTCCGGTATTGAAGTCTACTTGGTGCCATCATGGCAGCGACTCCATGCTTTATTTTTTTTGTGGAAACCCCAACTACATTTCATACATCAGGGACGATCTCACTAAAGCCCTGTACAATACCAGCAAGACTTCCTATTTCCTCTGTTCTAATCTCTTTGATATTCAAGGCAATATACCATTTGTCATCGGTACTTCAGAAACCTGTGTTGTTTCAGGTGGAAAAAATGCCTGGATTTTTTTTTTAGTATCCATGTTTGCCCAAAATAATACTTCATATACTTCGTATTCCTCTCTCAACTTTGATTTGTCCCTTTGTCTTCCTTGCAGGTTTTTTTCTTCCTATTTGGTTAGTATTTATTATATACTGCAAATATGTAGTTTTTTCCAGATGTGGGAGCTCAACCCTTGCATCCAAGTCATATAAATATGGGTGAATGGTGTAAGCCAAATCTTGCTCAATTCAGCCTATTAACGCACCAGGGTCCAAACATTTCAGCCCCTTTGGCAGCCATCTAATCAGATGGTAGTGGTTTGTCTGACTATACAACTTTTTTTTTCAATTCCTTCAAAAATGATTTATCAGTAGCTATTTATTGCCAGAACAAAAATTCTTTTTGATGTGTGTTCCCCAGGCGAATTGTTCAGATTTTATTCATCGTTACTTTCTAGTGTTGCAGAGCAAGTGATAAACCTGCCAGATAAGTGCTAGAAGTGAGCGTGATTGTCATGGCAAATAGCCGTGAAACAGTACTGCAACGACTTCCAGATATTTATAGACATATATTCAAATATTGCATTAGCATAGACAGTGTTGTCATTTAGTCATCTGAAATATTTGCAAGTGAATATTAAATAGCCTCTGGTTGGTACATATAGTAATGCAAGAAAAGGTGAGCTTCCTTATTGCCAAGTCACATGATGGTTTTGCCTTTTTCCAACCTGCGTTAAAATGTCCATGTGTCTAATGCACAACATTGACTTTATCATTCAGTGCATTTCAACAGCTTTTGGATTTTTTTTTCTTTGCAAAATAGCATGTTGTTTACCAAAATTTATTTTTACTTAAATACGTGAAATGATATGAAGCTTGATTAATTTGTATTTTTGTCATAAATTGATGAATTATATTTGTGCTATTATTCAGAACTAGTATAAAGATTTCTGGATAAAAATTATAAAAAAAATTTAAGGTACAATTATGAACGATAACATCAGCTTTTAGGGCAATTATTGTTCTAAATTAATTTTAAAATGGAAAAGGTGTAATTTTCTGCACCTTTTTGCTCCCTTAGTGTTTTCACCTGGAAAAAATAAAGCTCTGATCCTTGCTTATTAGTATTTTTGCAATTCCCAGTACCCTGACCAGGGAGAAATGAGTTCTCACTAGGTTATTTTGCCAACAGCAAATCTGATGCACTGTTGATCAGATGATGTGTATTTCTTTCATCTGGAGAACTGTATTAACAGCAAGATTTGATGAGGCCCCAAACGGAGAAAATAAAATGTGTTGCCCGCAGGGTTTCAATTGCTCTTTAGTCACAGCCATGCAATCTGAAATATTGTGAAACATGAACCAGTTTAATGGTCTTACTCACTTTTATAAGCAGTAGCAATTTTAAATGGTAAAATTATAACAATAACTTATTTATGATGTGTATTTATTCAGGAACAGTGTGGTTCTTTCCAATGATTTCACTGTTAAATGAAGGAGAGGATGCAGTATTGTAAGCACTCAGATTAATTACGAGTAGTTTGGCAGATATAACTTGGGTCTGAGAAAATGCAGCCACAAAGGTTAAGGATATATTGAATAAAATGTTGTAAGAGTCAAAAAATTATAGAGATTTTTTTCCTGGTCAGCTATCAATTATATAGTGCCTTTTAAATTGAAAAATATTCCAGAATGCTTAGTATTCTTTCAGCATGAATAAGTTTATGCACTTGCATTATTTTTTGCAATGCCAAAGCTAAAATATCTATAGACAGTGGTGCTTTAAGGCTAATCTTGACATACAGTACAACTCCAATTATCTGAAATGGTCGGGACCTGGCCTATGTCGGATAAACATTTTTTTTGGAGAATTGGTCATTTTTTTATAACAGCCCAGTAGCAACAGCAAATCTTTTGTAACAGTGGTTAAGCAACAACAAAGAATAAGGGAAGGCTTTTTAAGCATTAAAATAATGTTTAATTCTTACCAAAAAATATGCTGGCTACCATCGAAGGGAAGGCTTCCAGACCCGGTGGAACACTCACTGGCAAGTCAGCAAGCTCCTGTCTCCCCGGCCACCAGAGATCCCAACCCCCCACACCCGAGTCCCAACTCCAAATCTTCCACTGCTAGGCCTACCACACACGCACACCAAGAAGGGTTCAGAGTTGGCGTTGGGGAGCTCCACTGTGCCAAAAGGGGGAGGGAATGCCACTGAGCCCAACGTCCCCGTTCCCGCCCAGGAGCCCAATGTCCCTGCTCCTGCCTGGGAGGTCGCTGTCCTTGATGATGCCAGAACAAGGAATTCTTCTGACTTCTTACAGCGGGGAAACAGTGGCATGCTGTTTGAGAGGGAGAGTTGGGGAGAAAAGTCAATCAGAGAAGGTAAAGAAGAAATGGAAAGAGAGAGGGGAGGGAGTTACCTGAAACGAGGACAATCGCCATTCTATTTTCATATTGGGTGATTGTTTTTCAACCTGCAAGGTCAGTTGGTTCCAGAAAAATTTTGGATGAAGGAAGATTTCTGATTTGTTTCAGATATCCTCATTTATCTGAAATTTTAAAATAATTCTGGATAAATGAGGATTTCAGAGAATCTGATTTTGGATAAATGGAATTCTACTGTAGATAGAATAGTGAGTTTTCAACTTGTTTTAATTGGAAACCGATTTTCAGATAATAGATTCCATCTTATTTATCCCTAAAGTAT
Source organism: Narcine bancroftii (assembly GCF_036971445.1). Lineage (NCBI taxonomy): Eukaryota > Metazoa > Chordata > Chondrichthyes > Torpediniformes > Narcinidae > Narcine > Narcine bancroftii. The sequence continues at coordinate 181,578,469 of NC_091472.1, forward strand.
TCCCTTTACTCCACACTCACCTACTCCTGTCCATTCTCTTCAGCTTCTTTGTAGTTAATATTGCAAGCTCGATAACAAGATTGGCTATTTTTTATTCTAGAGTTTTGACAGTAACACAGTTAGTCTTCCAGCTTCACAGCTTCAGTGACCTTTGTTTAATCCTTACATCTGTTAATTTCCTTGTCACTAGATGCATTTTTCTTGCATGCCAAATATAGATAACTGTAAATTGCTCCATGTGTAAGTGAGTGGGAGGAGAATTGGAGGTGGGGATGGAATGATGGGGCAGTTTTGAAGATGGGGAGTTTGAGGTAATATGAAAGGAAGAAAATAGAATCAGTTCATGTGGGTGCAGGCTATTTCTTTTAAGCCTCCTGAAGGAATGACTTTTTAGGTATGTGCACAATTGTTTCGGTGATCTGGGAACATAAAGAATATTTCTAATTAGTTCCCACCTAATATTGATATTCTATGTCTTTTTTGGCACTGGGAGCTGAGTTGAATTTCCATTTGTTGTTTTTTCCTACTTATTTTATTCAAATCAGTGACTTCCCAATGATTCCTTCACTCCTCCCCAGAAATGCCAGGAAACACAGTTGCCTGGAATCAAATTGTGTATGATATCACACAAGCAAACATATGATCTATGTTGATGGGACTGTAAAATTGAAAGTAACAAGGCTCTTGTATAGCATAGAGTTAACATGATTACAATCTGGTATTGGAATAGTAAACGATAATGTATGCAGTTTATGTTGTGGTGAACTTGGAATGGATGGTTTGGCAATGAAATATTTCAATTTGATTGAAAATGAATTATTTTTTAGAGACTAATATTTGTTTGATTTCCAAAGTATTATTTAGCTACATATTTTGCATAATTTGGTTTCAGCATGAAGCTTATAAGGAAATACTGTACATAGATCTAATATTGTGTTTGTCAGTTCCGCACATCGTTCAGCTATTTCCTGTAAATTAGAAAAGTTGTACTGCTTGAAAGAGATGGAGATATTGATATTTCCAGTCATCTTCATGTGATTATTTTTTTTTAATTTAGACATACAGCACGATAGCAGGCCCACAAGTCTGTGCCACCCAATTTACATCTCATTAACCTGCAGCCCCCCAATATGTTTTTGAATGGTAGGAGGAAACTGGAGCCCCTGGAGAAAACCCACAGAGACATGGGGAGAACATACAAACTCCTTTAAATCAGTGTAGGGTTCGAACTCCGGTCCACTCCTAATAATCACTACGCCCACCGTGACACTCAATCATTAAAAATAAGTGGATACTTCAGCAGTCGACCAGGTTATCGTGGTCTTATCACATGGCAATACAGGTATTTCACTTGCATTCAAGACAAATTGTATCACAAACAGTTCCTGAAAGCAGCTCTGTAAAATAAATATGGCTCTACCAGTTAGGAAACAGAAATGCTAGATATACAGCTTCCCTGGAAGGAAAAATAGGACTAATTTTTCAGGTTAGTTCCCTGCCAAAGTCTATTTAGCCTATTTAACCCACATAAACTGGAATCCCATGACCAATTTTTTTTTGTTTGGATATTCCTCAGAGCCAGTTCCCCATTGCTCTCAATTCTCTAATGGTCCAGCCTCCATACCTCTCCAGGTTAGAGAATTTCAGAGATTCATGCTGTCACATTTGTGGCCCGAAATGTGAAGTTAATAACACTAATAACGCACGTTTTACCGGTTAAACATCTCCGTGTCTTTATTCTCCAGTTTTCATTGTTCCTCCATTTCGCGCTCTTCTCTCTCTCTCATACCATGTGACTTCCGGTCAGGTGAATACATCTCATACATATTCATTATCATGACATCCCTCCTTTTACCAGAAATAAACTTTGCACCTTAATGTTGAAATGTAAACACCGTCACCTTATCAATATCCCTCGGAACCAACAAACAATGTCTAACAAACAAACAAACAAGTTCAAACTCCTTCTACACACAATGTAACATGAACATGTCGTATCTAACTGTAATACAATAACTCAACTAAACAAAATGTACTTCATACAGCACTCATACATACACGCACTTTATGATATATGATCAAATCACTGTCCCAATGTTCTTTTATCATTCCAACCATCACAAACTTTCCCTTTTGTGATAATGCGGCACAAAGTCTTCGTATCGTTTAGGCAGTTTCCGACGCTGAGAGTGAACAACCGAGTAGCGACGATAGCAAGAAGGAGGACATCTTACAAGATGAGCAGAAAGAGTCATGCTAAAGCTTGACATCCATTTGGCTGATTCAACTGGTGTCATTAAAGAGCTGTATATGGAAGAATTTGAAGCCTACGCCGACAGTCGTGGCCTATTTCTCGATAGCGGTACGGTGGAACAAAAAGCGCAGAGGAGGGTGTTACTTCTTTTCACCGCAGGGCCCGCAGTTCAAGAAACTTTTAAGACACTTTTGAATACAGGAAGGAAGGATGAATACCAGAAAGCGGTCGATGCATTGAATGCACACTGTGTAGTGACACCGAATGCTACATTTCAACGCCATTTGTTTCGGAGAACGAAACAAGAAGATGGACAAACAATTGCTCAGTACGTGACGAGATTGCGCCAGCTGGCTGTTGGATGCAATTACGTGGCAGCTGATTTGGACAACCAATTATTGGATCAAGTCGTGCAGCACTGCAGATCAGACAAGCTCAGGAGACGTCTACTGGAAAAAGGGAGTGAGTTGAAGCTCACCGATGCTTTAGCCATTGCTGCTGCATTAGAGGCTGTTGAGGGGCAATTTCATACCATGACCCTGAAGGTCAACTCAAGCCAGCAAGTTAAGAGGCTCTCGCATCGCCATAACCAGCGAAGATATGCATCGACACATGATGTGGAGTGTTATCAATGTGGAAACAGAGGTCACCCGTTATCTTGATTTTAAGGTTGTTGAAGGCAGCTATGTTTACAAAAAAAGCAAAATTTACAAAGTCCCATCCACTGAAACCGAAGCCTTCACCTCCAGTTTGCTGGGGATTTTGGAAAAAAATAGATATAGGAAACTTTTACAGCATATTTTTCTTTATGATGAAAATTATCCTTCAACTTGGGATGTTTTGGACCCCAAAAAAACAACAATGAAGAATGTGTATGAGAAATATAATCTTGGGAAGGATGTTATGGATTTCACAGGTCATGCCCTTGCCTTGTATCGAACGGATGATTACCTTGACCAGTCATGCCATGAGACAATAAAGAGGATTAAACTTTATAGTGAATCACTAGCTCGCTATGCGAAAAGTCCCTACCTTTATCCACTTTATGGACTTGGAGAGTTGCCTCAGGGTTTTGCCAGGTTAAGTGCCATTTATGGTGGGACCTATATGTTGAACAAGCCTGTTGAAGAGATAGTAATGGAAAATGGATGTGTGGTTGGAGTGAAATCTGAAGGAGAGGTTGCACGCTGTAAGCAGCTGATCTGTGACCCAAGTTATGTGCTATGCACGCGTGAGTTCGAATCCCATCCTCGTCGCCAATGTCACATTTGTGGCCCGAAATGTAAAGTTAATAACACTTTTCTTTGGCTTGGCTTCGCGGACGAAGATTTATGGAGGGGGTAAAAAGTCCACGTCAGCTGCAGGCTCGTTTGTGGCTGACAAGTCCGATGCGGGACAGGCAGACACGATTGCAGCGGTTGCAGGGGAAAATTGGTTGGTTGGGGTTGGGTGTTGGGTTTTTCCTCCTTTGCCTTTTGTCAGTGAGGTAGGCTCTGCGGTCTTCTTCAAAGGAGGTTGCTGCCCGCCAAACTGTGAGGCGCCAAGATGCACGGTTTGAGGCGTTATCAGCCCACTGGCGGTGGTCAATGTGGCAGGCACCAAGAGATTTCTTTAGGCAGTCCTTGTACCTTTTCTTTGGTGCACCTCTGTCACGGTGGCCAGTGGAGAGCTCGCCATATAACACGATCTTGGGAAGGCGATTGTCCTCCATTCTGGAGATGTGACCCATCCAGCTGCGCTGGATGGTCTTTGCCCTCAGACAGCTCCAAGAAAAATGCAGAGAACAAAACAAAGGAGTCTACATCACCTTTGTTGACCTCACCAAAGCCTTCGACACCGTGAGCAGGAAAGGGCTTTGGCAAATACTAGAGCGCATCGGATGTCCCCCAAAGTTCCTCAACTAATAACACTAATAACGCACGTTTTACCGGTTAAACATCTCCGTGTCTTTATTCTCCAGTTTTCATTGTTCCTCCATTTCGCGCTCTTCTCTCTCTCTCATACCATGTGACTTCCGGTCAGGTGAATACATCTCATACATACTCATTATCATGACACATGCCAACTGGAAGACATTGTTCCCATATCTGACAGTTTCCTTCCAGTCTTTTGGGAAAGATTCTCCCACCCAGGAAACATATCAACATCTTTTCTGCCATTCCGCCAAGGAGCTTTGTTTTTCTAAATGCTCAACTGAACATAAACAAGCCCGTATATATGTGGGAATCTGTCACTCAAATCCTGGGTATTTGATGAATGTGTGTAATTCTGCAACACTTGTATGGGACCAACTGTATGTTTTTACCCTTTCTGGCCAGAGCTAGGTGACCCAATCTCCATGTGGAGTCCACTGGAAAGCCCATCCATGCTGGGAATTCCCAGCATTTCACCAGAAGCCCTGTCATTCCAAATGGGATACCCAATCTGTAAATTAGGAGGGAAAAAGTGAGTCAGTACAATTACTAATTTTCTCATTCTTTTACTTTAATTTGGTGATGTAAATTATTTCTCCTCCAGAATGATTATTTTAAATTATATATTTATTTTGTACAATTTTTATATCTGTTCCAAACACAGCATTTTTTTTTAAAGCCTATCACGTGGCCTGGTTCATTGCTGAAATTGTGTGGATGATTGAGCAGTTAGTTTTTGTTTTGTGCCATTAAGTATTTTCTCTTGAGTTTCAAAAGATGTAAAAAAATTTTCAGTGGTGAAAATGACAAAATATTTTCAATTTTAAATCAAATCATTTTAATGTTTTTCTCATCGTGTAGCCTTCTAAAACCCTATTTGTGCTGTAACTTTAACATCTTTTTATTTCATTAAAGTGCATCTTTAATCCAAATTTCAGAATTAATTTTCAAATGGAACTTTAAAACAATGACAATTCATTCTTCAGGAAAATGAGGGATTCATAATCTAGGATTGTGTGATGACCAGGGGTGCAGTGGTGCCATAGTTCATCAGGGCTCCACTCCAGCACCTCCTTGTTGACATTTTTGGTGAGCTCTGACACCTAAAAAATTATCACTGCACTCCCTGTGATGACAATAAAGCCTCAGCATAATCTATCTCCTCCTTGTGCACAAGGAGAATTGGTACTTAAAAGTATGTTGGCACAATTGATATAAAGTCAGTAGTTTCACTTGCCCAAGTTCTTGACATGTAAAGGGATTGAAAGTTTATGAAAATGACTGCATGATAACCTTTCTAATCTTCTTTGGTTGATTCATATCCCTGTTAATGTAGAATAGCAACTTGCATTTATGTTGCAATTTTACTGTAGAAGATGTCCCATGAGATTTAACAAAAATGGATGTCAGATTTTAGAGGGGAATTAGGACAAATAATGGGGAAAGTTAAGTTAGGCTAAGTAAATGATCAATAAAAAGGTACAATGCCAGATGGGCTTAAAAAAAAAAGAAAACCTTTAAATTCTAATCATTTAGTAGAAAAGGAAAAGCAATCTTCCAAGTACTGAATTCAAGAACAAAATGCCCTTGGAATGCATTAGATTTTTTACCAATGAAGTCTTCATTTTGACTTATAACCACCCTGCTGGTGGTCAAAACTGCAAATGTGCAAAGCATAGCCCGAGCTTTACTGGGGGCATAAACATAAAATAAGATCATAACTGAAATAGCTCAAATAAGCTTATTTAAAATCAAATCCTGCTGTGTATCTAGTACATTTTTTCCTTAAACTGAGATTTTAACATCATAATTTTCCTTATTTCAGTTTTTTAGAAACAGTTTAGAAATATTTATGTGATCACTAAAAGAAGTGGCACAAATCAATTGGGAGGTAAATGGGTTTCTTAGATAGGACGTGGAATACAAAATAATTAGAGATGAATTTTAAAATACATTGATGACACCACATCTGGGATTTTGGTGCCGCAGTATAAAAAGGATGTGATTGATGTAAGAGTGCAGAGGAGATTCACTTGGATATTTTCTGGGACAAGTTTCTCCGTTATGTGGACTGGATGGATAGGGTCTGATTGAAGGGGATAAAAAAAATGATTTTATTTTCATTCAAACAACAAGATGAAGCTTGGAATGCACTGCCCATAATAGACTCTCACAATATTTAAGTATCTTGGCGTGTGCTTGAATTCAAGGCATTGACCAGGAGCTTGTAAATGGGATCAGTGTAGATCGGTACTTGATACTCAACAAGGACTGGATGGGCTGATTGACTGGATACTGTATATGACTCTAATAATTACGATTCATATAAATAAAGAATGAGGGTTCAAGAGATTTGTGATTTGGTACAACATTAACTCTCAGTCAACATCGCTAACAGTCATTTTAGAGTCTTTGTTAGCAAGTCTATTTTATGAATGCTTTTTTTCCATTCTCTAATTTTCTCTGGTTAGACATTAAGACTTGAGAGCTGAAATAGGCTATTTAGCTCATTGAGTCTGCTCTGCCATTTAATCATGAGTTGATCCATTTTCCTACTCAGCTTCACTGTCCTGCCTTCTACCCATAACCTTTGATGCCATGACTAATCAAGAATTTATTTTTAAAAAAGCTCACCACCCTGGATCCATTTCAATTTGCCTATAGAAAAACTGTTCTACAGATGATGGTATAGTCTTGACATTTTACTGTCCTGGCCTACCTGTAGAACAATGCTTCATACACCAGGCTATTGTTTGTTGACTTCAGCTCAGTGTTAAATATGATCAATCCCCGGAGGCTGGTGAAGAAGCTGTCCTCACTGGGACTCAACACTCCTCTCTGTAACTGAATCCTGGACTTCCTAATGGAAATACCACAGTCTGTCAGGGTGGGTAGCAAAATATCAAGCATGGTCACGCTGAGCACTGGCACACCTCAGGGCTGTGTGCTCAGCCTGCTCCTATTCACGCTACTGACCCATGACTGCATCACCAGATCCAGCTCCAACAGTGTCATCAAGTTTGCAGATGACACAACAATAGTTGGCCTCCAGCAACGACGATGAATCGCACTACAGAGATGAAGGTGGAAAATCTTGTTAAATAGTGTGAGAATAACATCCTGAGTCTTAACATGAACAAGATGAAGAAAATGATCATGGACTAAAGGAGGACCAGGAACGATCACCCTCCACCACACATCAGCAACTCTGTAGTAGAGAGAGTGGAGAGCACCAAGTTTCTTAGAGTACACTTAACTATTGACCTATCGTGGACACACCTATCTCCTCACTTGTCAGAAAAGCACAACAGCGACTGCACTTCCTGAGAAAACTGAATCAGGCAAAGCTACCGGCCACCAGTATGTCAACCTTCTACAGGAGCTCTAGTAAGAGAGTCCTGGCCGACTGCATCACAGTGGCATGGTTGCTGCAGAGAAATGGATCAGAGGACAATCCACAGGGCCATAAAACTGGCAGAGAGGATTACTGGAGTCTTCCCTTTCCCCCCCCCCCACCCATCGCCTCCCCCAAACAATGTGATCAACTGCGATTGTTGCCTGAAGAGGACATGCAAAATTATTCACCAGCACACACAACCTCAGCTGCTCCCACTGGGGAAGAGATGCAGGAGTATCAGAGCCAGCACCACCAGCTTCTTCCCATGGGCAATGAGACTGCTGAATGAACCAAGGAACTGCTCACACTCACCATCTGAGACTCTCATTTATCCAAAACAATATTTTTTATCAATATAATATTTGTCCTGCATATATATTATTTATTTGCGGTTGGTTATATCTAGTCGCATGTCTACATGCTTTTGGACCGAAGACCAGAGGACACTTTTTTGTTCGGTTGTACTTGTACAATCAGATAATTAATCTCTGCCTTAAATACACCCAATGACCTGGCCTCCACAATTGCCTGAGGCAACAAATTCCACAGATTTACCATCCTTTGGCTGAAGAAATTCCTATACATTTCTGTTCAGAGTGCACGCCTTTCAATCCTGAAGTTGTGCTCTCTTGTCCTAGACTCTCCCACCATTGGAACAACGTTTCTACATCTACTCCATCCATGCCTTTCATCGTTCAAAATCATTCAATGAGATTTCCCCTTGTCCTTTAAAATTCCAACGAATACAGGCCAAGATCTGTCAAAACTCCTTGAATAATAATTCTTTCATTCTCTGAATCATCCTAGTGAACTTCCTTTGAACCCTCTCCCAACGTCATTTCTTAAATGAGGAGCCCAAAGCTCCCAATACTCAATGTGAGGTCTCATCAATGCCTTTTAAAACCTCAACATCGCATCCCTGCTTTTCTATTTCCCTTGAAATGAATGCCAGCATTGCATGTGCCTTCTTCACCACCAACTCATCCTGCAAGTTCACCTTCAGGTTATCCTGCATGAGGACTCCCAGGCCCCTTTGCATCTGGCATTTTCAATTTTCTCCCCATTTGGAAAAAATAGCTTGCTTGTTTATTTTTTTTCTATCAAAATGCATGACTGCACTTTTCAACGTTGTATATCATTTTCCCATTCTACTCATCGTCTTTTTGCAGCCCCTGTGTTTCCTCCACATACCTTCATAATGTCTGCAAACATGGCCACAAAGCCATTCATTCCTGAATTCAAATCTTGAATATTCAACATATCCAATACCGACCCCTGTGGAACACCACTAGCAACTAGCACCCAATCAGAATATAATCCTTGTATTCCAACTCTCTGCTTCCTGCCAATCAATCAATGCTCTACCCACACTAGTATGTTTCCTGATATACCATGGACTCCTATCTTGTTAAGAACCCTCATTTGCGGCACCTTATCAAATGTCTTCTGAAAATCCAAATACACAACATCCACTGCATCTCCCTTATCCATCCTGTTTGTCACTTCGTCAGAGAATTTCAATAGTGGATAAAGCTCTAAAATGCAGCCTGTATTAGATTGCTGAAACATAAATAACATCAATAGTTTTGTGTTGAAAAATGTATCTCTGACATCCAGAAATTTTATTTTTCGTGCTGAATATGACAGCAAAATCCAAAGACACTTATACTCTGAATATTGGGCCCCATGATTCAAAAAACACTTCTGACAATATCTCCAAAATTTTCTATATGTAATTTTTTTTTATTTTGCTACTCTATTCTTGGTTGCAAAAGCATGCTTTCTGGTTTGTATCTTGCTTTTGAGTAACAATGGGTAAACATCACAGGAATCCCCCGTCAGTCAAAACATGTGATGTGTGACATTTATCCATGAACAGATAAAATGATCGATGGAACATTTTTCGTTTAGATTTTTTTTATTGTTTTAAATTACCAAAAATATTTCCATTTAATTTCTGGAAATGAGCATAGACTCTAATATAGTTTCATAAAGGTTGCTTTCCTGTTATAGTTTGTCATTATGTTGATGTATATCATTGGTTTTGTGTTCACGTGCAATTGATTTTCCACACTTTGGTCTGTTGTAATTGGATTACTAACGATAATATCCAGTTGCCAGAAGGTTTCTCTCATGGCAAGTGTTGAATATATTTGTATCACTTCAAGAAAGTAAAAAAATCTGTTTGTTCTTTGTTCCTTACTTACTCACTTGCCACTGAGCACCTCTGCTATGAAATATTTTCCCATCCTTTGCTTTTGGAAGATTTTTTAAAAATTCTTGGACATTTTTCTGGGTTTCTGTTGCATCCCTCATCCTGCAAGGTGTTTTGTTGTACTATGTTTCACTCCAGGGGTTTTCTTGAACAGCATGCTGATTTCCTGAGACAAATCTTGTTCAAACGTACTGAATTTCTTCATGCTAATTCCTAGTCTCCAAGGGTTGTAATTGGACCTCAGCGTGAGATTCAGTATTCATGCATAGTTTTGATTGCTTTAGTATTTCTAGGCTATTTGATGTGTCCACCATGCATAGCAGTAATCTTGCCTGGAAAATAATATTTTACTAAATCCTTTACCACTGTCAATGTAACAAATTTGATGTTAATCTTCAGCATTAAGTTGTGCTGACAAGAAACAACCCAAGGTTCATCCGAACCTGCGGACAAAATTTACTTTGTACCTTGCTGATTACAATCCAAGCAGACATGTTCTCAGTGCATCTCCAAAATGAGGGTAGATTTAGGTGTAAATTAGAATTACAGCACTTTGGAACTGGATAATGTCCTAGCATTTCTGTCAAAAAGCTAAAAGGATAAATAGACATGAGAATGAGATATAAAATTGCACAGTCCATAATTCTATCTTCACCTCCAGAATAGATAGCCCTGTATGTCATTTCAGTGATATCTTATAGTGTATATAATGTATATTATCCAGCCCATTTCAGTTGCTGTTTCACTGAATGAACTTCAGAATCTGACTTCAGTACGGAAAGAAATAGGTACAGGAAGTGAAGATTAGTCTTGATCATATTGAAAGATAAAATTAGTAGTCAAATCTATTTTTTATATTTTGTGGAAGAGTAGAGGAGAATTAAACAGAAAAAGAACTTTAAATATCTTTGTTCATAGCTTGATGGAATGTGTATAAACCGGTCAGCAAAGGCTTTGCAAATTTAGATGATTCTCATTTCATGTTCATTATATCCACCACGTTGAAACAACACACCAAGTCACAATCAATGGACTGTGATTGCAAAGCATTGCTTGTCTGTCGTCCTGTCCTGAAAAAGCCATAATTTAGTTTTGCCTGGTACTTTTTTTATATTGTGTGGAGAAAACATTGTCTAAGTCTGTATTATTATGCCTAGCTTTCTCAACTGGTTATATCTAAACATTCCTATTCTATCTCTGCTCACTATTTACTATAATATAATTTTATGTTAAGGTAAAAGGTATATTTCATTTCTTTTATTCACTTATATTCTGTATTTATTGCATTCCATTATGGTAATTTTGTTACTCTTCACGTTTGCTTCTTGTAGCTCTCTTGTTGAAGTTCCCCAGAAATATGCACAAAAATTATGATCATATCATAACATGTCAATCTTGAGCATAAAAGGTTTTCACAAGTCAGGGATAAGGACCTTGTATCATCTGACTCATGAAGTTCCAGTGGTCTTGTGTTCTACTTGCTGTAGGTGTCCATTAACTCAACCCAAAAGCAGCATTTTACTGGAATAACTTGAGTACCTCTTTGGATGACTGCTCCAAAAATGTATGTGACTTGAAGATGCTGGAAGTAGCCATTTAACATTGATTTTCAAAAAGAAAGAACGTAAGATGCCACACACAAACATAACTTTGAGAATTTATGTTTATTGCGACCCTTTTCTCCTGAATGTTATTATTTGCAGAATCTGGGTTTTAGGCCTTCTGCGCTTGTGGGATATATTAATCAGATTTGGTTTAATTACTAGTGCAAGTGTTTGGCTGCATCAATCAAGAAAATTCTGGGCCACCAATTTAATTAGTCTTCTGTCTTTGTTCCCTACTTATAATATTTTTCCTGGTGTCATTGTTCTAAATTTGAGAAGGGTGTTGCCACTTATGAGGATCGAAATCTCCAGCCAACTTTGTACATTGTTGCTTTCCTCAAAAAAAATAGCTTGCTTGAGACAACACAGAGATGAGCTTCTCTCAACAGAACTGATAGACATGGGTGTTGCTGGTATGATGTTTCTGTGTGGCAGCAGGCCTAGTTTGAGACTGATTAAGTTGCTCAAGTTATGGGTCAAAGATCCACATCTTTTGTGCAAATAATTTAGACCTTTCAAAAGCACAGAATTGTTTTAATTATGACAACAGCATAGTTCTGTTTTAATAATTGATCTTGATTGTTAATTTTTATTTGGGGATGGCAGCGATATCCATTCATGTGGTAAATGTTGCACTATTAAACAGGTTTACTTTCTGTCCAGTTTTATCCAGATTATAGAATCTTTAAAATGGGCAAGGAGCTACACAAAAATATTTAATTTATTATACATTTCAACAGCATTAACTGAACTTTTTTTTAAAGTCTCTATTTCTTTAGCTTCCCTTTGTAAACTTGGCTGCAGTACATCCTTGCTGATTAAAAATTCTATCCCACTTCTTTGGGTCTGCTAAGATTAACTCGTGATGCATTTATGAGTTGTTTATTTGAAAATAGCTTTTGCTACATTTTAATAAATTGGTGCTTCTTATTTTGTTCAACCCAGTTGTCTAATGCTTATCTTCTCATTCTACTTAAATTTCGTAGAACTGAATAATCCATAAAACATTTCAAGATGGTGTCCATTTTTCTTTATGTAGAACTTGCATTCTCAACATCAATACGCTCAACCATCCGCTTTTTCCCTATAAACACAAGTGTGAGCATAAAGATGAACATCAACTTCCTCCAGTTAAACATTGGAATGAACAGTCATCTGACACTGTCCACAAGCTTAAGGCTCATGCTACTAATGCTCTCTCCCTGTACAGCCACCATCTCATTGAATTAAATATTCATTCTGAGGTCCAAAGCATTAGCATCTTTTGTGATCCTCGGCCAAGATCCTAAAGACACCTCTCCATCAGAAAGACTGCCTATTTACAACTCAGCACTATATTCATTTTTGTATTCTTACTCTCTGTAACCCATTTCTGAACACCCCATCTCACCGCCATGGTTGAGTTCATTTGTTCTCCTAATTGACTTTTCTCCTTCAATCACTGTTAATTTATGTGCATCTAAAATTCTGCCTGACCTTGCCAGAACTATTGGGCAAAATGGTTAGCTTACCAATTAGTGTAATTCTATTACAGAGCCAGCGACCCAGATTTGTATCCAGTACTGTCTGTAAGGAGTTTGTGTGTGCTCCTCGAGTCTGTGTGAATTTCCTCCAGGTGCTCTGGTTTCCTCCCACCCCTCAATAAGTATTGAGTTGTAGGTTAATTGGGTATTTGGGTGGCATGGACTCGTGGGACAGAAAAAATTACCTGATCAACCCATCATTCTAGCTTTGTTTATGTATCATTACCTTAGATGTTAAATTCCTATTGGTCTGTTAACTCTCCTTGTAATCTTGCACATACTCAGTTTTGTCTTGAATTCTACCTTTTTGTACATTTGAACACTTTATTTCACCATTAGTGCTCGGCTGCTTGAGTTTTAAAACCTGAATTTACACCCAAGGTCCCTTGACTATTCCATGTCCTTCTTGAGGCAATCAATAAATATAATGATGGAACACAACAACAGCAGATGCTAGAATCTTGAGCAGCAAAGAATTGCTGGAGGAACTCAGCAGATCGGACAGCATTCATGGGTAGAAATAGTAAGTCAGCATTTCAAGATGAGTCACTTAGTCAAGACTTGAGTAAAGTGACATTTATAAAGAGGAGATGGTGTTGGAGATGGAGAGACAGGTAGAGAGTCAAACCATTAAGGAAGGAGGAGGGAAAATTTAGAGATAAAATTGAGTACATTCTATGTTCATACCATTGAGTTTAAGGCTGTCTGTGAAGAATATTGTGTGTTTAAATTTTGCCTCACCCTGACAGTGAATTTGGCTGAAGACAGACCTGACGTCAGAGTGTTTAGATGAGTTAAAATGAGAGAGAGCATAGATGTGCAATGAAACATCTACAGAGTCTAGAAGCTTGGAAAAAAATTGGAGTAATGGTTGTTGTTTACATTGATCTTTGAAGTGTTGCAGAAGCCACCACTAAATAAACTGCAAGTGTAGATGGTTATAATTCAGGAGATGTAGTTTTATCTAGACTTTTCAAAGGCCTTTGATAAAGTCCCTCACTATAGATGAATGAATCATGAACTGGAGACATTTAATTACAAGAACAGCAATTAGCATGTGAGTGTAACTGGTAGCTTTTTGCACTAGATAAAGGTGGGTAATTGTTTTCAAACATCATAAACAGGTGTAGGAGTGGGCCCTATGTTCTACCCAGCATGCTCTGACAATCAACAAGATCATGGTTGATCTGGCCATGGACCCAGCTCCACTTATCTGTTCCCCATAAGCACTATTATTTCAAAAATGTATAGAAATGTGTCTAAAATACATTTAATAAGGGAGCCTCTCCTGCTTTATTGGGCAGAGAATTCCACAGATTCATTATTCACAAGTTTAGGTGGTAGGACCACTGCTCGTCATTATTTGTATTGTAAAATCCCCAATATCCAGAATTAAAGCAACCGGGAAGAAAAGGACATAAATAAACAGGTTTATATTTACAAGAACAAATAAATATTTAAATATAAGTCTAATATTGTAAATGTTCTCCAAAGCAATGAACAACCCCTTGGTGAAGATGGGAGCAAACATTCAGCCGGCAGAGTGCCCTGTCCTCAGCAGCCATTAAACTAAGTTGCGTTTGAATAACATGGTGTTGTCCAGGATGAAGAGCTGGCTGATGCCACTCGCTGCTGGGGTGACTCTCCCAAAGTATTTCCCTATCCCTGTGCATAGTAAGAGTCTTTATTATTATATTAAGGTTATTAGGCTTTATCTGCAAACTTGAGAAATGGGGGTTAATTATCACAGCAACATGGTTAGTGCAACATTGTTGCAGCACCAGCTACTGGGGTTTGAAGTTAAATTTAAATTTTCTAAGTTACAGGAATTACCTGATTAAAATGAACTTTACTCAGTTAAGGCCAGCTATACTGATTTTTTTTTTCAAATAACTTTTCATTTTGCACTGTCTTTTGTCTTTTAAATTGTTTGTTCTTAATGCAGTTGTATTAGTTAGGCATTGTAAGAGTGTGTCTCGTGTATCTAGAAAAATTACATAACCGACATCTGCAATCCCTCTTGGTGTCAGAAACCGGGTTTTTTCTTACTGTATTAATGATTTGGACTCAAAAATCAATATATCTAAATTTGTGAACACCACCAAATTATCCATTAAGGATTGTAGTATTTTACAAAAAGTCATAAATAAACTTGCAGAATGGAAAAATAAATGACAAGATGGAATAGCTTGGATGGAAGAATGCTATGAATAAAATGACCTGTTGATCCCCAAGTATAGTAAAATTAAAAAGAAAATATGGTTTATAGTTAAAATCACAAAATTATGGCAACACAGCAAGAAACATTAACTTTTGATAGTTACAGAAATATTTGATTCTCTTAGATGCCTTTGTAATATCAGAAAAATAATTTGAAGTGGGAAAAGGGGGAGAAAATGACTGTGTATATTCAAGAGGGAAATGTTTATGTGTATTTTGGTCAATATGGTTCATAGTGTGAAAAATAAAAACATTAATTAAAAAAAGAAAGATCATTTGAAGCAAAAATGGAAAGTAAATAGAAAAGAGTAACGTGCAATAAATTTACATTATTAACTGCCACAAAATACACTTCTTCAAAACTGTCTGTCAAATTAGTTTATACTTTGATATTTTTAACATTTACACATTATCATCACTGCTGCAGCTCAAGATGTTTTTTTTTAAATTACAAACTGCACAGTATCTTGCAACAGGTCAAGTACAATATGTTTGCTGTTTGTCATACCATGGTTCACATCTTGTGTTTTCTCCAGTTAACTTAAAATGATTAAATGTCAGCTGCTTATTTAATTAAACCATTTGCATCTACTGTAATTTTTACATCTGTTAGGTTTTTAATTGCATTGAAGAAAATTGTATTTTTAAATCTGTGAAATTAGTCTCATAGCTGATTCGATGCAACAGGTCAGAGTGATTAAAACATTGTTTATAATTAGACATGCGAGTATAATACAAAATCAAATAGACTGTGTTTGAAACTTATGAAATCCGTTTAAGTGAAAAGCTTTGTATTTGCTCAAATTTCTACATTCAATTTCAAGAGTGGTAGCAATGTTAACATATTCAAGCAGAGCTTAATTTTACCTCTTAAAGAGGAAAAATTTGGGAGATCAACAATAGTAATGTATGTAAATTTAAACAGCAATGGTTTTTTTTAAAAAACTCTTCGTAGAGCGGCAAAGTTTTTGCACTGTTGTGGTAAACGAACAAAGTTAACCTCAATTTTGTTTACATCACTTTTAACTTTTCTTCTTGTCCTTCCTGGTCATTTGCTGCTGTTTCATTTTTGTTTAGCTATAACTGGCCTTTAACTCTGGAACTGAAGGGACAGTTAAGAATTAACTACATTAGAGGCTATGGAATTCCACATATGACAAAGGGCACAGAGGTGACAGATTTCCTTCATTGAAGATCAATGCTGAACCAGATGACAATTTCCAAGACTAGCTTTCATTCTAGATTTATTTAATTGTTTGAATTTAAATCTCGTAGCTTCCATGGTAGAATTTGAACTTTTGTCTATGAATCAGTTGTTCAGAATGGTAGCTGCAAATGCACCATTTTAGTGAGACCAACAGGATGAGAGGATGGTTAACAGGCAGCCTTTGGGACTCAGTTAACAATGGCTACATATCAGGAGAAAATTGTTATGAGTCGGTTGTAATGTATGTTGTTTGATTTGTCTGTGTCACATAAGGAGCTAACATGACTTGAAACTCTGCCCGTGATTGTCCTTTTGGTTGTCTGCCAATGACTTGTTAGAAGTTTACTGACACAAATGTACACCAAGTCGCTGTCCTGAAATGTGTGTGCTGCACTTCCCACTATGTTCAGTAGGTGGACCCCTTGATGCATTCCATTCAGCGTTTCCCGTGTTGAGGTAGTCACCTCCTTTGTTTCACAGATGACAGACAGGAAAGCCCTTGATATTAGCTTCCATCTGTGCCTTTTTTTTGGAATGGTGAGTGGTCTCAAGGCTCCAACCCCAAGAAAAAGGGCACAGCTGAGAGATATTGCCAGGGTTTTTCCACATCAGATATCTGAGTGCAAATTAGGTCTATCTTGTTGGCAGTTATATTCACCGTATTCACTCTCCTCCAAATTCACTGATTTCTAAAACACCCAACTACCTAAGCATCCCAGACCGAAGCACAGATCCTGGGGAAAAGCCAGATTCTCAATCAACTACAAACTTCTTGCTATTCAGTCATTGCTTGATTTTCATTGGATTATTGCAGTTCACAGCATAAGCATATCTGTAAGCTTACATCTTGGCTCTGAGCTTTGACCACAATTTGCAAGAAAGTTGTTTGGAAAGTAAATATTTGGGTAGCTACCAAAAATTATTCTGTTGCAAATAGGCTACAAGCACAGTTAAATTTGGTACACATTAATTGGGAGTGACATTTTTATCTGAAGAAGCACCAGATACAAGCACTGCAAGTTGGAAGAGATTTGCCAAGTAAATAAGTGCAGGTAAATCCAAGAACTTTATCCTGGGAGGAGAAAAGTTTGTGTCTATGAATGGTCTTGACAGAACAAAGGAATCATTAAGCAGAGCAGGGACACAAAACAGAGTCTTGGTGGGGTAAAGGGGCTTTTTTTCTATGCTCTATGGCCCTCTGATTCTTTCCAGGAGAATATTTACTTGCTTAGCAATATTTACCCAAACAACCAATGGGATATCAAGAACATCATTTGAGGAGAGAATGGATCAACTCGGGCTCAATTCATCAGCCTGAAGAAGGAGGAGAAGAGATGGTATTGGAACATTAAGAGCTTTAATCCAACAAGCTGGATGTAAGCTGATTGTATGATCTAGAACCAGAGGTTACAGTCGCTGATAAAGGATAGGACACTTAGAACTAAGGTGACAAAAAATTCCTTCACTCATTGATAAACATGAAGAATTATCTATGGCATTAGGCCATATTTTTGAACCTTTTAAGAACAAAATTTCTAGGCGTGAGCAAGTGGCAGGGAGAAAGCAGAATATTGTATTAAGATAGACAATCATTTATGACGTATGACAAATTAGAGCAGCCTTGAAAGTCTCAGTGACCTACAAGCAACCTACTTCTGTTTCTTCTATGCTTCTACCATAGAGCAAAATAAAAAATTGTTGAAGCAAAGAATGTAGCTGTGAGAGCAAATATATCAGAGGAAGAAGTACTGCATTGGCTGGCATTGGGATCACTTCCATGTGCCAAGTGAGGTCATTAGCAGTTTGGCCAGATCAGTAAGTGAACAGAAGTGAATCCAGCTGAAAAACTAATGGTGAAAAAGTTTGATACAATACAGATACAATACAATACAATACAGAAGTTTGATACAATACAGATACAATACAATACAGAAGTTTGATACAATACAGATACAACAATACGTGAAGTTAATGACTGCAGCAGCTCTGGATTACGTTGAAAGAAGCTAAATAGCTTTTCATCTTGGCATTGAGCCTATTCAACTAATGCAGAATAGTAATCAATAACTACAGTACAACTTCAATTATCTGAAATGGTCGGGGCTGGGCCTATTTCGGAGAACTTGTCATTTTTTTTAAAACAGCCCAATAGCAACAGCAGATCACTTGTAACAGCGTTTAAGCAATGCTTAATTCTCACCAAAAAAAAAAACCTGAACAAAATAAGATAAATCCCACGCCAAAAACTAAATTCTGTTCAGAGGTTTTTCCAAAATTCCAAGTTTTTTTCAACCAGTGACGTCAGTTCGGCTCCAAAATTTTCCGGGATTTCTAATTTTTCTGAAATCCTCAATTATCCAAAACAATTTTCAGAGCTGAACAGATTTTGGATAACTGAGGAATTTGGATAATTGGAGTCATCCTGTATGTACCATTAGCCTACAACTCAATGGAGTGTACATTAAATTTTCCAATTTCAGGTAACCCATAATTTCATTCCCCCCCCCCCCCCACCCCCCAACCATTACCTCGACACCTAGATTCATCACCATCCTCTTCTAGCTCCATGTGGCCATCATCACAAAACGATCCTCTTGTTTTTGTTTTCTCCCTTGGCTTACCCTTCCTATCTCCACTCCTTTGTGGTTTCAGCTGCCTATCATCTCTCCCCTATCAAGTTCCAGCCCCTGTTTCATCCTTCCCTCTTTATCCTGGCTATCTTCCTTATACATCCTGTCCTGAGGCAGGCTCTTGACCTGAAATGTCTACTGTCTCTTTTCTCAACCTGCTGAAAGGGTTGAGAACAATTGTTTTTGTTTCAGAAACCAGAATCTGCTTTCTCTTATATGTCCATACCACAGATTTATGTAGCTATAATACGTTAAATATTGTTTCCAATGTAAGGAGAAATTCAAGCATTGTATGAAAGATTATGTGCCTGACTTGATAGATCAGAGTTTTGAATGATAATGGAAGAAGAGTGAATCAGTTTAGATTCTTAGCCCTAGAAATAGTTATTTAATTGTACACAACATATCCAAGGGCTTGGCTGAACTGCTCGTAGTACCGTTTTTGTGGAATTATATCGTTGTATCAAAATCTTGGACTTTTTAGAAGGAGAAATTGGAGGCACAAGTTGAAAGTCATAAGGAGTTGGTTTTCTTTTGCATGGAAATCATTTGTTTGTCATTCTCTTCCTCTGCTGCGACTTTTACATTAAATTGCAGAATTTATTTTTAAAGAATGTGTCCTTTGATAAATCGAAGTCAAAAAGTGAAGCTAGTTTGTCAAGTCACTGAAGTCCCGTTATTTCCATAAAGAATCAAATAAAACCAGAATCATCAGGCTTATCTCCACCCTATCATAGTCCTGTGGATAAGGACTTGAACCTATTTCTGAAATTAACTTGCATGTGAAATAATGCTCTTCATATAATGAAGATTAGACAATGTGGATAAATCACAGCCGAGACCCTGAAAAGGAGGAAGTAGCAAAGATTTTGACAGAATTTATACAGCCAACTAAAGTTGTACACAAAGGTGACCATTGGGTCAAATATGCTTCACTTGTCAAATATGCTTTACTTGTTTAAGCATAGCAAGATAATTCTCCTTTAAAAAAGATGTTTGTAATTCTTTGTAAATGTAATACCAAGATAGGTAAATTGGCTTTTAACATTCTTAAAAGGAGAACCATCATACAATACTGTACTGCAGAAGACTTTAATGGAAGAAGTTCACTTTTAAGCACATTCAATTTGTATCCTGAAAATTGACTGAATTGTCAAAGTAATCCATCATATGGGGGAGGGAGGCAACTGAATCTGAGGTGAAAAGTAGAAGATCATCTACATAAAGGGAGACCTTGCGTTCAATCCCTTTTCTCCGTATCCCCAAGGTGTCCTTGCCCTCGCAAAATGCAATTGCCAATTATTCAGTCGCCAGATCAAATAATAAAAGGACTTAATGGGTGTCCTTGAAAGGCTGAGATTACTGTAAATTAGTAAGAATTGTGGTGGATGGTTGTAAGTACAACAATTTAACCAATGTAATAAAATCAGAACCAAAATTAAACTTTTCAAGGGTTGTTAAATCTTAAAAGGCTATTGTTTGTGGACAACAGGATTTTTTGTGATTTAAGGGTAGTGGGGTTTTATGGGATTCAATACTAGATCCCTTCTTTTTTTTTTCATATTGATTTGGACATGAGGTCCATAAATAGGTTCAACAATGATAGTGTCTGAGATTATTATTAAAAGATATCAATGGACCAGTCAAGTAGAGAGTTCGATCCAGAAAAGTGTGAGTTAATGCAATGGGAAGGGCAAAAACAGCAAAGGAAATGATAAATAACGTGGGCAACATGGAGTGAATCTTCACAAAACCATGGAGATGGCAGGACAGATATGTAAGGTGATCATGGGCCATTTCCTCAGTTGTAGAAGTAAAGAGTCACCAAAGCCTTCGACACCGTGAGCAGGAAAGGGCTTTGGCAAATACTAGAGCGCATCGGATGTCCCCCAAAGTTCCTCAACATGATTATCCAACTGCACGAAAACCAACAAGGTCGGGTCAGATACAGCAATGAGCTCTCTGAACCCTTCTCCATTAACAATGGCGTGAAGCAAGGCTGTGTTCTCGCACCAACCCTCTTTTCAATCTTCTTCAGCATGATGCTGAACCAAGCCATGAAAGACCCCAACAATGAAGACGCTGTTTACATCCGGTACCGCACGGATGGCAGTCTCTTCAATCTGAGGCGCCTGCAAGCTCACACCAAGACACAAGAGAAACTTGTCCGTGAACTACTCTTTGCAGATGATGCCGCTTTAGTTGCCCATTCAGAGCCAGCTCTTCAGCGCTTGACGTCCTGCTTTGCGGAAACTGCCAAAATGTTTGGCCTGGAAGTCAGCCTGAAGAAAACTGAGGTCCTCCATCAGCCAGCTCCCCACCATGACTACCAGCCCCCCCACATCTCCATCGGGCACACAAAACTCAAAACGGTCAACCAGTTTACCTATCTCGGCTGCACCATTTCATCAGATGCAAGGATCGACAATGAGATAGACAACAGACTCGCCAAGGCAAATAGCGCCTTTGGAAGACTACACAAAAGAGTCTGGAAAAACAACCAACTGAAAAACCTCACAAAGATAAGCGTATACAGAGCCGTTGTCATACCCACACTCCTGTTCGGCTCCGAATCATGGGTCCTCTACCGGCACCACCTACGGCTCCTAGAACGCTTCCACCAGCGTTGTCTCCGCTCCATCCTCAACATCCATTGGAGCGCTCACACCCCTAACGTCGAGGTACTCGAGATGGCAGAGGTCGACAGCATCGAGTCCACGCTGCTGAAGATCCAGCTGCGCTGGATGGGTCACGTCTCCAGAATGGAGGACCATCGCCTTCCCAAGATCGTGTTATATGGCGAGCTCTCCACTGGCCACCGTGACAGAGGTGCACCAAAGAAAAGGTACAAGGACTGCCTAAAGAAATCTCTTGGTGCCTGCCACATTGACCACCGCCAGTGGGCTGATAACGCCTCAAACCGTGCATCTTGGCGCCTCACAGTTTGGCGGGCAGCAGCCTCCTTTGAAGAAGACCGCAGAGCCCACCTCACTGACAAAAGGCAAAGGAGGAAAAACCCAACACCCAACCCCAACCAACCAATTTTCCCTTGCAACCGCTGCAATCGTGTCTGCCTGTCCCGCATCGGACTGATCAGCCACAAACGAGCCTGCAGCTGACGTGGACTTTTTACCCCCTCCATAAATCTTCGTCCGCGAAGCCAAGCCAAAGAAGAAAGAAGAAGAAGTAAAGAGTAGAGATCACATGCCAGAACATTACAAAGCACAGGTTTGAGTTGAAGCAATGGGTGCATTTCTGATCATCACATTACATAAAGGATATTTGAATGTATGGAGAAGCTGTAGATAATAAAAGGCATATTTAGAGACTTGGAGTATGCCAGAGCTAGCAAATCACAGATAGGACTTGATAGTGTTCAGGTTTGGGTTGTTTTCTTTCATTGGGGAGGGAGAGGGTGATGGTGGTGGTGTCCAAGTAGAAGGACTGAGTGGCAACTTTTTTTTTAATCGAGAGATCTAGATATGGTGAACAGTAGAGGATTACTCCTATGGGCCAGTCACCAGAGGTGTAAGTTAATTGAAGATGCATTGAGAAAATGGACTTCATTGCCTGAAAGAGGTCATGGTCGTAGAAATCTTCACCAGATTTTAAAAAGCACCCGGATCTGCGTCCTGAAACTCGTGATGTGCAGTGTTGTGGACCAAGGGCTGGGAAATAGGTTTCACCCAAAGTTCGGTTTGGTGACATGGGTGAGTGGCCACATCCCCTATGTCACTAATTTCTATAATTTTATTCTACGCAGAGGCTGCTTAGTTTGTTCTGTCTATCACCTGAGACTGTTTGTTATTGTAATATGACCCCTCTCACCTTGTAAATTTAATATTCAGTGACCTGTATAAAGGTTACCATGAGTATTGAATTTTTGTGTAATCCATACCATTTGATGATCTAAGGGCATTTGGTGCATTTTCTTTGGACTCCACTGTCCCTAATTTTCAACAATTTAGAAAATAGTGTACTTTAACCATTTTGGTTCAAAAGATTTTTGCATTGGCCTCTATTGGTACCTTTTTTTGCCACAATTTTACTTGTTTCCTTTTGTGTTCATTTTACTTTGCTCTTTTCATGATCTCCAGCAATGCTCGTGTCATCAACAAACTAAGATGTGTGCCTTTCTGATTCATGAATATTTGTTGATTTTTAAATGCAGTGTGTTGTTGCCCCTAAAGCAACAATGCCAAGAGTTTACCAAAGTTTATCATTTAAAAGTGAGCACTTTAAAATTGGTGACTCAGAGGAGTCTGCAGAGGCTAGAATCTGGAGCAAGACACAGTTGGCCAAAGGAACTCTGGGTTGAGGATGGGTGTTGAATGATTCTGGCCCAAAACATTAACTTTTTCTCCCATTGTTGCTTGACCTGCTGAGTTTCTCCAGCAGCTTTGATGTTACTTTAAAACTGGCTATATTCTTTGACTTGAATATGTTCCCACTTCACTCAGTCTCATCTGGTGTACATATTCTTCAGTCATGTCTTCAAAATTTTGATTTCATTGAGCTTCTAGTTTAGCTACCAGTCTTCTGAGGGTTTCTTCGAAATTCCTTCTGGAATTCCATTATCAACAACAGACACTTGTTCTCTCTACATTTCCCTCTTCTTAAAAGGAAAATCAATCAATTATGTCAATCATGAGCTTCAGTTTACAATTTGATGCAGACTCCCCCACCAACAGATTTTTTTAAATTCAGCTCTTAATTATTAACTCTTAATTTCCTAACCATGGGTATTAGGCTATCCTAATCTTTGCTTCCTATTTACTCCTTGTTTTGTCATTGCAATTGAAATAGCTTTCTTTTAATCAGCAAGTCAACATCTCCCTTGACTATTTTCCTTTTCCTCTGGACCTTGTAATGTAATATATTCAGTTCCCAGTCCTGGTCATCTGACAGACATGTCTTTGTAAAGCTTAATGTGTGATATGCACCATTTTAGTTAGATACATTTTTGGAGGACTGGAATATTTGTAAATACCAAAATTGAAGGTAATCTGAGATTACAATAGGATCAAGATGTACTAGGAAATTTGGGCCAATTGTATCAGACATTAGTGAGACCGCACGTGGAGTATTGTGTACAGTTTTGGTCAAACAGCTATTGGAAAGATCACTAAGCTGGAAAGGATGCAAAAGAGATTCATGGGAGAGTTACTGGGGCTGGTAGGCTGAAATACAAGGCGAAATTGGATAGGTAGGTATATTTCTCCCTGGGGCATAAGAGGAGCCTATAGGTTTATAAAATCATGAGGGGTGCAGAAAAGGTACAGTATATGTCTAAAACTTGAGTAAAATCTAAGGTAAGAGGGCCTGCCCTTTCCCCATAACCTTTGATACCCTGACTATTCAGATAGCCCTGAATCTCTTCCTTAAATACACCCAACGAACTGGACTCCACAGCTGCCTGTGGTATCAAATTCTAGCGGTTCAAATTCTCTACCTAAAAAAATTCCTCCACATCTCTGTTTCAAATGGGTGCCTTTAAATCCTGAAGTTGTGCCCTCTTGTCCAAGACTCCTTTGCTATGGAAAACAACTTTGCCACTTCTACCTCTGTCCAGGCCTTTCAACATTGAAAATGCTTCTACGAGGTCCCCCTCATCCTTCTGAACTTTGAGGAATACAGTCCAAGAGCTGTCAAATGTTCCTCATATGCTAATTGCTTAATTCCAGGAATCATTCCTGTAAATCTCTCTGGATCCTCCCCAGTACCAGCACGTCCTGTTTTAAATAAGGAGCCCAAAACTGTACCTTGTCCTCCGTGAGGCCTCAACATTGCCTTTTTCATTCTCAACATCACATCCCTGCTCTTGTATCTATTCCTCTAGAAGCAGGGGCAATTGTAACATTAATACATTTGGACATTATGGATTGAAATGGTTTAAAGGGATATAGCTTTTAAAGAAATGAGCAGGCGTAAGGTACTGGGCATCAATCGTCGTGTGTGACGAGGGTCGTGGGCGCTGCGGCCTTCTCGCCGCCATAGTCTTCTGTGGGTCGGTGGCATATTTCAGGGCGGGCCTCAGAGTGTGAGGGTAGAAGGGTATTAGGGCTCAATGGGTTTCACCAGTATCAAGGAGAGTAGGTTTACAGGTGTTAAGTTGTGGACTGGAAGTATGAGTGTGAGGCCAGTGTTCCAGCCTCCTGTACAGCCATATCTACATCTGGTGTGTTGAGCTGCAGCTCCTAAGCGACCCGGTAGGTGAACTGGAGTTGCAGCTTGATGACCTTTGTCTGGTCGGGGAGAGTGAGGAGGTGATAGAGAGGAGTTATAGGCAGGTAGTCACACCATGGATCACACTCAGACAAGTGGGTCACAGTCAGGAGGGAGAAGGGTAAGAGATGGAGACTGGAGAGTACCCCTGTGGCTATTTCCCTTGACAATGTTCTCCTGTTTGAATTCTGTTGAGGGAACCGCCTACCTGTGGTAAGCAACAGTGGCAGTGCTCTCACAGAATCTGACTCTGTGGCTCAGAATGGTTGGGAAAGGAAGAGGAGGGCGGTAATGATAGACAACTCTATAGTTAGGACGTCAGACAAGCGATTCTGTGGACACAGGAAGGAAATTCGGATGGTGGTTTGCCTCCCAGGTGCCAAATTCCAGGATGTTTCACATCTCGTCTAAGATGTCCTGCAGTGGGAGGGAGAACATCCAGAGGTCGTACATATTGATACCAATGACATTGGCAGAGAAAGGGAAGATGTCCTGAAAAAAGATTATAAGAGTTAGGAAGCCGGACCGCAAAGGTGATTACTGCCTGTGCCAAGCGACAGTGAGAAAAGGAATAGAATGAGGTGGAGGATAAATATGTGGCTGAGGGATTGGAGCAGGGGCCAGGGATTTAGATTTCTAGACCATTGGGATCTCTTTTGGGGCAGATGGGACCTGTACAAAAAGGATAGGTTGCCCTTGAATTCCAGGGGGATCAATATCCTGTGGTGGGAAGGTTTATTAAGGCTATTGGGGAGAGTTTATAACTAGAATTGTTAGGGGGTGGGAACCAAACGGAAGAGACTGGGGAAGAGGAGGTAGGCTCACAAATAGAGAAAGCTTGAACATGGTGTGTGAGGGAAGATAGTCAGGTGATA
The DNA here is from genome assembly GCF_036971445.1 of Narcine bancroftii. Taxonomy (NCBI): domain Eukaryota; kingdom Metazoa; phylum Chordata; class Chondrichthyes; order Torpediniformes; family Narcinidae; genus Narcine; species Narcine bancroftii. Next base: position 181,604,532 of record NC_091472.1, read on the forward strand.
GAGAAGGGAAACATTCAGACAGACAAGGAGTAGTGTGAACAAAGCGGATGAGCTTAGAATGTGGATTAATATTAGGAGCTATGATGTGGTGGCCATTTTGGAGAATTGGATGGCTCAGGGATAGGATTGGTTACTTCAAGTGCCGGGTTTAAGATGTTTCAGAAAGGACAGGGTGGGGGGCAAAAGAAATGGGGACATGGCTATCAGAGATAGTGTCAAGGCAGCAGGAAAGGTGGATGTCCTGGAGGGATTGTCTGCAAAGTCTCTCTGTGGGTAGAAGTTAGGAATAGGAAGGGGTCAATAACTTTACTGGGTGTTTTTTTTTAATATCGAGGAGCAGATAGGGAAACAGACTTTATAAAGGTGTAGTAATAAGTTTTGTTGTGATTGGAGATTTTAAATTCCCAGCTATCGATTGGCATCTCCCTAGAGCATTTGTTCTCAACCTTTTCCTTTCCACTCACTCACCACTTTAAGTAATCCTTATGCTTTTGGTGCTCTGTGATTAGTAAAGGATTGCATAAGGTGGGATGTGAGTGGGAAGGGAAGGTTGAGAATCACTGCTCTATGCCCAATTGTTACTGAAATATTTTGCTTGAGAAAAATTGTCATTGGCCCATTTCTTTTGGAGTTATGAAAAGGTGACCATAACGAGTCAATTAGGTACAATTAAAACAGTGGTTTTCAAACTTTTTCTTTCCACCCACATACCACCTTAAGCAATCCCTCACAGAGCACCTATGGCATAAGGAATACTGAGTGGAAAGAAAAAGATTGAGAACCACTGGTCTATAGAGCAAGGGGTTTAGATAATGTGGAGTTTTTAGGTGTGTTCAGAAAGGTTTCTTGACACAATAATATTTGGAAATGAACCTGATCAGGTGTCAGATCTCTCAGTGGGAGAGCATTTTGGAGATAGTGAGCATAATTCTATCTCTTTTACAATAGGTTTGGAGAGATTAGATAATTGAAGTAAGGGAAATGATGAGGCTATCAGGCAGGAAATTGGAAGCTTAAATTAGCAACAGATGTTCTCAGGGAAAGGTACAGAAGAAATGTGGCAAATGTTCAGGCGATATTTGTGTGAAGTTCTTCATAGTTAGATTCAAATTAGACAAGGAAGTTATGGTAAGGTACAGGAACTGTGGTGTTCAAAGGCTCTTTTTTTTTAAAAAAAATCTAGTCAAGAGGAAAAGCTTACAAAGGATTCATAGAGCTAAATAAGGTTAGAGATTTGTAATGTCTTATAATCTTCTAAGACTAACAGGAAGGAGAGGAAATTAGGAGAGCCAGAAGGGGCCATAAGGCCCAAGGCATTCTACAAGTATGTGAAGACCAAGAGGATAAGAAGTGAAAGAATGGGATCTATCTAGTGTGACGGTGAGAAAGTGTGAATGGAACCGAGGGAAATAGCAGAGGTACATAATGAATATTTGACTTCAATATTCAGTATTTGAAAAGAATCTTGGTGATTGTAGTGATGACTTGCAGCAGATTGAAAAGCTTGAGGGTGTAGATATTAAGAGAAAGGATGTGCTGTACCTTTTGGAAACATCATGTTGGATAAATTTTCAGATGAGATGTACCCCAGGCTACAGTGGGAAGTGAAGGAGGAAGGAGATTGCTGAACCTTTGGCGATGATCTTTGAATCATCAATGGGAATGGGAGAGGTACCGGAGGATTGGATGTTGTTCCTTTATTCAAGAAAGGGAGTAGAGATAGCCCAGGAATTTATAGAGTCTTCACTGGTTGGTAAGTTGATAGAGAAGATCCTAAGAGGCAGGATTTATGAACATTTGGAGAGATATAATCTGATTAGGAATGGTCACTATGGCTTTGTCAAGGGCAGGTCATGCCTTACAAACCTAATTGAATTTTTTGAGGATGTGACTGAACACATTGATGAAGGAAGAGCAGTAGCTGCAGTGTATGTAGATTTCAGCAAGGCATTTGATAAGGTACCCCATGCAAGGATCATTGAGAAAGTTAGGAGGCTTGGGATCCAAGGGGACATTGCTTTGTGGATCCGGAACTGGCTTGCCCACAGAAGGCAAAGTGTGGTTGTAGATAAGTCATATTCTGCATGGAGGTCGGTGACCAGTGGTGTTCCTCAGGGATCTGTTCTGGGACCCTTACTCTTGGTGATTTTTATAAATTATTTGATTTAGGAAATGGAGAGATAGTAAGTTTACTGATGACACAAAGGTTGAGCGTGTTGTCGATAGTGTGGAGGGTTGTCAGACGTTGCGCAGGACATTGATAGGATGCAAAACTTGGCTGAGAGGTGGCAGATGGAGTTCAACCCAGATAGGTGTGGTGGTTCATTTTGGTACGTCAAATATGAATCCAGAATATAGTATTAATGGTAAGGCAGTGTGGAGGATCAGAGGGATCTTGAGGATCTAAGTCCATTGGATGCTCAAACAGCTGCGCAGGTTGATTCTGTGGTTAAGAAGACATTCAGTGTATTGGCCTTCATTAATTGTGGAATTGAATTTAGGAGCCGAGAGGTAATGTTGCAGCTATATAGGATCCTAGTCAGACCCCACTTGGGAGTACTGTGTGCAATTCTGGTCACCTCACTACCAGAAGGATGTGGAAGTCATAGAAAGGTGCAGAGGAGATTTACAAGGATGTTGCTTGGTTTAGGGAGTATGCCTTATGAAAACAGATTGCTTGAACTCAGCATTTTCTCCTTGGAGCGGCAGAAGATGAGGGGTGACCTGATAGAGGTGTTCAAGATGATGAGAAGCATTGAACGTGTAGATCATTGGTTTGCAAACTGCCCCCCTTAACTCATATTCCACATTAAGCAATCCCTATGTCATAAGTGTTCTGTGATTAGGAAGGGATTGCTTAAGGTGGTATGTGAATGGAAAGAAAAATGGTTGAGAACCACTGTTTTAATCATATCTAATAGACTTGTTATGTGTACGGTTTCAGAACTTCAAAGGAAATGGGCCAATGACAATTTTCCTCAAGCAAAATATTTCAGTAACAGTTGGGTCTCGAGCAATGATTCTCAACCTTCCCTTCCCACTCACATACTATCTTAAGCAATCCCTTACTAATCACAGAGCACTGATGGCAAGGGGATTACTTAAAGTGGAATGTGAGTTTAGGGGAGCAGTTTGAAGACCTCTGGTGTAGATAGTGTAAGGTAAAACATCATGAGATGGGAATGTGTAGGGAGTTACCCTGTACAGGGCAGTAACAAGAAGGGGAGGTGTCCTTGTACTCCTGTTAGGTAAAACATCATGAGATGGGAATGTACAGGGCTGTAACAAGATGTGAATGCATCCTTGTACTTACAAGATAAGAGAGACATTGATGGATTGAGAGGCAGGAAGCTAGCAGGGAAAGGATAGCAACAGTTTTAGTCATTGGACAAGTAATGATATGATGATGTTCTAAGCGCATATCCAAGGGTATAAAAAATCACCATTTTGCTGATAACGGCAGAATGCATTCTCCGACTAACATGTTTAGTCGCAAGTGTTACAATCCGGTAATAAAGAACAAAGAACCCTGATTTCGACTCAGTCTGGTGTTTGTCTCACTCATTCATGAACAAAGCAGACCTAACAATAGTCAGAGGCTTTTTTTTCCCCAGGGCTGAAATGGTTACCACAAGAGGACGTTGGTTTAAAGTGCTGAAGAGTAGGTGCAGAGGAGATGTCAGGGGTGGTTTTCTTTACCCAGACAGTGGTGGGTGTGTGGAATAGGCTGGCGGCAATGGTAGTGGTGGAGAATGCATTAGGGTCCTTTAAGAGACTTTTGGATAGATGCATGGAGGTTAGAAAAAGCATTGTAATTTCTACGGTAGGGACAGGTTAAGCTCAACTTTGTAGGGCAAAGGGCCTGTATTGTGCTGTAAGTTTTCTATGATTATGTGCCGAACACATGGCAATGAAGCTTGGTTCCCATGTCAAGATTGGTCACTGTTCCCATGGTGTATGAATGCATGACTCCAATATATTACTTCTCAAAAGTACTGTTTTTAGGTCAGGTTCACTTGAAAGTATTGTTTAAAGAAGTGTAAAACAACATCAGAGCCTTTCAGAAGCATGGAAAGAATCGTCTCTCTAATATTTGTAACGATTGTGATATCTTCAACATTGATTTTGAGTTGTCGTAACTGTCAAAGACCAAAGACTGCACCAGTTCTTGCAAGACGACCAGCCACTTGTGTCAGGAGAAGAGCTGCATTGAACCAATGAATTGTGAGCCAGCTTCCAAGCATAAGAGTGTAGTTAGGACCACAATGAAATAAACTGCATCGTTCAGGGCACAGTCAAATGTGATATCAGGACAGTGGAATATACACCCCTATGTTTATGGATGACTTGTTTATAAAAATTTGAATTATTTCAGAAACTCTGTCGAGTTGGATGTATGATCTTCAAACAAATGCTATCCATGTCCGAAGGTATATAGGGCATATCAAAAATCTGATCTTTCTAAATTCCATAATTAAATGTGCAAAATTTTGTATGGATTTTTTTTTATTCCAAACTTTTACTTTGTGTGCGTCTCTAAATGCTCCTATCCGATTGCTATGGCAACTTTCCCCTGACAGTCAATATTATCTAACTGGACATTTTGACAACACTTGTATGTGCAAAAACATTAAATTTATGAACTTCTTTATTTTGTATTTTTTAAATTTATTTTGTATTTTTTCTGTACGTGAATTACTTACTTTCTTCATATGTTAAAATTAATAAATAAAGTTTCGAGAAAAAAAATTATGAACTTTGAACTGATAACTTGAGAAGTGACAGTATCAATTTTAATATGCATTGTTAACTTTTCTATTGTATTTTGCTTAATGCTTTGTGAGTAGCAAGGGACTAAGAATTAAAAAGATAACATGGTTACATTGTGAATTATATGGCAGAATATAGTGTTGGACTACAACTTTCAGAAGCATGGAAAGAATCGTCTCTCTAATATTTGTAACGATTGTGATATCTTCAACATTGATTTTGAGTTGTCGTAACTGTCAAAGACCAAAGACTGCACCAGTTCTTGCAAGACGACCAGCCACTTGTGTCAAGAGAAGAGCTGCATTGAACCAATGAATTGGTTCAATGAAATATAGTTTCAACAATATTTTATTTAAATGGCTTTTAATTCATTGTAAAAACATCGATTTTGATTGTTTAGTCCAGTTTTATAAATGGCTTGAGCATCAAAACATTATGCAAAATATTCAACTTCACTGAACAGTTGCTGCTGGGATTTCCTGTTTCTTTCCTAATTCTCATCCTTTTGATTCTATGAATGACTCTTGCCTTTGCTATCCTTAAGATATTTTCCTCAATCTTTATTCATGTTTCTGCGAGTCATTTTGTTTTATTTTTCAGGCTGTTGAGGTTCTAAGTCAGTGAAACATTTAATTTTCATCATTAATTGTTTATGGCTTTTAAACATCAGAAAACACTGTTTTCCCAAATTATATGCTCAGGTAGTTCCCTATCTTTAAAGCCATAATTGTTTCCTGAATAATTTAAGATTTCTTCCTCTGGTTTTAAACTAACATCTCAATCTTTTCTCTTTAAAAAGAAGCTGCATGTACTATAAAGCTACCCTGCTTCTGAAAGTAAACCTTTAATTCACAAAATAATAACAAAGTCCGATTAAATTTTTCTTGAGCACCGTACTAGCTGCCTCTCTTCTGACACATGGTTCCTTTATCAAAACAGCATGCTGGGAATTGCTTTTGTCTTGTTCATGCACAAATAATTACTGATTGTTCAAGAGTAGCAATGCTTGTTGGTTTTGAATGCTAGAACTGGGAGGTTTGTATTAAAAACTATTGTTTTGCATTGTTCTTTGCAGAATTGACTTTGTCAAGTGAAATGAGAGAATACAAGCTATAAGTTGAAAAATAAAACTAAGAATGATTTTTCAATACAGCCCCTTTATTTTAGTGTAATTAATATAGTATCTCATCTAATAAGAAAATTATACATTGTATGATTTTTGCACTATATTTTCAACCTGCAAAGAGTTGTTTTATCTGTTTTGCTTCACCCTCTGCAACCTTTTCGATGGTCATGTTTCAGTAGTGGCCTCAACTTTTGTTAATTTGTCTACTTCTTTTAGAGATTCAGTTATTATTAAATATATGAAAAAATAACGTAATAATATGTACTGATTGAAAATGTAACTGGGAGACTTGGTGTCATTTATAAATTAGCTGAATCTTTATATTTAAGATTATTCACAAAGTTACTCCAAATGAGACATCTTGATGACTGCATACAAAAACCCTGCATAATTTTGTAATGTAAGAATAAGAACATAACCAAATAATGCCTTTCTCATAAGAATTTCATGAAAATGACCCACATACTGAAGCTGCCTTTAAACAATGGGACACCAAGCTGCATGTATTTAATTTTCATTTCTTTCCTTCACCTCAGAATTTAAATCTATCACTGTGCCCTAGCATTAATAACCATTGGTTTAATCAGTTGCTCATCTGCAGAAGCATGCCAGTCTATTGTTGATGTTAATGATGTAAATGATAGACAGTTCATGCTTTGCTGCTTACTGTTCTATTTCTAGGTATCCCACTATTACTTCTCCCCAAATCCAATTTCCCAGTCTATTGTATGAATGCCCTATTTATTACTGCTGAGCAAATGAGATTCAAGAAACGGGGCTAATCAAATCTAATTATTGTATATCGATTGTCCTCAAATTCATATCTTCTATTAAATTCCCTTTATTATTTCTGTGCGTTCATTCACAATAGATTCTCCAAGTAAGAAGAAACTGGTAGAAATCCTCGATGAATTTATGGATGACATGAAAAAAAACTAGCCACTGTTTATCCTTTTGAAAGTAAGTGTTTTTTTTTGTATTTTATCTCAAAATCATTCTGCAGTTGAACAAAGTGCATATTGCTGGAAGAAAATTTTTAACTTTTTAATATTTTTTTATTTTTCACACTGTGAATCATATTAACCAAAATATGTACAAACGCATCTCATTAAATTTACACAGTGGTCTTTTCTCCCCTTTCACCCCCACCTTCCCCTCTACCCACCCCCCTTCAAAAACCCTTAAATATTCAACATATACAATAAAACAATATTTTCACACAAAGGAAAATAAACAAGAAAAATGCGTCATCTATTTATTCCACACTGAATCTAGTCGTTTTGCCTTCTTATCATTTTCATTCTCATTTTAGGGGATGGAGGTCGTAGGCAAGCTCTCTCTGATATGTTCCATGTATGGTTCCCAAATTTGTTCAAACATTGTGACTTTATTTTTTCCAAGGGTAGCATTAGATAAATTAGTAGAGATGTATAATCAAGGTGGTTTCAAACATTGTGACTGTTATTTTTTCCAATGGAATACATTTATTCATTTCCATGTACCATTGCTGTATACTCATGTTCTCTTCCATTTTCCAAGTTGACATTATACATTGTTCTATCGCTAAGGCTATCATAATGAATTTTTTTTTTGGACTTTATCCATATTGAGGCCTAATTCTCTACTTCTCATGTTACTTAAAAGAAATATCTCTGTTTTTTTTGGTATGTAATTTTTTGTAATTTTATTTGGTATCTGATTTAATTCTTCCCAAAACGTATTTACTTTCATACATGCCCAAGTTGCATGTAATATTGTTCCCATTTCCTTCTTACAGCGAAAACATCTATCTGATAATACTGAATCCTATTTTTTTTAATTTTTGAGGAGTGATATATACCCTGTGTTACCAATTATACTGTATCATGCATAACCTTGTGTTTATTGTATTCTTCATAGTTCCAGAGCATAGCTTTTGCCATACTTCATTTTTTATCTTTATGTTTAGATCCTTTTCCCACTTCTGCTTAGGTTTATAGTTTATTTCATTTTCCTTATCTTGCAGCTTAATGTACATGCTGGTTATAAATCTTTTGATTATCATTGTGTCTGTAATCACGTATTCAAAGCTGCTTCCTTCAGGTAATCTCAAGCTGTTTCCCAATTTATCCTTTAAACAAGCTTTCAATTGATGATATGCAAACATTGTACCATGAGTTATTCCATATTTGTACTTCATCTGTTCAAATGTTAATAAATTATTTCCCCAAACAACAGTTTTCTATTCTTTTGATTCCTTTTCTCTCCCATTCTCTAAAGGAAAGGTTGTCTATTGAAAAAGGGATTAGCGGATTTTGCGTCAATAGTAATTTTGGTATTTGATCTTTTTTTTTTCTAAGTGGATCTTCTTCCATGTATTAAGTAAATGATGCAGTACTGGTGAGTGTTTATATTGCACCAGCTTTTCATCCCACTTATAAAGTATATGTTCTGGTACTTTTCCCCTATTTTATCTAGTTCTATCTTATTCCAGTCTGGTTTTTCCCTTGTCTGGTAAAAATCTGATAAATACCTCAATTGTGTGGCTCTATAATAATTTCTAAATTTTGGTAACTGTAAACCACCTTGATTATACATCTCTACTAATTTATCTAATGCTACCCTTGGATTCCTCCCTTTCCACAAGAATTTCCTTATTATTCTCTTTAGTTCCTTAAATAATTTTTCTGTTAAGAGAATTGGAAATGTTTGAAATAAGTACTGTATCCTTGGGAACATGTTCATTTTAATGCAGTTTACCCTCCCTATCAACATTAGCAGTAATTCTTTCCAATGTTCTAAATCTTCCTGCAATTCCTTTCTTAGTGGCTAATAATTTAGTTTGTACAAGGGGCTTAAGTTATTATCCAACCTGATCCCTAGGTATCGGATTGCTTGTGCTTGCCATTTAAATGGTGATTCTTTTTTAAATTCTGTATAATCCGCGTTACTCATTGGCATCACTTCACTTTTATTTGCATTGATCTTGTACCCTGATATTTCTCCATATTCCTTCAATTTCTTATGTAATTCTTTTACTGATACCTCTGGTTCTGTTAGGTATACTATGATGTCATCTGCAAATAAGCTGATTTTATACTCCTTCTCCTTTATTTTTATCCCTTTTATTTTATTTTCTATTCTTATCACTTCTGCCAAAGGTTCTATTGCTAAGGCAAACAATGAGGGGGATAGTGGACATCCCTGTCTAGTTGACCTACTTAATTTAAAATGACTCGATACATATCCATCTACTGTTAACCTTCACCAATGGTTCATTATACAATGCTTTAATCCAATTTATATATTTTTCTGGTAGATTGAACTTCTGTAATACTTTAAATAAGTAATTCCACTCTACTCTATCAAAGGTTTTTTCTGCGTCTAGAGCAACAGCCACTGATGGTTTCTTATTTCCTTGAACTGCATGGATTAGATTAATAAGTTAGCAGACATTGTCGCTGTTCGTCTTTTCTTAATAAATCCAGTTTGATCTTGTTTTACTATTTTAGGTACATAATCGGCCAATCTGTTTGCTAATAATTTCGCTATTATCTTATAGTCTGAGTTAAGTAGAGATATTGGCCTATATGATGCTGGTGTTAATGGATCCTTCCCCATCTTTAGTATTACTGTAATTATTGCTGTGTTACATGAATCTGGAAAGTTTTGTGTTTCTTCTTTCTGGCTCATTACTTCCAGGAGAGGAGGAATTAATAACTCTTTAAATGTTTTTAAAAATTCTATTGGAAATCCATCCTCTCCTGGTGTTTTATTGTTCAGCAGCTTTTTTAATATATCCTGTACTTCCTCTATTTCAAATGGTTTTATTAGTTTGTTTTGTTCCTCCTCTTACAATTTCGGCTGTTCAATTTTAGCTAAAAATTCCTTAAAACATTCATTAATCTCTGTTGGATTATATGTAATTTGTTTGTCCTTTTTCCTTGATGCCAGTATTGTTCTTTTAGCTTGTTCTGTTTTAAGTTGCCAGGCTAATATTTTATGTGTTTTTTTTCTCCCTGTTGATAATACTTTTCCTTTGTTTTCATTATTTTCTTCTCCACCTTGTACGTTTGTAATGTTTCGTATTTAATTTTTTTGTTCGCCAATTCTCTCCTTTTCATTATATCATTCCTTTTTACTAATTCCTTTACTGTACTCTCTCCCTTTCCAACTGCTCTATTTCCCAATTGTAATCCTTTTTCATCTTAGTCACATAACTTATTATCTGCCTTCTAATGAAGCCTTTCATTGCGTCCCATAGTATAAATTTGTCTTTCACTGATCCTGTGTTTATTTCAAAATATGTTTTAATTTGGCATTCAATAAACTCCCTAAATTCCTGTCTTTTAAGTAGCATGGAGTTTAACCTCCATCAATATGTTCTTGGTGGGATGTTCTCCAGTTCTATTGCTAATAATAGGGGTGAATGATCTGATAGTAGTCTAGCTTTATACTCAGTTTTCCTAACTCTCCCTTGAATATGGGCTGACAACAAAAACATATCAATCCTTGAGTAAGTTTTGTGTCTACTCGAATAATATGAAAATTCCTTCTCTCTTGGGTGTTGTGGATTGAGAACTGGCTGGCAGGTAGAAGACAGAGAGTTGGGATAAATGGCTCGTTTTCTGAGTGGCAGGCGGTGACCTGTGGGGTGCCACAGGGATCTGTACTGGGACCCCAGCTGTTCACAATTTACATTAATGATCTGGATGAGGGGATTGGATATAATATCTCCAAATTTGCAGATGACACTAAGCTAGGTGGGGTTGTGTGCACGGAAGAGGGGATCAGGAAGCTCCAGTGTGATTTGGATAAATTGAGGGACTGGGCAGATACATGGCAAATGCACTACAATGTGAATAAATGTGAGGTTATCCACTTTGGTAATACAAACCGGAGGGCAGATTACTATTTGAATGGCAATAGATTAAGAGATGGGGAAGTGCAGAGAGACCTAGGGGTACTTGTACACCAATCTCTGAAGGCGAGCATGCAGGTACAGCAGGCGGTTAAAAAGGCAAATGGTATGTTGGCCTTCATATCAAGAGGGTTTGAGTATAGGAACAAGGATACCTTACTGCAGCTATACAGGGCCTTGGTGAGACCACACCTGGAGTATTGTGTGCAGTTTTGGTCACCTTATCTAAGGAAGGATGTGCTTGCAATGGAGGGAGTGCAGAGGCGATTCACCAGGCTGATACCTGGAATGGCAGGAATGACTTATGAGGAAAGATTGCGCAAATTGGGATTGTACTCATTGGAGTTTAGAAGATTGAGAGGGGATCTCATAGAGACATATAAAATTCTGGCAGGACTGGACAGAGTGGATGCAGATGGGATGTTTCCAATGATGGGAAAATCCAGAACCCGGGGCCATGGGTTGAGGATAATATGCAAACCATTTAGGACCGAGATGAGGAGGAATTTCTTTACCCAGAGGGTGGTGAATCTGTGGAATTCATTGCCACAGAGGGCAGTAGAGGCAGGTTCATTAAATATATTTAAGAGGGAATTAGATATATTTATTCAGTATAAGGGTATTAAAGGTTACGAAGAGAAGGCAGGAACGGGGTACTGAACTTTAAGATCAGCCATGATCTCGTTGAATGGCGGAGCAGGCTCGAAGGGTCGAATGACCTACTCCTGCTCCTATCTTCTATGTTTCTATGTCTCCTCCATATATCCATAAGTTTCATTTCCTGTATTGATTTAACCATAAATTTGGCTACTTTATTCTTTTTACTTGTCTTTTATCTAGTTTTATCTAACATTGGGTCCAAATTAAGGTTAAAATCCCCTCCTATCAATATATTTCCTTGTGTGTCTATAATCTTCAAAAAAAACCTGCATAAACTTTTGATCCTCCTCGTTAGGTGCGTATATATTGAACAAATTCCAAAATTCTGAGTATATATGACACTTTATCATGGCATACCTCTCTGCCTGATCTATTATTTCCTCCTCTATTTTGATTTGTACATTTGTGTTAACTAGTATGGCTACACCTCTAGCTTTTGAATTATAGGATGCTGCCGTTCCATGACCTCCCCAGTCTCTCTTTAGTTTGTTATGTTCCACTTCATTTAGTCGTGGGCCAAACTAAATATTTATTGAAAATCTGCATGTTTTCTCTTCTTTCAACATATGTAATGTTAAACTTTTTCTTATTAAAATAAATGTTTAATAATAGTTTTGGTTAAACTCTTTCCAGAAGAAGCATTAACAAATGAGAAATAAAATATTCAATAAATAATATTTCTCTATAGCCTTTAAGCTCCTTTTAAATATATTTTTTTCACAAGCCAACAAGTCAAAAAAATAACAACTTGCTTCAATGAAAATCTAATCTTTCAACTATGAACAGTCTAAAGTTAACCAAAGAAAATATGAATCCAAGCTTAGCTTGCTACACTGTGATTTACTCTGATGCACCTGGGTCTAAACCAGATACTTGGCATCTCTTCTTAGATGCAAGTTCATCAAACTCTGGGGTCAGAGTTTGCCTCCCACCTGTCTTGAAAGGTCCTGTTTTCTGTCTTTCATTTGGCCATTTTTTGTAAGGGGTTTATTACATGTGAGTTGGGCGACAGGTCGCAGATGCTAATGAAAGGAAACAGAGGAGGTGGGGGCGATTAGCGGGCTGGCGCCAACGCATTTGCAAAGCATTCTGGGATTTGTAGTATTAGCTGTGCATGCGCTATACTGGCGCAGCGGCCAGCGGGCCAGCTCTAATACATATTTGTTATGATCTTGCGGGCCAAATATAATTATATCACGGGCCAAATTCGGCCTGCGGGCCTGAGTTTGACATGTGTGATTTAGATGCATTTCCTGCACAAATGCTATATCTATTTTTTTCCTTCTTCAATAAATTTAGTAGCCTCTTCCTTTTTGGTTATGTATTCCATTAATGTTTATAGTCATATAGTTCAACATGGCCATCTTATATCTTGCATACATCTCTTTTCCACCTCTTTGCCACCTCCACCCCCCTTTTCCCCATTTTCATCTTAGTTTTCTCTTATTACACTTAATGTACGACAATACATTTAAGACATAAAGTACCCCCGCAGTTCCCACATCCACTAATACTTTACCTTAACCCCAAAAGTTTACCCCCCCCCCTCTGAGTTGCCCCATACCCCTTGCCAGGAAAAGCTCTCTTTTTTTCCCCCTTACTCCCTTCCTTCCCTTCTCTTTTCCCTCTTTAGTTCTTTACATATACATTGTTTTTACATCTTTATATATACTTTATCGCCATTCTTCATTCTTGTTACATCTCTTCATCTCTTCTGTCCTGCAAACGTTCTGCGAATTCTTGTGCTTTCTCTGGATCTGAGAACAGTCTGTTTTGTTCCCAGGGTAAAAATATTTTAAGCACGGCTGGATGTCTTAATATGAATTTGTAACCTTTTTTCCATAAAGTTGATTTCGCTGTATTGAATTCTTTCCTCCTCTTTAAGAGTTCAAAACTTATGTGTTGGTAAAAAAATATTTTTTGACCCTTGTATTCCAATGGTTTATTATCTTCTCTAATTTTATTCCTTGCCCGTTCCAGAATATTTTCTCTTGTCGTGTATCTCAAAAATTTTACTAAGATGGATCTTGGTTTTTGATTTGTCTGTGGTTTTGGAGCTAATGCTCTGTGTGCCCTTTCTATTTCCATTTCTTCCTGCATTTCTGTCATTCGCAGGACATTCGGGATCCATCCTTTTATAAATTCCTTCATGTCTGTGCCTTCTTCACCTTCCTTCAGGCCCACTATTTTTATGTTGTTTTGCCGACTATAATTTTCTGAGATAACAACTCTTGTGTCTCTTTAATTTTTTTTGTCACTTTCTTCCAATTTTTCTCTTAAGTCATTCACTTCCACTTCTATGGCCGTTTCCTGCTCTTCCACATTCTGTACTCTTTTCCCTATTTCTGTCATTACCAGTTCTAACCTTTGCATTTTATCTTCTATTCTTTTCATTTTCCTTTTAATTGCATTAAATTCTAATGATAACCATTCTTTTAGTGATCTCATTTGTTCTTCAAAAAAGACTTTATCTATATTCTGTTCATCAGTTTTATTTCTCTTTGTCCATCAGTTTTACCTTCTATTTCTCTGTGAAGATCTTGGTCTTCTTTGTCTGTATCTGTGTTTGTGTCTTCTCTTCTTTGTGTCTGTGTCTCTTCTGTTTTTCCTGATGTATCACTTTATTGGGCCTCTTCTTGCTGGGCCCCTTCTTGCTGTTCCTCCCCTCCTGGGCTGCTCGTCTGTTGTGCTTCCTGACGTTGGTCTTCTTGTCGATCTTCCCTCCATCTGTCTTCCACATCTGTTTCATCGCACCCTCTCCTGCTGTCTTTCTTATCCTCCAACTGAGAGCCCTGGTGTCGGGCATCCCTCAGCTGCTCGGTCTGTGGCAGCCCGCTCCTCTGCTGAGCCCCCCTCCCTCTGGTGTCCTCTTTCTCCTCTGATTGTGCACTTTTTGGCTTCGAGAGCCATTTTTGTAGTGCACCAGCTGGTGGGGCGTGACTCTGTAGGACAGGTACTGACTTCGAAGGTCGGGCGTTCCTCGTCACCACAGCGACCTGTTCCTTTCTGCAGATAAGGCCTTCTTCTCTCTTCTCTAGCGACTTTTTTACTTCTTTTTTTTTCCAGTTCTTACTTTCTCCTTCTTGGAAGCCATCTTCTTTCTCTTCTCTGTATCTTTATCTTCTATTTCTTGTACACTATTTTTGTTATGCTTTGCTTTTGTATGTAATGTATATTTAAGATTAGAAAAGTTATTTGGATTACAGTCCAATCTCACTGGTTGCAGGCTATTCTTGTTCTGTGCACAGAAGTTAGCATTAACTCAGGAGGGTTCTTGCTGGTTTTCAGAGAGAGATTCCTCTTCCAGGACATCCGCAACTGATTATTTCTCAATCAGTCTTGCTGACGAAACTTGCCCCCTTCACGGTTCTCCAGATGATCTCCTTTCTTTCAGGTCACCTTTCAGATTGCCAATCTTCTCCTTTGACCAGGCAACCTTCTAAAATTTGCCAGCTTGTCCCTCTGGAACTGATTTCTGTGTCTCTCCTCTCTGTTTCACTCCCTCCCTCTTTCAGAGCAAAACTGTCTACCTCTGCCTGCAAAAATCACCTGCTCTCCCAGGCAAGCTGTACATTGATACTTTTGTGCCTCCTGCAAAAAACCATTCTGCAAAAGTCCTGCAAATGTTCTGTGTTTAAAAATGTTTGTGTGCAAGCTGCTCTAGCAATTCCTCCCAAACCACCTCACAATACTCTGTCGCAGATTGTGTACTTGTAATGTGATTGACAGGCCAAAGCTGGTGAGATGGAACATAGAATACTACAGCATAGTACAGGCCCTTCAGCCCTTGATGTTGTGCTAACCCATGTATTCCTTTAAAAAAACCACCTCTACTCTGTATCCCTCTTATTTTTATTCCATCCTGTCCAAGAATCTCACTTCCTGCCCCCAAGATCCTATCAATCTTGATGTTTTTAAGAATATCCGTCAGTTCCTCTTTCTTAATCTCCACATTCTCTGGCACATAAGCGTGTTTTATTCAGACCTCACCCTGAACACTGAAGCAAAGCATTCCTTTAGGACCTCCCCAACATGTTACCTCCTTTACCTTTAGAGACCCCACCTTCATTCTCGTCATCCTTCTGTTCTTTGCATATACATAGAATGTCTTGAGATTCTCCTTAATCCTACTTGCCAAAGCCTTCTCATGCCCCCTTCAAGCTCTCCAAAATCCTTTCTTAAGCTCCTTCCTGGCTACCATGTACTTCTCTTGAGCCCTTCCTGTTTCCTGCTTCATATATCTAATGTATCCTTCCTTCCTCTTGACTTGCTGCTTCACCTGCTTCGTCAACCACACTTCCCTTTTTGTACCATCTTTTCCCTGTCCCAATGGGACAAATCTAACTGAATCCAGCATAAGTGGTCCCTAAACTTCTTCCACATTAGTTCTGTGCTTTCACCCTTGAACATTTGTTTTCAATTTACTCTCGCTAGTTCCAGCCTCAACCCATCGTAATTAGACCTTCCCCAATTAAACACTTTGCCTTTTTGTCTATTTTTATCCTTTTCCATGGATGTACTAAAGCTCAGGGAGTTATGGTCACTCTTCCCCGTTTGACTTGTGGTTTTACACTGACAATAAAATTGGTTTATGATGCCAGCTCTGACATGATTGGCCCATAGAAATGTCCTTTGGCTTTTCAGATATCAAGACTGCCAAAAGTTTGTATATTTTTGAACATCTCCAAAGACAAACTTGCATCCATTTCAAGTTTACTCTTGTAGTTCGTTTATGGTTGGGGCATTTGCTTGGTGGTCCTCAATTTTTAAGCACACAAATGTACTGATGTTATATTTGATTTGATTTTTTTTTTCTGAAGAATGTTTTGCATAATCGGAGTTGTTGGGTTGATACATACCTGACATTGAAATCAGATTAAAGATTTAACTAAAGTTTAATTTTTAAAATGTTGGACATACAGCATGGAAATAGGCCATTTCGGCCCACGTGTCTGTGCCGCCCAAATCACACCCAATTAACATGCACCCCTGGTACATTTCGAATGGTGGGAGGAAACCGGAGCCCCTGGGAGAACAGGGAGAACGCACAACTCCTTACAGTGCAGGGTTCGGACTCTGATCCTGACTGCTGACGCTCTAAAAATGTTGAGATAACCTCTACACAAACTAAAAATCAATTTAAATAATTCATGTGAACATAGAA
Organism: Narcine bancroftii; assembly: GCF_036971445.1. NCBI lineage: Eukaryota > Metazoa > Chordata > Chondrichthyes > Torpediniformes > Narcinidae > Narcine > Narcine bancroftii. The sequence continues at coordinate 181,621,152 of NC_091472.1, forward strand.
TTCTTTCCTCCAATAAGGATTTATTGATGACTTTATTTTAATAATATATAACCCCATCTATCAAAATTTATTATGAATATATGTAAACACAAGGAATGGGAGTAAGACCACCTGGCCTGAGAAACTTGCTCCATCATTCAATAAGAACATGGCTGATCTGGCCATAGACTTAGTTTCACTTATTCACCTGTTTTTCCTATAATGGCATGGACAGAATTGATGTAGAAAAGTTTTTTCCCATGGTGGGAGAGTTTAGGACAAAAGGCCACAACTTCAGGATTGTAGGACATTCGCTTAGAACAGAGTTGCAGAGGAATTTCTTCAGGAATTTTTGAGGGTATTAAATCTTTGGAATTTGTTGCTACAGGTGGTTGAGGAGGCCAGGTCATTGGTTGTATTGAAAGCAATGATTAATAGGTTACCAATATTGATTAGCCAGGGCATCAAAGGTTAAGGAGAGAAGGTGGCAGTGGGTCTGAGTGGGAAAATGGATCATGGTTAAATGTCAGACATTCTTGGTGTGCTGAATAGCCTATTTCTGCTCCTATGTCTTATGGTCTTGACCCTTTAATCCCCAACTTTTTAAAAATCTATCGATATGTGTCTTAAATGCATACGATGAGAATGCCTTGATTGATTTATAGGGTAGGGAATTCTACAGATACACTACTGTCCGGAAGAGGCACTTATAACCATGTAACCATGTAAGGAGTGGAAACAGGCCATGTTGGCCTTTCGAGTCCGCACCAGTTCACTGATTTTGTGCGCCCTCTTCAGGCATTGGTCCTGGTAGATCTTCATTCAATAACAATGGGTGAATTCAGTGCAGGTGGAATCTTATTGAAATTGAAAGCAAGATTGATGTTCTGGCACCACACAACCAGATTCTTGATCTCCATCCTGCTTTCTGACTCATTGTCATCAACTTGGATCTCTGAAAATCTTACCAACTAAAACTTACCTTTATAAACATTAAGCAGTCTCAACAGATTGCAGCTACTTGAGGATGGAAGTCCCAAAGTAAATTAAGACTCAAGAACATTACCTTCAAAGTTGGTGCAAAGAAGTGAGATATAATGTGTAATCTTGAGACCCAGCTCACTAATCTTCTTCTTCATCTCCATCTTAATGTCCGAGAGTTCATGGACATTTTCAACCTCTCATTACAGCAGTCAGAGGTTCCCATCTGCTTCAAAAGGGCATCAATCATCCCGGTACCAAAGAAGAGTAGTGGGAGCTGCCTCAATGACTACCGCGCAGTAGCACCAACTTCTACTGTGATTAAATGCTTTGAAAGGCCAGAATTTACACGTAACTAAGCAAAATTATCGACCCACTGCAATTCCCCAATTGTCACAATCACTCCACAGCAGATGTAATATCGCTGGCTCTCCATTCAGCTCTGGATCAGCTCAAAAATGGCAATTCATACATACAGCTGCTCTTCATCAACTACAGCTCAGCCTGCAATACCATTATCACCTCAATGCTGGTCAAGAAGCTACAAACTCTAGGCCTCTGTACCCTTCCCCCCCCCCACCGCAATCCCGCAACTGGATCCTTGACTTTCTCATCAGAAGACCACAATCAGCACAAATGGGAAACAATATATCCTCCTCACTGATTATCAGCCCAGGCGCACCCCAAGGATGCGTGTTTAGCCGACTGCTCCACTTGTTATACACCCAATGGCCAGGCACAATTCCAAGCCATCTACAAGTTTGCTGATGACACCATAGTTGTCAGCAAAACCACAAAGGGCAATGAGGAAGCGACAGGAAGGAGATAGATCAGCTCATTAAATTATGTATTGACAACAACCTTGCACTCAATTTCAGCAAAACCAAGGAGATGATTGTGGACTTCAGGAGGAAGTCAGGAGAACATGACCCATCCTCATCAAGGGCTCAGTGGTGGAGAGGGTCAAGAACTTCAAATTCCTGGGTGTCAACAACTCCGAGGATCTGTCCTTGAGCCTCCACATTGATAGAATCGCAAAGAAGCTATACTTTGTGAAGTGTCTGAGGCGATTTGGTACATCTCTGAAGACTTGTGAACTTCTACGGGTATACCATGGAGAGCATTCTGGCTGGTGGCATCACTGCCTTGTATGGAGGTGCCAACTCTCAGGACAAGAATAAACTCGAGAGAGTTGTTAATTTGGCCTGCAACACACAGGCACCAGAGTTCTTTCCATCAAGGACATCTGCATGAGGTGGTGTCTTAAAAAAGCAGCCTCTATCCTTAAAGACCCCCACACCCAGGCCATGCCCTCTTCACTCTGCTACCATTGGGGGAAAAGGTACAGGAGCCTAAAGACGAGCACTCAGCGGCTCAAGGACAGTTTCTTCTCCGCTGCCATCAGATTCCTGAATAATCAATAAACCAAAGACACGGCCTGACTTTGTGTGCACTTTTTTTCATAGGAATGTTTGGACTGTGCTGCTGCAAGACACCGAATTTAATAACATGTTTATGACAATAAATTCTGATTCTGAAATCTTCCCCCCGAACCTTGAGGCCATATATGCTAGTTGTAGTCTCACCTGCCAGTGGAAACAAAGCAACCTCCCTGCTTTTATGTTTATTCATGTAATACATATCCATTCATAATTTTGCACTTTTCTATAAGATTCCCAAGAGTACAGTCCCAGGGTACTCCTGGTTTCTGGCATCAGTCTGGTGGTTCTCCTTTATATTGCCTCTAAAAAGCTTTCTCAAATAAGAAGACCACAACTGCACAAAATACTCCAGGTGTGGCTTCCCCAGTACCCTGTTTGGTTGCAGCAGAAACCTCCCTGCTCTTAAATTCAGTCCCTCCATCAATGAAGAGCAACATCTAATTTGCCCTCTTGATCACCTGCTGGACTTCTAAGCGAATCTTTTACAATTCATGTGCAAACACTCCCAAGTCTCGCTGCAACAGCATGCTATAATTATTCACTGTAACAGTACTGCAGTTCAATTTATTATATTTCCTTCCATGGTGATGACCTCACATTTACCAAAGTTTTACTTCAGCTGCCAGATCTTTGCCTACTCACTAAACCCATCCATATATCTGCAGACCCTCTGTGTGCTCTGCACAATTCGCTTTTCCTCCCCATTTAATGACATTGGCAAACTTGTATTTTCTACTCATGGTCCCCTCCTCCAAATCATTCATAATTTTGTGAACAGTTGTGGGCCTATCCCTGCAGCACTCCACGAAACACTGATTGCCAACAAGAGAAGCATCCATTATCCAAATATTTGTCTTCTATCCATGCAAATACATTACCCCAACTCTGTCCATTCTTATCTTATAACAAAGTATTTTGTGCAGCACCTTATTAAACACCTCCTGGAAATCCAAATATATCATATATATATCTGCTCCACCCTATCTACTGTACTTGTTATATCCTCAGAGAACTTCAGTACATTAAACAATACCTCCCCATCCTGAATCCATGCTGCAACTGCCTGTTGAAACAATTTCTATTTGGGTATCTTGCTATTCCTTAATGATAGCTCCAAGCATTTTCCAACTATGGAAGTTTGTTTCCCTACAAACATGTTTTTTGTGTTTGTTCTATAATCTGTGAGTGTGTATTTATACATACATACATACATGCACACACACAAAATATATATACACATACATATATAGATATATGTACACACATATGCATACAAACACACATATACACACACGCAGAGATATATATATACACACTCACACACATACACACACACGCGCCGATATACACACACACAGATATATATATACACGCTCACACACACACACACGCAGATATATATATATATACACACACACACTCAGAGATATATACACACACACACACACAGAGATATATATATACACACACACACACACACACACACACAGATATATATACACACACACATACGCCGATATTAAGATATATATATATATACACACACACACACATATACACACACACACACAGGTACTTAAGCCCACCCGAATTGTGCTGCCGTATCTGCCCCCACCCCCTTCCAGTCACCCTTCCGTTTCCCCCCACACCCCTCGCCCACCCAACTCGTGCTGCCGGTCCTTCGCCTGCCCGCCTCTCTCCCCACTTGCCGGATTTTGGACACACACACACACGTGTCTGTGCGCATTAATGCATATATTTCACTCTTCCCAATATTTCAACAGGTCATTTTTTTGTGGTGCTATATGGTGCTATTTCCAATACAGTTCTCTTCCATCGTCACAGAAAGGCAACGTAATTAGCATAAGGGCAGCAAGGTTAGCACAGTGCTGTTACAGCGCCAGTAACCAATGTTCAAATTCAGCACTCTCTGTAAGGAGTTTATATATTCTCCCTGCGTCTGTGTGGGTTGTCTCCAGGTGCTCTGGTTTCCTCCCACCCTTTTTAAAAAAAAGCATTCAGGGATTGTGGGTTAATTGGAGTATTTGGGCTTGTTACTGTGCTGTATGTATAAATGTTTTAATGAAAAATCGCCAATTTTTAGTCCCCCAATTCCAAAATCTTTGACTTGTGTACACTATTTGGATACATTTTCATAAAGTTCATGCTATATCTTGGTAAAGATGGAGTTAAATTTTTCAGATTTTTTTTGCACTAACTGTAACTGTGAATATTAATCATTTAAAAGTTTTTTTCTCTTGTGCAGTCATTTAATTTGTACTCATCATTTGTTAGCATATTTTCCATACTTGCCTAACTGCAACAAGCAAGAATTTCACTTCTTATCTACACTGTGCTCATATACATGAGAATAACTTCTCATTATTTATATTGAGTATCAATTCAACATGATACTTAAAAGGCCAGATAGTTCTTGGTGGGAACTGCTGCCCAGGACAGCCACACACATTCACCATTTTCCAAGGCAAAACTTCCCCACGCCTGGAATACTAAACCCTAGGTAAACAGACCGACATCGCCCTGAGCAGTGGCAGCAATTCAAATGGAATAACGGAAAAACATGGGTTGGCCAGAAAAAGTTCTGCTACATTACCGTAGAAGCCTATTAGTTAGCAAAGTCTCACCCAGCTTTGTCAACAGATTTGTCAACATTTCTCAGTGGCACTGACATTAAAATCTGCCGTGCTTTAGAAATTAAATAATTTAAATAGTTATTAAATTCTTCAAAAGAAAGAAATATCAACAAAAAGCAGAAAACTTTCAAATAATTAAAATCATGAAACAAAGCAAAATTACTTTTTGAAATGTAACTTGTCATATCTCTTCTCCACAATGTTGGTAATCGTCTCCCAAACAAGTGGATGTTTAGATCAAATTCGGTCTACCTTGGCAGATTTCCCCAAGGTAAATTCAGAGGAATCTGACCAAGCTCTCTTTCAACTGGTGGTCTTCATGGAATGTCCAGGTCTGGATTAACCATTAAGCTAAATAAGCACGCGGTGCTGCTGAACTAGGATCACACAAAAAAAGATCTATATCTGCAACAAAAATATTAATAATAAAATAACTATCAATATATTTATAATGTTGAAGAGGTTAATGATATATTTCAAACTTGGAAATGCAACAAAATTGGAATCTGGCAACTGTCACACAGAGCAACCTCAATGGCTCGCTCTTCCATGAGTTAGTGCGATAGTGAGGCAGCCATTGCCAATAGAGGTATGTGATGGTCTGTGCCTTGATATCACTATTGAGTGTTGTAAACTGTTGAATACTGTAATCTGCAGTTCACATTGCTTAGGCAAGACAGTCATGAATAACACTGATCGTCATAAAGCACCTCGAAAATTCATTTAGACAATGAAAAAATCGAGAGGGAACCATTGTTAGGCTGTCCTTAGGGCATCAATTGGCCTTAATCCGGCCCTGGGTATGCCCAGCAGCAGAACACAGCTGGGAAATTATCTGTGGAACTCATCTTATAAATTGTGGCTCACCAGCATATCCTGGTGATTCTCAGAAAATTTGGGCCAAGGTCATTGAACAGGTAAAAAGAAAGTTTAGCAAAAGAAGCTCAAAAGGAAAACCAGTGATGCACATACAGGCTGTGAAATAAACCTAAAGTAAATTCTGCAGAAAAAACAAAACATTTATTTGAATATCTAAACAGAAAAGTGCTGTTCAAGGAAGTGATTGTACTCCTCCACATTTTATCAGGGAAAAACCTCCAAATAATTAATTCCTTTATAAATGATCAGTTATTCCCTGTCTTTACATCAGCATGCCTTCAAAAATAAAATTGATGATAATCCTGAAGTGGCCAACTTCAGCAAACCTGAAATTACCCTAAAGTCACCCACGAGTCATTCAGGCCATATTTCAATAACTAAGTTCTGTATTCAATTTATGGAACAAAAGCAAACATATATTGGAAGAGTAAATTCAGGGATGGCGCTGAAAAGTCTTTACTGTGTGTGTGAGTTAAATATACAGTATATCAATATATTTTTTTCTGACACTGGTTGATTTATCATCACTTAGAATAGGGACTTGCAAAGCATTATTTGATTTTGCTCAAAGTAGATCACACTTGCATGCTTTTCTAGGGGAAATAAGACCAATCATGATATCGGGACAAATACAGAACTTGTATGTTATTTTAGTCAATGTTCCTGACTTTCTTTGTACCAAGCACCTGGGTCAATATAAATTGGAATGTAAAACTGGACATTACAGTCACATGGAACATTTTCAGTACATTGAAAAATTTTGATGTGCTTAAACTGACATCCAGAAACCTGATTACAGAATACACCTTAGCCCAAAAAATGCTTCAATAACTCGGAATGTTTTCTCCAGCCTTTAGCTCCTGAGGTACTTGCTGCATGAGTTCTTTAGCAATGACACTGCTTAGATTACTCCATGGATCATGGTTTTTGCAGGCTGATTGTTGACAAGCCCTGGGGTTGGAAGTAAAAAGCTAATATGCACTTCTACAGTTTTCAGAGATGCCACATCCCACAAACCCTCCATTGTCAATGGTACATTTAGATCAACTTTCTTGTTTTCCAGGTTGTTGCTTGTGGATCTCATGAAGAATTCCTCAAGGTGAAGGTTGTGTTTCTGTGAAACACTCAAGACATCATCATCAGGAAAACCAGACTCCCAGACATTTTCAGTAGTCAGCAATACTGGGAGAGTGGATCTTGGGTCAAAGACTAACTTCTGTATCTGGCAATACCTACGCAGTGTTTTTTTTTCCCAATTTCAGCAGCTGAGTTCCGACGCAATAAGAGCCATATAAATATAGTACTAGAAAGTATACTCAGGATGAGATTTAGATGCCTACATCATTCAGGAGTTGCTCTGTAGGATACTGCAAGCAGCGTTTGGAGACTTCACTGTTATGCGTCACTCAGCCTTACAAAGTGAAGACAGCAGAAAGTGCCAGAGCAAGAACGGCAAGGAGAAAGCAGCCTGAAAACCTGCACAAGCAAGAGGACCAAGAAAAAAGTAAGCTCTTGGGCAATGGCCCTGCTTTGCATCACAACTTTGTCTCTTAAAGCCAAGTGAAAGGAAGGATTGCCAGTACAGCCAACAAATTACCAAAAGAGAAGCTTTGCCTAAAGAGATTACAAAAGCACAAACCCCAGTGCAATGCAAGTGACTCACTTCTGTGATTGCCACTAACTTTGTGCACCAATAAACATTTGCATCTTCATTCATTGTAATACGAGTGCTCTATTTACATAAAATGCATGGTACAGAATCTCTGCTTGTTGATGATTGACATCTTGCATAACAAACTCAGAAATTTGCAAAAAATACATTTCCATTATGGTGTTTACCATTCTGAAGGTGTAAATAGAGGTATGCAGATTACCCTGATGTACCTTTTAGGACGTCATAGTCCACTGGGCAGAAATTCCCACTGCTAGAGAAGACTACAATGGTCATTGTCTGCCATATGAGCATGACAGATCCAAATCAATGGGTGAGAACCAGCTTCCCCATCAAGACTGAAGTGAGGCAGGGTTGCCCGCTCTCTCCAGTCTTATATGTGTGCTGTGTAGAGCTCTTTACTGAATCCAAAGGGAAAGATAAGGGGATAGAAGGAGTGATGATGCCAGAAAGTGGAGCCACTCAGGTCAAGACCACCCTTCACAGGGATGATGTTGTTATTGTCTACTGTTTGGACGCACGATTGGTCCGCCATTTTAAATCTGCGTTGGGTACCAGGGTAAACTGGAAGAAGAGAAAGGAAGTCCTCTTCGGTAACTGGTCTGATCAATCCACCATCCCCTTCAAGGTCTTAGATCTGACTACCTGAAAATGTTGATGATCTAGTTTGAAGGGGCCTAGGCATACAACAAAAATTGGTTGGAGCAAATCACTAAAGTCCACCAGAAATTGGGTCTGTGTGCACAGTGCTTCCTCAATAACAGAAGAATGTGGTCAGGTGCAAGGTGCTCTCAGTTCTGCTGCATCTGATCACCACATTCTTCCCACAGGTGTGGCTCATCCCCTGCACCTATGCACTGGTGGTCATAAGACCAGCATTCAAGTTCATATGGCGAAGCAAAATGGAAAGGGTCCGAAGGATCGGCACGTACAAGTCACCAAACAATGGGGGCAAGGGCTTTAAAAACATGGCCCTCATCCTGATGAGCACCTTCGTGTGTGACTGCATCAGGCTGTGCAGTAAGTATGCAGATGGTGGTGGTGGTGTGGACAGTGAAGAAGGTTATCAAAACTTGCACTGGATAATAGGACAGTTAGAAGGGTGGGCGGAAAAATGGCAGATGGAGTTTAATTCTGATAAATGTGAGATGCTACATTTTGGTAGGACTCATCAGCAAAGGTTATACACAATAAATGGTGGACAATCGAGGGGCGCAGTAGAACAAAGGGATTTAGGAATTCTGGTACATAATTCCATGAAAGCTGAGTCACAAGTAGATAGGGTGGTGAAGAAAGCATTTGGCTTCATAAATCAGAGAACTGAATACAGGAGTTGGGATGGCATGTTGGTGTTGTATAAGGCATTGGTGAGGCTAAATTTGGAATATTTTGTGTGCAGTTTTCGTCACTGAATTGTAGGAAAGATATAAACAGAATAGAGAGAGTGTAGAGGAGATTTACAAGAATGTTGCCTGGGTTTCAGGGTTTGACTTACAGGGAAAGGTTGAGCAGGCTGGGACTTTATTCCCTAGAGCGTAATAGTTTGAGGGGTGATTTGATAGAGGTATTTAAAATTATGAGGGGGACAGATAGAGTCGATGTGGACAGGCTTTTTCCATTGAGAGTGGGGAAGATTCAATCAAGAGGACATGAATTGAGATTGAAGGGGAAAAAGTTTTGGGGAAACATGAGGGGGAATTTCTTAACTCAGAGGATGGTGGGAGTGTGGAATGAACTTCTGGCCAAAGTGGTAGATGTGGGTTTGAATTTAATATTTAAGATAAGGTTGGATAGATATATGGATGAGAGGTGTGGAGGGTTATGGCTGGGTGCAGGTCAATGGGACTAGGTGAGAGAAGATGTTCAGCATAGATAATAAAGGTTGAACTGGCCTGTTTCTGTGCTGTAATTGTTATATGGTTATAACTGAAGTATGAGGGCACCAATTGCCATTGTGTACTGAGGTTGGACCTGTCCCAGGTGTTACAAAGGATGGACCAGATCCCATTGTTGTGCAATGTTCCAGTTAGCTTGACTTTCCCACATCATCTAAATAATGGAAAAGTTTTTCCAGGCAACCTCCTTTTGACCACAAGCCCATCAGGCAGAGTTCAGCATTGAAGGTTGTGCAGACGGTGAGAGATGAGGACGCGTGGAATATGGTGGAGTGGTTCCCAGAGTGGACCGTGCAGATTATCTGGTGGAATGCCTCATTACCTGTGCTAACAAAACAAGCATTAGAACTCCTGGCTGGCAGTAAGAAGAGCCCTCCCAATCAGATCTTTCCTTTACATCTGGTACATCGGCCACAATGTGCATCGTACCCAATATGACTGGTAGAGTGAAGAGAGTCACTCACCTCTTTGAAAAATGCAGATTATCTCAGAGCATGTTGAGAAGAAGACAAGGGTCCTTGTCAAGGTCAATCCTCAGTAGCAGTATGACAGAAGACTCTAATTTACAGACTGTTTCCAGGGATGCACACCAAGTCAGACATCCAGAACTGCTGGAAAACATATGAATCGTTTAAAGAAGCACTTTGGTCTTTGCAAAACCGTATTAGTCTTTCAGTGTATAGTTGGTGCAGGGATGCCACTGTCTGGCACATTACAGGCTGCAGAAAAACATGCTGAGAGAGACACTGAGGCTTGGTGCTGCCATCGTGAGTGCACTGTGGGGAAGAGCCACAGTCAAGTCCTTCTGTTACTGGGCATTGAGGGGGTAAGGCTAAGGGGGAGCCCCATCAAATTACAAAGTGCCATAATGAGCAAGAATTGGAGGAGTAAATTTGCAGAGAGATAGCAGTCAGCTACAGAAAACATAAAGTTGTGATTGTAGGTGATTTTAACTTTCCTCAAATTGCTGAGATTCCCATACAGTAAAAGGGCTGGATGGCATAGAGTTTGTCAGATGTGTTTAGGGAAGTTTTCTAAATCATTATATTAATGTTCAAGAGAGTGCAATACTAGATCTCCTTTTAGGGAATGAGACAGAACAGGTGACAGAAGTATTTGAAGGGGAACATTTTAGACCCAGTGATTAAAATCCCATTAGTTTCAAGATAATTATGGATAAGGATTGGTCAGATCCTTGCATTGAGATTCTAAATTGGAGAAAGGCTAATTTTGAGGAAATGAGAAAGGATATACAAAGTATTGATGGCAGTGGGTTGTTTTCTAACAAGAATGTGCCTTTAATCCTTACAGAAACATACAGATTTTGTATGTTCATGTAAGGATTAAAGGCAAAGTTAACAGGCATAAAGACTTTGGTTTTCGAAGAACATTGGGAATCTGGCTAAGAAGAGAGAGGTACATAGCAGATATAGGGAACAAGGTGCAAATGAAGTACATGAGGAATATTTTTAAAATGCAATTTTAAAGAAACTTAAGAAGGAAATCAGAAGGGCTTTAAAAAAAAAAGACATGAGGTTGCTTTGACAGCCAAGGTGAATGAAAATCCTAAGGCCTTCTTCAGATACAGTCAAAAACAAAGTGAGACAAAGGCATTTTTCTCCTTTATTTGCTAATGTGCTCTACAGTTTAAAATCTGTAATCAAACAGTTCATATGTGTCTAAAGTGCACATTCCAGATTTTATTAAAGGGTATTTGTGAATATTTTGGTTTGACCATGTAGAAATTACAGCACTTTTTATACATTGTCCCCTCATTTCACCATAATATTTGGAACATAGCATATTTAAGTAGTCATGTTTAGTACTTTGTTGCATATCTATTTCATTCATCAGGTCACTCATCTGAGTGCTACTGGTACCATATAACTCAGTACTACCTGTCACATGATCGGGAGGCCGGCAAATAAATCGTCTCCCCTATCAGGCTTGCCTGGTGAGTAGGGTGGATAGATACCCTGCAGAATGAAAAACAAGACCTGTCGAAGGGCGGATTAATCCTCTTGTAGGGCCACCAGCCATCTAGCAAACACATGCCATGAAGCACGGAAAGGGCATCCCTTGCATTGAAGCTTGGTCTGGCCATTCATTGCAACAGAATTCCTCCCGGCCACCTCACCAAGCTGCTGGATCTGGGTGGGGATGGTGAGAGGGTGGGTCTGGACCTGTGCAAGCCTACTCACCTAAATCCATTCATGCACACACTGTTCCTTTCTGAGGAGTGGGGTGTCCTCATATTCAAACCCCACAAACTGAGTGAAAGGAACCATCATCATTCTATGGGATGGATAGCCAGAAGAAGAAGATCCCTTTCATGCAATGACTGCTTGAAGTCTGTTATTCATAGACATCACCAGGTGCTGAATATCTTTTTTGGTGTTGCTCTGCCAGGTCTCTACTGCAGCCACCTTGAGCTCCTGCTTGTTCCTGGGGCTTGTCCCCTAAAGTTTTCTCTTCAGTATATGGAAGGAATGCTCAATTGCATTTGAATCAGGTGACTGACTTGACCATTCAAATATTTTCCAGTTTTTAGCTTTGAAAACCTTTGTTGCTTTAGCAGTATGTTGGGAATCTTTGCATTGCTGTTGGATGAAGCACCATTCAATTAGATTCGAGGCATTTGCTCAAATTTGCTATGCCATCAGAGTTAAATCACCAATAAAGATGTGCACCAATGCCTGTGGAACCCATTCGTGCCCAGACCATAACTCCACCACCACTATGTTTCACAGATAAGTTGGTATGCTCTGGATCTTGGGCAGTTCCTTTATGCCTCTGACAGGTTCATCTCGGTCTCAACTGTCCACAAGACCTTTTTCAAGAATTCTACAGGCTCTTTTAAATTCTTCTTGGCAAACTATAATCTGGCCATCTTGTTTATATGGCGAAGTAGTGGTTTGCATCTTGCAGTGTAACCTCTATTTCTATTCATGTAGTCTCCGGACATTAGTCATTGACACATCCACACCTGCCTCCGAAAGAGTGTTTCTGATCTGTCAGACAGGCATTTGGGATTTTTCTTCATCATGATGAGAATTCTTCTGTCATCAGCAGAACTCGCACAACTCAATTATTAAGGATATTGTGGCGGCCAACTAAGTACGCAGTCGACCTGCCGAAAACGGAAAACCTGAGGAGATCCTCTCAAAATGGCGTCAGGCTTTACCACTCTCCTTAGTGGAGCAAAGCGCGCGCATGAAGATTCTTTGTTTGCGTGGGTGATGTCACTTCCAGAGAGAGCGCCGAGAACCAGAAGTGCGAAAAGGCCAGTCAAGTGAATGCTGGTTAAACCAGTTTTGAACTACTAGCTTCGACTGAGTACATCTGTTTGTCCTAACTCTATGTGCAACACATCGCCACAGTATCATTAAAAAATGAATTTGGTATCAGGATTGAAGTGAATGATCGTCCCTTGGCGATTACTAAGCTTACTGGTGCACTCTTTCTTAATGATGTTCCAAACACCTGATTTTGGTAATCTTGGGTTTGGACGACGTCTTACTCAGGAAATTGGGACAGAGTCTTGGGAAGTTAGGAAAACACGCAATAAGCACATGGAACCAATACAAATTTAAGAGGAGGTGCTCGCTGTCTTCAAATGAATAAAGGTGGATTAATCCCCATGGCCTGGCAAGGTATTCCCTCAGACCTTCTGCAATGCTTGTGCAGAAATTGCAGAGGCCCTGGAAGATTTATAATGTTATATAATTTTGAAAACTGTAGTCATGTATGTTGGTAGAAAAAGATAATCAGGCAAACTATTTTTTTTAAATAGGAAGAAAATTGAAAATGCCCAGATGCAAGGGGACCTGGGAGTCCTCATGCAAGGTAGCATAAGGCACTTCCAGGTGGCCAATTGCCCCGCATGTAAAGCCACATGTTTAGGCAATATGTGGCTGTTTTGAGGCCACCTGAATGTGCAGGAGGTGCTCTTGAGGCGAGCTACGTAACCCTCCTCCGAGAGGGATAATCAGCTCAGCTCAGTGGCTCCCCCAGCTACCTGAATGCAACTGGCTGAAAGTGGATGTTAAAGGATCAGGCTGCTGATCACAGCTGACACTGGGCAGGAGCCAGAGGGTGGTCAGAGCTGCATCCTGTGCAGCTGTGTCTTTCAGGTGGCCAGCATTGCGCTTTAAATGCTGCCACCTGAACGGCAATTTAAAGGGCTGCTTCTGCTTCTTCAGGCGCATTCTTAGCGTAGAATGCACCTGAAAAAGCCTATAAAGGTAAACTTGCATGTTGAGGTGGTGATGAAGAAGGAATAGAACATAAGAGCAGGGATATGATGTTTAGGTTTTATAAGGCACTGGTGAAACCTCATAAGCAGTTTTGAGCTCATTTAAGAAAAGATGTGATGATGTTGGAGAGGGTTCAAAATCCCCACCTCATCACTCCGAGCCCACAGAACAAATGTTCGACCACATCAACATAGACGTAGTAGGGCCCTTGCCGGTATTCCAGGGTTTCTGCTATCTGTTCTCGATGATCGACCGCTTCACCAGGTGGCCAGAAGCAATCCTACTGGCAGACACGCCCACAGCCTTATGCGCCAGGACCTTCATCTCATCCTGGGTGGCATAGTTTGGGTTACCGTTCCACATCACGTCCGACAGAGGAGCCCAGTTCATGTCCTGTCTGTGGTCCGACCTCGCCAGCCTGTGGGGTGCCCAGCTGCATCGCACAACAGCTTACCACCCACAGTCCAATGGGTTGATGGAGCGTCTCCACAGGCATCTCAAAATCGCACTCATGACCAGACTCCAATTGGGTAGACGAACTACCATGGGCGCTGTTGGGCATCCGCACGGCACCCAAGGAGGACCTCAAAACCGCTTCGGCCAAACTCGTCTACAGAGCTCCACTGGTGGTCCCAGGAGAATTTGTACCATCCCCAGGCAGACAGCAGGACAACTTTGCAGCCTTCCTCAGCAGGCTAAGGGAAAGAGTCAGCAATCTGACCCCAATTCCACCTTCCAGGCACGGACACGCAAGGACCAGCGTACCCAAAGACCTGCAGGACAGAGAGTATGTTTTCATTCGCAGGGGTCAACATCGTCCACTGCTTCAGAGGGCATATGAGAGTCCATTCCAGGACATCCGCAACAATGGGGCCAAGTTCGAGCTGGAGTTCAGAGGCAAGACGGAGGTCTTCACCACAGACAGGCTGAAGCCAGCACACCTGGACCTGGCACACCCACCAACATCACACTGAAGAGGCAGGCCACCGAAGACAGCAGAGACTTTGCCTCCAGACACCAAGGATGATAACATACTGTCGGTTCTGTGGCGGGGGGGGGGGGGTGGATAATGTGGTGGCCTGCCGTGGTGGCAATCGAACTGGCGGATGAACAGCAAGAGCAGCTTAAAGGCCAGCGACCCCAAAGTTGTGTTGGCCTTGCTGTACATCCAACAGACAGGGCTAGCACACGGGAAGAAGGGCATTGTTACGCAGCAAAGTACCCACACACGGGAAACCCGCTTTTGTTATGCATGTTGTGACATCAGCCGGGGGGCGGGGGGCCACGACGGGAACAGCGCAAGTATAAAAGTTGGGCCTGAGCCCTAATGAAACTCAGGACTTCACCTGACTACACTACATGTGTGTGACTTCTTTAGAGTAGCTCGCAGCTACACTTGCGTGGCTTGCAGTTTTACATCACATGGCTCTTTTATAGAGTTGCTTGATTGTTAATTTTCACCCTCTGGTTCAGGAAGAAGATAACTAGATAAACATAAAGGCGAGAATTGTTAGTCCACAGAGTATATTTCATCATTCAGTTGGTTTTTAGCTGATCTTCAGATTAACTATATGTGGCGGCACACCACTAGGCAGGAGAACCAGCCCCGCTTGTAATCCATGTGGCGGGGCAACCAGCCAAAATGGCGCCGTTGGGGGTTTCCCCTTCTTCTCAGCACCGGGCACAGAAGCCCGCGCTGGGGGACCGCGTGACGCCCGGGTGATGTTAGCGCCCCCCAGCGCGATTCTCAGCCAGGTCCGGGCTGGGAGTACAAGTCCAGCCCAGCAGCCTGCAATAAATCAGTTCTGCTCACTGAGCTTTCAGTAGAGTGTAGCTGCCGCTACATATATTTCTCTTTTTGCAATAACCTAACTGTATTAGCTCAAACTTTGCTGATAAACACCAACCGCTTTGCTTCACCAGCATTTATCCATTTAAATTACCGTGCATTACTCAGCAAAAGTAGACGTTTTGAATCAACTAACGTTTGTCAAGACGGTCCATAATTGGACACACTTAGGATTCCAGCAATAGAGTTCAGTTTGAATATTTGAGTCATTCACAGTCAAATTGTTTGACATATTTGTTAGTGGATAGAGCCTGGTGTGTGACGTGGCCTGCTATTAAGACTTCTTTCAGCTAAATCTTAGCTGATCTTCTTTCTCTAGACTTTGCCAGTAAATTCTGGTGATTTTGTTTTGTTGACACTTGTTGCTGTCAGGAAACATGAGCAGCTTACTATTGCAGAGAATTCCAGTCAAAAATCTGAATAATTCAGAAGAAAGTCTGAAGCCTAAAATGTCGACAGCCGTGGATGCAATTTGTGAATATTGCAGGACATGCTGAGTTTCTTCTGCACTTTTTTGTACTGTACTAGACCCCAGCATCTGAAGATTTGTTGTTTACATGAATAATGCAGCATGGTTGGTGAAGCGGTTAGTGCAAAGCATTTACAGTGCCAGCGATCAGGACCAGACCTGGGTTTGAATCATGCGTTGTCTGTAAGGAGTTTGTACGTTCACTTCTGCGTGGGTTTTCTCCGGTGGCTGTGGTTACCTCCCACCCTTCAAAAACATACCAGTATATAGGTAAATGAGGTATAAAAATTTGGCGGCATGGACTCGTAGGGCTGAATTGCCCTGTTACCTGTGTAATTTTTTTTTTAATTCTAAAGTAGCAGCAAGTTTTGGGAATTTCTTAGAGATAAATATCACTAATTATCTAATCTGCTTCAACTACATCAACCAAGAAAGCACATCAATGACTATCTTCTCAAAAGCCTAATGAAACTTGGCACATCCCTGTGGTATATTGCCATTTCTTCCAGATGCCTTGAAGAAATTATCCTGCCCAGATGCATCACAACTTGGTACGGGAATTGCTCTGCCCAAGACTGCAAGAAACTGCGGAGTCAGGAATGCAACTCAGGCAATGACCCAAACCAACCTCCCTTCCATCAACCCAGTCTATACTTCCCATTGTCTTGGTGAAGCTGCCATCCCACCATTGTACTTTTCTCTGTTCCCCACCCACCCCCTCCCATGTATCCATCGGACAGAAGGTGCATGAAAGCATGAACCTCCAGATTCAAGGACAGTTTTTTTTTCTGATGCCATCACTTTCTTAAATGGATATTGCACTGATAAAAGATGATGCTTTTGCACTGTTTTAACTACCCTCCACTTCCTCTTTAGAATACTATACCTGGCACTCTTGGACTTGTAATACTCCACCGTGTATTTTTGTTATTACTCTATGTATTAAAAAGTACAGGTGACTTCCTTGCAAAACAAAACTTTTCCTCAGTACACATTTTAATAAACAATTCAACTCTGTGTAGAAGTCACAAACTTTCCAACTAAGTTCTTCCAGTGATTTTAGATACTGATCTTCAGAGGGAGTTCAACAATCAAGCAGTAGCTTGCTCAACCCTGTCACTTAGACTAGAAACCTGCCCTTAAACCTGGCACCATGATGGATCTGTGGCAGAACCCTTAAACCCATTCATTTGAATGGAATTGTAGGAATTTGAGTGTTGATGAGGGGTTTTTTTGTGCTTTTATTTTCAATTCTTTTAAAAGTGGTTTGAAATTTTTATTAGTTGATTGGTTTATTTTTGCTTTGTTGAAACATTTTGAATGCCACAAAATTGGACAGTGTTGAGTTTGCTGGCAAGGTTTGTACAGCAACTTTACCTTGAACTGAGTAACGCAGAGATCCTGCCCCTCATGGGCTTTAACAGAAGGCAAAAATTGGAGATGGAGAGTTAGCTTCAGACAAGGCTGTCATTACATTTAAGTTAGAAACATAAATGTGAAGTAACTCATTTTACATTATTAATATCTTTAAAAAATTAATCAAAGCAAAAATGATTGACGCATTAAACTAACGCATGCAAAATCAAACAAAAGAATTTACCATCCTATTCGCCCTAGAATGTGCAGAACAAGAAATACCACTGGAATCAGTTCCGGTTATAGCTGTGTAGATGGGGAGAGCAGCAGCAGCCCCTCAAATCCGACAGGTCTTGAGTAGATAAATTTACGAGTTTCTCTCCCACAGGCATCAAGCGTCAATCCAGTCACCTCCAGAGGACGCTGGTGGGAAGGTTTGTTCTGTGTCACCTGATATGCTACATCAAGGGCATGTTGCCACTCAGAGATTTGGCCCTTGGCTGTGTCTGTGTCAACAAGATCAGCGTTCCAATAAAGTACAGTGGTAAGCCACACTCGGTAAAGCCTTGGTCTGCTGTGAACTTGTAGAGACCAATTTGTTTTTTTCAATGTAAATTGAGTGTTTATTGGAAGAAAACTAATGCCAGTCAATTTAACTTGAATTGTATTTTTAGGAAATTGATTGAATTAATAATTTTAGGTGTCGTGCAATGAAATGTAAATTGTTTTTCACAATTAAAGTTATTCCAATTTTTTTGTTGTTGGGCAAATAATGGTTATTAGGGTGTACAGCACAGGTAAAGGTGAATATATTAATGTGATTTTGCTTCTGCTCAATTCACAATCTTTCAATACTTTATTTTTATACTCATAAATATTGTTTTTAGAAACATTCATTTAATATGTTCTGGGTAGAATTTCTAGATGGAATTTTGATTATTTTTCATAAACAAAATATTAGATCCTGGGAGTCGGGTTGTTTTTTTTTGAAAGTTATTTATTCGTTATTTCTTGAAGCATATGCACAATTCACCTCACAAATACCAATTGTACATAGGCTTGTGTACAACAAGCTTGTTTGCACTCTTACGATTTTAGAAATTGCTGTATTTTGCTTTCAAATGTGGATCCTCCACGTACATTAAACTCATTGTACACTTGAATAAAATAAGTGTTCATTATTCACTGGCTCCTGCTCATACTTATATATTTTCATAGATAATGCAGAGTAATTACTCATTCATGACAAATGGTTCTCTGCATATTTAAAAAGAATGGTGAAAATACACCTACAAAAGTGAGGCAATTAAAAAAGAGATGTGAGAATTCATGAATTATTTTGCATTTTAAGTCATTCTGAACAAGCTGTATGAGGGTATGGTTCAACTCTGCTTGAAAAATACATTTAAGGTTACTGAATTTTGAAAGGTGTTAGTAGAGTTCATTTAAATTTGTCACAATTTAAGGACACAAACTTGAACTTGTTTTAAGTATTTAAGCAGTTATTTATGAATCTATAGTCAGCTTAATCATTTTCTTTAAAATATTGGCTTTTGACTTAACTGGAAATAACTAGATAAAGCAAATTATGATTGAACTTCATTTCTGGAACAGAATTTATTTCTGCGACTATTTTCTTATGCCGATATCTGCTGTGTTTTTATTTGTAAAAACAACTTATGCTCTGTGAAACAATCTGCGAGTGCTGACGGGAATCGCAGCAACTTCACACATGAATTAGTTTTGAATTGCGGTGTCTATTAGTAGGCAAAAGCAGAGCCCTTGTATGGCCGCAAACTCCAGTGTTCAGCAGCCTCTAAAAAACATTGGAAATGACCTACAAGCAGATTATTTACCTTGTCTTGTGAGGAAATTAAATTATGGGAGAATTCTTATTAAAGTGACAAGATTCGTCAGCTATAAAGATATTTTAAGCAAACAAGTCCAGAAGACTGCTGGTGACATATCTGCAGTAGCAAAAAGCTTTTCCAAACAATATCTCCATATTTTAACTTTAATTCCCTTCCCTAAACTCTTTCACCATGCTCTCCTAGGGCATATCATATCTTTCAAACGATCATTTTCTCAACTTTTCCTCTTACCTGCTTATCCACGCTATTTTTATATGATTGTTACCTCTGTGAATTATATAGGATTTCTGTTTAATAACTTCTTTGCAAAAATAAAGGAATTCATCAGTAAATAATCAAATGAAAATATTGATAAGCAAAGGTCAACTGATAAGATTTTGCCTGCAGCTTTATTGTTTACACAACTTGATATCTCTATTTCAACAATTTAAAAACAATGTTCAATTTGAGACCTAGATTAGAATCATCCATTTGTGGGTATGTGATGTTGTGTGGAATTTATTTTCTCCATTGTTTTGGTAAGGAGACTCCCAGGAAGAAATTACCTCCATTATTTTAAAATGCTGACCTTCCAAAGTAACATATTTTAGAGTTCTTTAGAAAAGCAGATACACGATAGATTTAATCCTTGAGGCACCAAGTTTCTGATCTCAGCTATGCTGCTGTGAAAATGTAAAAGACAGATGCAGGTCTTTTCTTCGCAGGGAAATATGTCAAGCCGGGCACTCTATTTAGCCTAGTTTTATTAACCTCTTGGCAGCCAGAGCAACACTGAATAGGCTTGAAACTGGTGAGTTGTGTAAGCGCATGGCCTACATATAGAATGATTGTAAATGTGTTTTCCTCCTTAAAATATTAAATGACTGCTATAATGTTAGTAGCAATTGAGTCTAGCAAAAACAAGGAGACAGTAGGATGGGAGTTATAATGAAATGCCACATTCAGTCTTGACACTCTCTGGCACATCGGTCCTTCATTGTCTCTCAAAAGTCGAAGAATAGTCTGCTGAGAATGAAAATAAATAAGCCAGAACAAAAATTGGGAAGGAGAACTAAACCGGTGATTCAAGAAAATATTAAGAAATGGTGAAAAAGCCAAAACGGAGAAGAAACCAATAATGTGTGAGCAAAATTAAACTTTTGCAAACTGATCTACAGAAAAAGCTATAAATTGGCATTTTGATCCACTTAACCTTTAAGTCTTAAGTTAGAATGTGAATTGTATTTTGAGCAGTTTGTTGACAATGAAGGCAGTTTTAATATTTTCAAGTAGATTCTGAGTTGAACGTTTGCGTGATTTCTTTCCTTTAACTCTTTTACAGCTAGAAAAATGTAATGGCAATGTGTTGCAAAGAGGATAAGATTTCTCCTGTAGGTGCTGCAATGTTATTTACATAGTCTTTGACCCACACTAACTTTTTGTTTTGCATAACACATTTGATGTACTGTAGCTTTAGGATATGTCAGTTTAGTCTGGTTCCATTTGACCTGAAAAGGGAAAATGCAGTTACCCTTTTAATGGAGATGTCAATTTGAAATGAGCATCATTAATTTGTGATAAGGAATTGTGGTTGCTATCACAAATACTCTATTTTGCTTTTCGCAGCTAATTACGTGTTCAAATTTGATGCCGTGTAAGAGAACTTAGTATCATACCAAACAACAGATGTGTTAGTGAGCCACTTAAAATAACATGTTGTAAGCTTCTTGTCATGTAGATAATGATCCTGGTCTTAGGGCGAGGGTCTGTTTACCAACATTAAGATGTGTTTACTGCTCTCATGTTTTTGAGGCGATGTTAACGATTGTAAAAGATGAATGTAATGGTTGCTTCTCTTGGTGATGAGCAATGTGCTTCAAAATCCACACCAGTACAATAATGTGCTTTTCTTTTTTTATATGTGCCTTGTTTCAAATTTGGCCTCTGTAATAAATACCCTTGTACTTCAAAAGCAGGCTTCATAGCTGAAGGCTATGTTGTGAAGTTACTTAGAATTCAGCCGTTAGATCTGTTCTCTGATGGCTGAGCGTGATTGACACTTACAAATTACCCAGCTGAAAGTGTTGAGTCTTTGACCCCGGAGTAACATCTTCAGTGCGGCTGAGATTTCCCAGCATTTTGTCATCTAATTACTGCAAATCCCTTGAAAATTCACTTGATGGTGAATTTTTAATGCGGGGCAATTTCAATGTGATGCATAGCGCAGATGGTCACAGTCGTAGTTTGTAAAATATGATTCAAATAAAATATTATTTTCCTGTTTAATATCCTTCATTGGAATGGTTCTGCTTTTTCCACTCCCCTTTTCAAAAAAAAATCATTAACTAATGAGCTGAGTAATAATGAAAAATGCAACATTACTATAACTCGTGTTGTAAAGTTACCTGACACTTCTCTCATTATTCTTTTTGCTTCTTTTAGGATTTGTATGGTATAATAATACAAAATACTGTTTCTTGGCATGCAGGACAAGTCTAATTAAATCTGATAACCTGCAAGTTCTTTGTAGATGTATCCACAACATCTAAAATGAACAAATAACTAAAGCTTGGAAAATAATAACAGAAACAAACAAGTGTTTTACGAGCTTGATACAACTTCCCCATGTCCTTGAGGAAAAGGAGAGGAAATGACACATTGTCAGATTGGATGCAGACAAAATGTTATATTTTTTTTATCATTACAGTTAAAGTGTGCTTAAGTGGAATAATGGTTATAGGTTAATCCTATTTCACAGGAGCAGTCTGTTTTCAGATTGCCTCTCAGTTAGTGATGAGCTGGGGCATTTTTAAGTTCTGTCCAAGAAAAGGTACCTTCTTTTGCCATCTTTGAAGACAGGTCACACCAACGTTCCACTTGAATTAAATAAGATTAGAAACATTTGTGTACAAAATTTAACACGTACAAGAATCTCTTTTGAGGTAAACTTTCTCTTTTAAATAGGAACACAATAATTTCACAAAAGTATTCCAAATTTGAACATAGAAATGTGTTTAACATATTTGTATTTGTTGTGGATTACATTCATTTTTTTCTTCCACTTTAATTTATGAGCAAATGCGAGTGATTGAAAATGTCTGGAAATATAAACAGGTAATCTACAAGTATAAAGTAAAGCTTCTATATGAGTTTACATGTGAGTGTAAGTAGTCAAAGGACAAAGGAAGAAAAACCCAACCTCCAACCCCAACCCACCAATTTTCCACCTGCAACCGTGTCTGCCTGTCCTGCATCGGACTTGTCAGCCACAAACGAACCTGCAGCCGACGTGGACATACCCCCCATAAATCTTCATCCGCGAAGCCAAGCCAAAGAAAGAAGAAGTAATAGTGAAGAATATGGCTTCAGAACTGCCAAGAGTCAGTGACTCTTATGGATGGACACTTTCTGTTCTTCATGAAAATGTGTACATTATTAGAGGTATTATGACTGTCAGTTTACATAAAGATACGTCACTTAGAAGTAACCATAATATAACATTCATTGAATCTATCCAAAAAAATGTAGCAGTTCTGAAAAAACTTTACTTTTTATTTTTCCTCCTCCTGTTTTCAACAGTCAGCAAAAACCCTTCAAACCTTGTTTGTTGTCTGTGTGTCTTTGGTTCCCACTCAATTTTACATATTTCGATAGCTGCAAGAAAAGACTGTAAATCAATATTTCAAGATTCACCTTATCAAGTAATAAAACAGTGTCATATTACATGAAATTTAATTTTGCCTGCTGCAAGACAGACCGATTCGCCACCGGCAAGGATTGCTCGAGCGCCTCTTACAGTCAGAGAGAGAGAGAGAAGCAAAAGAGAGCCCCCCCCCCAAGTCACTGACTGTCCGTAGATTCACCTCCAGCGCTTCTGCGGCCCCCCCCTCCTCGGCCGCACAGACTCCAGTCCAAACCATTGGCAACCCGAGCTCCAGATCTGAACCTCCGACGTGTTCGGGAACCCTTCAGCGTCCCTGGCACCTCCTCGCATCTCGGTTCCGATACCTGGTACCCTTCCAGCCAGTTGGAGTCAGTCTGCAGCAGTCCACAGCCCAGCACGAGTCTCCTGACAGCAGCCTTAAGCTTCCGTGGGTTCCTCCTCTCGAGTCTCCCAACGGCCCACCGCATGTACTGGTTCTTCAGCCGCACAGCTCCACTACTGCCATTGACATGTATGGAATGATAAGGAGATTACTAAAATATTGTGAAATGTTGGCTTGCTGCCAGTGAGTCCACCACAAAGATAGTTTTATATCTGATGCAATTTTATGCCTATGTTTTAAGTTTGAGGGAAAAAAAATCTTATTGGAATATTACTCCAAAATCTTCCGTTATTTGTCATTTAGGTGTGTTTCAGTGCATATTGCAAACTAGAGATGAAACTGATGAGGTACAGTGATGTAGCAGGAAAATAATATTGCTCAAAATCGGCTCCAATGGATTGTGTTTAGTAGAATTACATGTTACAGATCATAAACAGAATTTTATATGTGTCAAAGATAATGCAAATATATTGGCAGCTAATTTTCATTCTTATAAAATAATAAATATTCCAAGAATAGATGAAATAGACAGTATAATAGTTCAGTGTAATTTGTTAAAGCCAGTAATTTCAAATAAGTCATTAAGCAAGAGGATCTTAGAATAAATAAGATCTAAATCTCTAACGTTGAGGTTAAGATGAAGTTTTTACATTTGTGCAATTTCTGAAGTGAGAGTTTCTCCCTTCATACATCTGTTATGTCCACATATGGCTTATAATTTGGTCATAGAACTAAGTTACTTTCTAATTGTCACATAAACATCACGTCATTACTAGTACATCAACTTAGTCAGGCGGGTCTCACTTTTATTTGGTTGGACTGCACAATGTGTCTTCTGTGGACGAAGATTTATGGAGGGGTAATGTCCACGTCAGTTGCAGGCTCGTTTGTGGCTGACAAGTCCGATGCGGGACAGGCAGGCACGGTTGCAAGGGAAAATTGGTGGGTTGGGGTTGGGTGTTGGGTTTTTCCTCCTTTGTCTTTTGTCAGTGAGGTGGGCTCTGCGGTCTTCTTCCAAGGAGGTTGCTGCCCGCCGAACTGTGAGGCGCCAAGATGCGCGGTTTGAGGCGAGATCAGCCCACTGGCGGTGGTCAATGTGGCAGGCACCAAGAGATTTCTCTAGGCAGTCCTTGTACCTCTTCTTTGGTGCACCTCTGTCTCGGTGGCCAGTAGAGAGCTCGCCATAGAACACGATCTTGGGAAGGCGATGGTCCTCCATTCTGGAGATGTGACCTACCCAGCGCAGTTGGATCTTCAGCAGCGTGGATTCGATGCTGTCGGCCTCTGCCATCTCGAGTACTTCGACGTTGGTACCATTTGAATAAAGGGCAAGAATGTTAAATCTGTCTGAACACTTAAAAATGGTGTATGCTCTAAATTAGCTGTATCTATAATTTTAGAATTCTTGCATAAAACATTCATTAAACTATGCTGGGAATTCAAGATTTTTTTTTCTAATGTGACTTCTCATTTCTAACATGAGGACCAAATTCCTCAGGAGTATTATAACATTGTTTATGCTCAAAATTAGTCACCTTTACATTCTATAAGAATAACATTTTAAAAATGCTTTAAAATATTACTTTATCATACATGGATTACAATTTCCAAGAGTTTGATTTAAAACACAATTCAAATAGCAAACAAGTTCCTTTTCATACTTCAAAATTAATTGTTTAAGCTTATGTTACATTAACAATACTTTCAAACCATTGAATTGTGTGCCATGCTGCACTGCTCAACCTGTTTCTATATTAAAGTTGGGCATGTACTATTAAAATTAGCATAAACCTGATGAAATGAAAAGATGTCAGTTCTATGGCAAACTCCTCTGATGATGAGGGTTGAAATTCCGTGAATATGAATTCCCTACGGATCTTGCAAGGTAGAAGATTTTAATTTTCACCCTCGAGACAAGACTGTCTGATGGCACTTTTTTCAAATGGTAATTTCTCAGTTTGTAGCTAGAAATCACCGAGGCTTGTCTGGCTGATGCGTATGAAGGGAATTGGAGAGGATGATTTTCAAGGGCTTCGTTCTCACTTGTCAGTCCTCGCTGCAAGGGAGAATCAGAAAAAAATGATTTGGGTTTGACGTTAGGGGTGAAAAAGCAAGGGTCAAAATGGAAAGGATGCAATCACGGTGCTGTGTGGAGGTGGTTGCAAACACATTGAGAATTGTTGCTGAAATGTTAAGAACACTTCATTGTGTTTGAGCGCTGATTGATCATTCTTTTACTTGACATTAGTCCTGCTGGGGACACCAGTGAGTGCACTAATTTTCTGTTTGAAATACAGACTGTCTTAAATGCACAAAGACTAACAGTTCGATTATTGAATTTCTGACAATGGAAATGAGTAGCTAGCAATGAACATTATAGGTTCAAGGAAAAAAAAAGACCACTTTTGTAGAAAATTAGTGCTTTTTTTTGCTCATTAAAGGCATAAAATATTTTGCTTTGATTTTTTTTTAAATGCAGGAAATATTTTGAGAAGAAGCCTGGATAAGTTGGTGGTATGGTTCTTCGTTCCACTAATATTTTTAATCCTGAATTTATATTTTTGCCGTCATAAAGACGTTCAGTGATTTATGAAGACGTTAAGTTAATGTGTGATGCATTTTAGAGTATTTTGATTATTTCGTGTTATTTCAAGTAACTTGTGCATTAAAATAACTTTGGCTTCTATAATATTCTGAGATGTCATACTTCGTCTTTAAAACTTAAGTGGCAAGGTCCTTGTGCAGTTGGACTGCTTGTACTTGTGTCGAATTTAGTTCTTCAGACAAATGCCTGCTTAAATTGTGCATTGAGATCTATTTTGGTTATTGTTTTAGATTCTGACACATTTTATAACTTCACCCCATAAAAGTTATAATTGCAACATTTCCTCTCTTAACTATTTCTATCCTTTTTTTCTGATTGGATATTCTGTAACTTAATCATTGATATTTTAGTTATGTGCATAACTTTAGCCTCATTGCATCCGTAAAACAGATCTTGTCTGAATGTCATGAACTCGAAGTATATGCATGAAGTAATGCTCTTCTCAACTAAGAATGGTTTTTTTTCCTTTGCCCTATTTTTGATTGTTAGCATAGCTCTTTAATTAGTTAAACTCTTGCCTTGCGTGATTATTGTTTTGTAAATTACAGATGCAATTCAAATAATATTAATCTCTTAAACTTAAGCTGGATTAAGCTGCATTAGTTGTTGAACTGCCTATGCAGGATTGCAAATTCTAACTATTTGAATGCACTAATCCAAAATTTAGATTGACAAAATAATTGTACAACAACTATAAATAGAGAACCCTCTGACAAACGTATATTTTTCACGTTTAATATTCGGTACTTAACAAAGTTGAAGTTGTGTGTAATGAAAGTCCATAACATAGTCCAAGAATGTGCTAATTTCAAAGCAACATTCCTGTTTACTTACAAATGAAGACTTGTGAATATCACAACTTAAGTTCATTTAGTCCCTGGAGCCGATCTGCGGTTCAGTTGTTCCATAATTTATAAATTAAACCAAGCAAGTAATAAAACCAGATACATCACTGAACATTGACCAAGGCACTAGATTTAGAAGCACAAAAATTCGAGATACTCAAATCTTGAGTAAACAATGGTGGGTTTTTTCACATGGAAATCCCACGATATTGCTGTAAGAAAGACCCAGGATTAAGCCAACTTTGGTCATTTACACAGCACCAAACAAAGCTGGCATAATGTCAGGTCAGTGTGTCATTTTGCAAAGTAAGCCGGCATTCTGGGAGCAAAAAAGGCAGGTTGTGTAACTCAACGGCGTCGACATCTGGTGTGATGTATAACGTATGCGTCAGACATAACTTTCTACACAAAAATGGTGGTAGATCTTGATGCTTATACTACTAGCTGTGAATATGTATACCACTTTTAAAACACAGGCTAATTTCCTGCACATGGTACACAACTTTATGAAGCACAGGTGGATGCAGAATTCAAGCGAATAATATGTTCTTGCGATCAGAAATACATTGGAGGAGAAATTGAAGAGAATCGGAAAGATGTTTGAGGCAGAAAGGCGCGTGGACCTTAGATTCCATAGATGGAGACGTTTAGTTCTTGGTAGTCAATTCACGCTGGTCTCGGATAGAAATGTGGAGGAGAGAGACCACATGAGCCCATGTTCTGATGTCCTCAACAAGATGAGTGGTGGTGTCATTTTCGTATGTCTCAGGCCGTTTTTGACTTTGTATTGGAACTCGTTGATCCACAACTGAGGCACAAGGCAACAAACTAGCGACAGCCTTTGAGACCTCAGCTTAGGTTCGCCGTTGCAGTGTGGTGGTATGCTACCCTATGCGAATACCAATCCATAAGATGGATTTTTGGTGTCAGTGTGGCCACTGCCTGTGTGTTGGTCTGCCGAGTTACTGGAGTATTAAAGAAGGTTCTATTTAAACATTTTCTTACCTGTCAAGTGGTGCAGGTCTTTAGAAGGCCATGGATGGATTTGCAGAGCAGGGCTTTCCAATGTGTGCTGGTGCCATTGATGGCACAAATATTCCCATTAGACACCCCCCACCTCCACCTGATGATGCATTACTACTACATTTGAAAAGGGTGGCACTCCATTGTTCTTCAAGCTGTTGTGGACCACAATCAATGGTAAGGATCACAGCCTGAGTTAGAATTATTTGTCTTTAACAATTAATGTATTTCATATGTCGATCTAAACACAGACTTTTGTTGTTCCAGCTTCACAGATGTGAATGTGGGTTGTTGGCCTGGTTGCATGCATGATGCTCGAGTTTTAGCCAACTCTCCCATCTACAGAAAAGCCGAAGATCAAGGCGGATACCTCTTCCCATGTGAAGTAAGTCTATATACTCCATTGTACAGCAATGTATGTGTGGATCAATCAATCGTGGTTTTTTGTCATTAACCATATAGAATACAATGATAATGAAATATATGAATGTTAAACTGAAGGAATGACTGACTGACTCCACTTCAAATGAGACTTATGTCAAGTCCAAGGGTCAGGTTGTATCCTATTATTGTAAAACAGCCACTAGAAAACATTAGGGAACTGACTGATTTTAATTTCAGAGATTGCATTAAGTACTTATAAATCTACATTGCTCTGCCCAGTGAAATCCAAAACTATTAATGGAGTGGAAATCCCTGTGCATCTAAGCTGATAAGACCCAGCTTACCCCCTCAGGAAGTGGTTGATAAAGGGGTTCACTAACCACCTTGCCCTCAATCAACATCAGTGATGCTTTAACTACTGTTTGAGCTCGGCAAGGGTGGTGGTAGAAAATGCTTTCGGACATCTCAAAGGCCGCTGGAGGTGCCTAGCCAAGCAACTTGATACTTGTACCATTCTTGCATCAGACATTATTGTTGCTTGTTGTGTTCTACACAATATATGTGAAATCAACAAGGAACACTTCTTGCAAGAGAGGAACACTGATCCGATCTCCCTGAGGAGCACACAGTCACCAGGCTATCTGTGAAGCAATTATGTCCATTCTGCAACCAATTTGAGCAAGCAACTAACAACTTTTAGTAAATGTATATTGCATATGTCAGATAATTGTCATGAATAGGAAGCGTAAACAACACTAAAAAGGATTCATTCAACTAGTTGCAACTGTCCACCGAAAACCATGTTCTAAACTAGTAACTGTCACATCACCCCAGCAGCTGGAGGAAGAAGGTGTTTGAAATGATTTGTATGCCTTGTCTGTGTGTTGCATGCTGTCATCCTTCTGTGGTGCCGGAGTAAAATATTGTTTCTGGGGTGCAGGAGTGAGGTACTGTCATGCGGGTGTTTGTTGCAGTACAGTGGGAGCAGGGTACTGTCGTGTAGAAGACAACGAGACCAAACGTTTCCCACTTAAGTGATGCCTGGTTCCACAGCTCATGCTGAAAGTCCTGAAATATGTTGCTGAACCCATTCATTTCCTCAGCCCGCTCACGTATATTAGACTCGTGTGCTGTCATCTCCACCTCCTGCACCTGTCTCCTTGGCCACTCCTCATGGGTCCTCCGCACATCCAATCAAAGATGTTCCCACTCTGCATCCTCGCAGTCCATAGCCAGCAACATCTCCTTCATCTCCCTGGTCCCACCTGGGCTTTGGTAGGCTTCTGCTTTTTCCGCCATGGCTGGCATCCTAGAGAACCATAGAACACAAGCGACATTAGTGAGGATGCTCTCTGTGGGCAAACACACTTATAAAAAAATGTTAATCATGAAGAGAATTAAGTTTTTACCTGGTTCTTCATGAGGCACAGGTTCTTTTTATTGCTGGCCCTCTATATCCATGCTGCTAGGGAGTCTGGCATCAGGACTGCTGCTGGAGGAGGGAGACTCACCTGGAATGGTCTCAGGGGAAGATGGATCCTCCCTTTTGCTTAGAAGAGCAACCGGGTTTCCTGAGTGACGTGTGCCCCAGGTGGAATAGCCCAGATTAAAATATGGCCAGTCCAAATGCCCTCTACCACTACTGCCATTGTGCTCGTTTACCTGGTGGTATTTCTTCTGCAAATTTTCCAGCTTGTTTATCACCTGTGACTTGTCCCGAGCAAAGCCACGGTCTCTAAGCTTTCGAACAAAGGGCCAACCTTTACAGTTCCCGTCATGTGGCGCTTAATTTCATCCTCAGCACAGAGGGAAAGGTGCTCGCAGATCTCTTTATTTCCCATCCCAACCAATTCACAGACATTGTGACAGTTAAATGCTGAATCATTATTGTTGCTTTAAAGTTTTCAAATTTCTTGCTAATACGTTGCACAAATTACGCGTCAACATAACGTCATATTCCTTACCCGAGTTGGTCCCGGAATGCCAACAATGACGGCATTCCGGAGCTGACACCGGGCCTGCTGCCGGTAAAGCCAGAATGACCCCGCCATTCCATGTCATTGCTTTTTGGACAGCAGGTGTAGCGTAAAAAAGCCAAGAATATCCCAGAAAAAGAGGCTGCGTAAAAGTCTCAAAAGAGAATCTGGAGGAAACACAGCAGATCGGCAGCAACCATGAGCAGAAATGGTCTGTCAACATTTTGGGTGAGAACTTTTATTAAGACTCTAATAAACATTCCGTGTTGGAACCCTTTATTGAGGAAGAGTTTTGACCCAATACATTGACTGGCTTGTGGATGCTCCAGCTTCTCATCGTTTGTAATAAATTCAGAAACAGTTAAATTGCCCTCATTCCATTCTGTTTTGCAAAGTCCTCATAAACCTAGTGTCTAAGTTGGGATAGTTGTCCCACAGACTAGTTAAGCAATGGCCCGGCATAGTTTTACTGACCAAATCACCCCTTGCATTATGCCAGACTCTTCCATTATTGTCCCTGAGCTGTCCTGACCCACCAGTGGGAGCGAAAAGGAATAGTCCTGGAAGTCCACAACAATGAAAACAGATCTGAAGATGTCTCATTGTAACAGGCAAGGGAACCCCGTCCAAATTACCACATGTATCCTCCCTCTGCTGATGAATTGGTGATGCTCAATGACAGCTGGAAGGAGTGCTGAATGTACAAAGAACACAGATTTACTCTGGCTGGAGACTTCGCACAGCTAAGTCTGATGTTGCAGCTGGCAGAGACCCGAAGAACACGGCTAAGAGTCTAGCATATACTGAGCAAACCAGCAAAAGGATAAGCTTACTGGAGCGTACCTTGGAAAACATATAAACTCTCAGATGCTGAAATCTGGAAAGAAAATCAGAAATGCTGGAAGAACTCAGCCAGTCTATCAGCATCTGCTGTTTTACATAAGAAATACGAGCAGGAGTAGGCCATAGAGCCTGCTCCACCTTTTCCCCATATCCCTTAATTCCCTTTTTTATGTAAAAATCTATACTGAACCTTAAATATGTTTAATTAAGTAGCCTCAACTGCTTCCCTGGGTAGAGAATTCCACAGATTCATTACTCTCTGAGGAAAACAGTTTTTCCTCATCTCTGTTTTAAATACACTCCCCTGAATCTTGGCGCTGTGTCCCCTAATTCTGGTCTCACCTACGAGGGAAAATAATTTTTCTGCCTCTATCTTATCTATCCCCTTCATAATTTGGTATGTTTGTATAAGAAGTGCAAAGACCCTTCATCAAAACTGAGAAAGAAAGAGCAGTGCCCTCACAAGTCTACCTCTGACAGTTGCCTCTCCATTTCTTTAAATGGCCACTGCATGGATCTTGTGGAGAAAATATCCCTTCACATCAGAAATGCCTTCCATTGTACTGAAACAATGATAATGCTAAATGGGTCAGTTTCATAAGCGATCTACCAGTTTATGAAGCGCTGTGGATCATCAAAGACAACACAAATGTAAACCTCTATGAGGATTGAAAGCAGACATCAAGGAGCAGCACGAAGGATTACTAAAATTGAATTCCCAATTGGATGAAGCTGCAACAAAAGATTGCGACAGCGTGCAATAGACTAAGCTCAGAAATCCTGCAACTACTTTATCAGAGTCTACCTCTGCATTCCTGCCACATTTATTTATGACAATAAGACAACAGCTAACCCAAGAGTGGGACGGGACAGTTAGTGTGGCAGTTAGCGCTACGGTATTATAGCACCAGTGCCCCAGGTTCGAATCCAGTGCTGTCTGTAAGGAATTTGCACATTCTCCCTGGTCTGTGTGGATTTCCTCTGGGTGCTCTGGTTTCCTCCCACATTACAAAACGTACGAGGTTGTAGGTTAATTTGAGTGTAATTGGGTAGCACGGGCTTAAATGGCCAGAATTGTAGTCTTCTATGCAGTAAATATGGAAAAAAAAACTGAAAGGACACTCTAAAAAATATCTCCATCCTCAAAGATGGCAGGGGCAGCAATGTGCAGCCTGGTTCTAAGTGCATGATTTGTCCTTGGATCCCCACTATTGCAAAAGCTTCAGTCGATTTGACTCACACAGCACCAGCACTTAACATCAAGAAATTGTGAAGGTTGTCAAAGTCTCAGGGACCAGGCAACACCCCAACTGTAGTAATGAATATTATATGACTGGACAAGCTGTATCATTACTTACACTTGTAACCAGCTGGCAGTATGGAAAACTACCCAGGTACGCTCCATGTCTTGTTCACTAAAAGCAGGTCAAATCCAATCATGCTGCTTTCTGTCCAGCTAGACTACTCACAATTAGCAGCAAAATGATGGAAAGCACCACTGACAATGCTGTCAAGAAGCACCCACCCTCCAATAACATGCTCACTGATGCCCAGTTTGCACACCTAACGTCATCACATTCTTTGACCAAAGCAGGACGAAACAGCTCATTCTAAAGGTGAAGTAGGAATATAATTGCCTTTGACATTAAGACTGCAGAAAGAAACTCGGGAAGCACTGAAGTTAGAGGGAATGGTTGTAGCACGCACACACACCCCCCCCCCCCCCCCACTAAGTGTTAGGTCAACCATTCCAGATCCACATATCACAGTAGAAGTTCCTTAGGACAGCCTCCTTGGCCTAAGCATTTCCAGCAACAGTAATGATCTTTTGGTCACAAGGGTATGTTTGCTGATGGTGGCACAATGTATAATTTCATTTGCAATTATTCAGCAAATGAGGCAGTGTATCAGTTTGTAGAGTGAGACTGGGACTGATCTACTGCCAGGCCACAGAAATGCTAGGCGCTGACAATCTTCAAAGATAAAGTCACACTTTCTACCTTTGATATTTAATGGCATTACCATTGCTGATTTCCCCCCCACCCCTATTTAAGTCTCGGGTGAGTCCTCATTGACTCAAAACTCAAATGAAATGGACTTAAATATTGTGACTAAAACAGTGGTTCTCAACCTTTTTCTTTCCACTCACACATCACTTTAAGAAATCCCAATGCCATAAGTGGTCTGTGATCAGTAAGGGATTACTTAAGGTGGGATGTGAGTGGGAAGGGAAGGTTGAGAATCACTGTTCTAGACCCAATTGTTACTGAAATATTGTGCTTGAGAAAAATTGTCATTTGGCCCATTTCCTCTGGAGTGATGAAACCGTGCACATAACGAGTCAATAAGGTACGATTAAAACAGTGGTTTTCAAACTTTCTTTCCACCCGCGTACCACCTTAAGTAATCCCTTACTAACCACAGAGCACCTATGGCATAGAGAATACTTCAAGTGGTATGTGAGTGGAAAGAAAAGGGTTGAGAACCACTGGATTAAAAGAACAGGTAAGTAGCTACACTATGATTGAATGTCTCAGCTCTTATCACCTCAAAATCTTTTCACCATCTACAAGGCACACGTCAGGAGCACTATGGAGTACACACTTCTCTAGATGAGAGCAGCAATGACAATGTCTGTTGAGCTCAAAGCCATCAAAGAACCTGTTTGATTGGCACCCCGTCAAGCACCGTGAACATTCATTCACACCAATACTGATCCACAGAGGCAGCAGTGTGTACCATCTAGAAAATGATCTGTAGATTTTTTTTAAAACCTAGCTTACTTAGCAGCTCCTTTTAAAGCCACATCCGCCACCAGAAATGAAAAGGGAAACAAATGCGCAGAAACACCACCTCAAGGTTCCCTCCTGCCTCATCCTTCATCTTAGAAATATATTATCTCTCTCATTATTACTGGATCCAAATGCTGGAAGTGTAGATCCGAGAGCACCAGAAAGAGTGCAGCAGTAAAAGGTGTCTTCCCAAAGGGAACTAGGAATACGCAATGAATGTTGTCCTTGCCTGCGATACTGATAAATAAATAACTTCAGTTACTGTATTTGGCAGCATATAGAGCACTCCCCTTCCCCCCCCCCCCAAAGAATCGCCTCAAAAATCACGCTGTGTCCTAAATGTGAAGGTGACATTTTGGTGCCACCATTTTGGGCACCAAAATACAAAGCGCTCAAACTACTCACCCAGTTTCAAAAAACCAGTGGAAGTGCTGCAGCTGTCCAGGAAGTGGGCCCGCAGCTTCGCGGACCACCTTTCCTTGGGTGGCCCAGGCTTTCCGGAGCTGCCGCTGCTCACTTCCACCGTGAGAAGGCAAACCTCGGCAGCCCCCATCAGTGGCGCAACTGACATGTTTGAGGGGAGCGCTGGGCCTCAATGATTAGGCTCCTTGCTGAGCATTTGTTCAACAAGCATGCCCCGCCCCCCCAAGCAAATTGAATGAGGCGCAGAGGCTACAGCCCGCTTACTTCCCCGCACCTCATTCAGTTTGCTCAGGGGAGGGAGCCGCACTCCTCAAGCCAAGGGCTCAGCGTGGAGCCTGATCACTGAGGCCCAGCGCTTCCCTCAAACCAAGAGATCGATCATCTGCTCCCCACGATGGTGGGCCCTGCCTCTTGCCCTTGGACCGACTTCTCTCCCTCCAACCCTCACGTGCCTGCAAGTCCCAGTGCGCCTGTCAATCACTCACTGTGGGGGAGGGGCATGGCCTGGGCCTCAGCGTGCAGCAGACAGGAGGATGTATTGGTGCTGTTGCTAATGTGTGACGAGGCTTCGGCATCTTAGCCATGTAAGGCTGGAGGGTTTTCATCAAGGTGAGTGAAGGCACACACGCGTGTGTTGTCTACAAGAGGCCTTGCAGGAGGAAGCGTTCGCCAACTTACCAGGTACCCGTAAATATACTAAAGCTCTTTTTTCCCAAAATTTCACACTAAAAATGGCGGGGGAGGGGGGGGAGGGTTCTTGTATGCCAGTGAGTCCTATGCAGGTGCCTTGAGTTGGGTTGATTTTTTTTTAAGTAACAAATGCTGGAAGTCTGAAATAAAACCAAGTGCTGAAAACAGTGAACTGACCAGATAGCATCTGTGGGGGGGAAAAGTAAGGGGAATCTTTATCAATATTAATTATATCAGTTATGTTTGTGTATGTGGAAAAGGAACATAAAACAACTTGTGCAAAGCTGACCTTTGAAATAGGTTCTCTTAATTGAGTAATTTCATAGAAAGGGAAAGAACTGTTGAAATTTATGTTGAAGAATAATGGCACTGAAATGGAATAAAAATATTACATCTCCCGTAAGGTTCACTCTCTGTACAGTGAGAAAATGGCTCTTGGGGCCAACATTTCTGCTGTTCCGGGATCTGATCAGTGAACTGTGGATCAGGTCTGGGTTGTTCTTGATTTCTATGGCTTGGGTTACTTGTGCAATCACCCTCCAAGTCATAAAATTAAAAGTAACTTGCAAATATTTGGAGATTTATCACATTCTCTGGTCTGTTATTGATCGTAAACTGATTATATA
Organism: Narcine bancroftii; assembly: GCF_036971445.1. Taxonomy (NCBI): domain Eukaryota; kingdom Metazoa; phylum Chordata; class Chondrichthyes; order Torpediniformes; family Narcinidae; genus Narcine; species Narcine bancroftii. The sequence continues at coordinate 181,656,687 of NC_091472.1, forward strand.
TTATTGTCATTTTGAAGTCAGCTAATACGCCAAGGTCTCACCAAAAACAGCAAATAGAATTAATGGTTAACTCTATGATTTATTCTTGATGTTACCAATTCAGGAAAAATTGCTTCCCAGGTCAAAGGAAATTCCTGAATTGTGCTATGGAATCAGCAGATTCATGAGGTCTCGTAACTTTCCGTCCGAGAGTAATTCTAACAGTATGGTACACCTTCATTTCAAAGGTGAAACATCAGCCTAAATTAGGTATTCATTAATAGAGAGCCTAATGCACTCATATCTTCTCTGAAAGTTCTGTTTGTCTGACTGCTAATACTGTAGCAGGATTCATAATGCTTTTAATTTTTCAAATGGTAGAAGATATGTACTACACAACATTGGAAAAATGTGGTACAGTGCACTGGACTCCTTTTTAATTAAATTGAACCTGGGTAACTTTGGGGAGCATCAAAAGGAAACATGCCTACACAATGAAATAAAGCCAACCCTTGCTGATTTTGTAGTTTTGAATGGTTTTTTACAGAATTGTCAAGAGACATAAATATTCAGTGTATTAATATAGACAATGCTTTATATGGACAAACAGTCATTTGAGTGGATTAAGTGGGACTTGAAAGTTTTAAATGATATGATTTTAAAAATGTACTTGTCTCTATACATACAATTGGTGTGTTAAGCCTTTTCTAAACTGCAAATAGTGTATCAGTTTGGCAATATGGATACAGAGCACTTGTTATGTTTGTTTAATTCCAATTATGCATCAGTGTGTCAGATACTGAAACCCAAATCCATGTCATTATTTCTTTATCGGACGATTTGAATGGGTGACTCCTCATTTTGCCCATGCTAAACTTGTGATCAAGTGTTCTAACATGCAATGAAATCCATTCAGCTAACGTTTTTTGATTAAAATTGGCTGCCAGTTAAATGATGTATCCGTTTTAATATTGCATGTGTTTTCATATCTATCCATTGCCCACCACCACCTGCTAATCTCCATCATCTCATCCAGTCTAGTAATTCTCTGAAATATCTGCAATATTTCCAGTTCTGGCTCATTAACCAACCCTGAATTTAAACACACTTACCATTGATGAGTCTACTTTTTAACTTCTCAGGCTATGAGCTCTGAACTCCCCACTTCCCTTGCCCCCCTCTGCTTTCAACCAATACCTCAGAAAAGGATATTGTTATTTTCCAACACAGCCCAGAGGACCCCAAAACCCAGCAGCAATAGATAGTCACCAAGACATATGGTTACTTAAACAAAAGTTGCTTTTAATTATCTTTAAGCATGAAAACAGAAACTTTAACTTATCGCTATTGACTTACTTAACCCCCTTCTAATTCTAAGTGTACGTGTATATAATGTGTGTGTAAGTTCAGAACAGTCATTCCTCCAAGTACACTGGTTGCAGGCAATTCTTGTACTTTGCACAGAATTTAACATCGATGAAGTTCGCCAGACTTTGGTGCTTGAAAGGTAAATGGCTACCACTCAGGAAGGTTCTTGTCGGTTTTCAGAGAGAGATTTAAGTGTCTCGCCGACGAAACTTGCCCCTTCACGGTTCTCCAGATGATAACCTCTTCCTTTCAGGTCACCATAGAGTTCCTTTTTGTTTCTCTTATTCCAAGTGAAACATTAGACAGCCAGCCCTCTCCTCTTGCATGTGACCTATTCTAACAAACCTTTCCCAATTTATCTCCCAGAAACATCTCTATATTTTCTGTCACAGTACAATCAAATTAAAAGAGAACCTTATCTTTTAAGAGTAAAAATTCAAAACAGGAGGAGAATGTGCCAGCAAAAAGCATCATTTAAAAATGCCCAGCCAATTAGAATAGGAACGATGTAATGTACTGAGAAGCATTCTTCAAAGATGATTGTCACATTTAGAATCCTTGACCTGTATATCTGCATTTGTTTTTATGCTATGTACATTTTCAGCTACTTTTCTTTTCGAGTACAACATTTTTATAGTTTTCTTAAAAGGCAGAACTAAAAGGGCAACTGTAACTCAATGGAAAATAAATCTTTTAAGATTTGCAGAGGCAGACCTACTTGAGCTCTAAAGGTAGCAAAGTACTTTAGTATGTTTGTGGCAGTTTTCTAGAACTAATAAGTTTTTGAAAAAGTGGACAAACAATATAAAATTAATGCTGCATCAAATGTCAATTATTAACCAAGAATACAACAATAGACTATCCTCCAACTCACAATGCTCTTAACATTTCTGAGCTCAGTTTAAGGGGAAGAAAGATGAATGATGAACTCTTGAATCATATATTCTTACAAGCTATTCAACCTATCACATATGCGTCACCTCATTATAAGAGTTGTAGCCACTTCCTGATTTCCCTACTTCATAACTCTGATTTTCTTTTAAATTTAATTCCCAATTGAAATCTTCCACCATTTTCACAGAGAGTGTATTTTTTGCTCATAACCAAAAAGAAAAAGCTCATATTACACTTGTCTGTTAATTTAAAACTGCCATTTGATTTACTATCCTTCCATCAGAAGAGATTCCCCTTGTTTATTGTATCAAATCCCTTCATGATCTTGCAAGCTTCTAAATCAAAATGCCTTTAACCTTCTCTGTGCGCTAAAGAGAACAATCCCAGTGTGTTTACTCTGAATCCACCATCTAGTAAATCCTCTGAGGTTTGTGATTTGGAAGAAGTGAAGAATTCAACCAGGAACTTGCCAGTTAGATGGGCAGAGGTATTAACAAGCTAAATTTGCAGATGAAACGTGTATGTGTGTTGAGGAGGGAATGAAAGTGAGGATGGGGGATGGAAGATATTTGGTACAAGATATTCATGTTTTACTCTTAAGTATAAAATAGGTCATTTAGAGACAAACAGAAGTTTAGACTGGATTTATGGACAGTGGTAGCAACAATTCATTTCCATTCGAACTGAGCAAGCAATTTTGTACCTCCTTAACCAATCACACTGAAAATATTTTTAATGAGCTGCATAGCAAGATAAATTCAGAGAGAGGCTGAGGGATCGGGGAGGTGGGATACAGGACAAAATCAGGCAAGGAAGTTCCTTCCTGAAAAATTCCCAGCAATCTGAAGAAATTATATTTCACACTTGTTAAGCATATGATAGATTGTGTGGCAACGATTATCTATCATGGCATTAAAAAGTTACCAAGCTCAGAATGGACATGCCTGCATATTTTTTGGTATGTTTGGTAGTTTAAAATATTAATATCAACAACTAATCCATGTTCTTGATGAAGTACCTGAATAGCAAACCTTCTGGGCAATCATGGTCGTGTCCGATACCCACATTTTGGTGCGGGTCTGTGTATTGTTCATGAAAATATTTGTTTAATTTATTCTTTTAGTATCAGTGATCAGTGGTAATCCAGGGTATTATAACTCAAAATAAATTAATGGCAGGTTCTAAATTCTTTCTTCAGATTGATATTCTTTGTAAAATAAAAGGATAAAATACCAGAGGAGAAAAAAATAAAACAAAAGATCAATTTATTTGTTTAAACAATCAAAGAGGTAGTAGACCATAAATTTATGCTGGCTCTCTTTCATCAATTCTGATTTCTCAAGGTGCTCAGTCTGTGTCAGGATAGTATGACTAATATAATTAATGTTCAGTACAGAATAGTACAATATAATTTTTTACATCAACTATATCTTACTCCACAGAAATTAAATGGATTACATTCTAATTTTTCAGATAAATGTTTTAGATGCAATAAAGAAATAGGTACTTTTTTTTGCATTCGACATGGGAATGTTCAAAACTAAGACCCTCTTGGATAGAATTTGGTTTATTTTTGGAAATAGTTACAAAAGTTAAGTTTCTTCAAGATCCCAATTTTTTTTAAATTGGAAATATTTTTTGACACAGAATTGAAATTAAAATAGCCCTTGCAGTAGCTAGAAAATGTGTGGCAGTAACTTGCATATTTGGGAAGGAGTAGATGGCCATACTGAAATAGATGTGTACCACTTGAAAAGATTACATATAATTTATGTAATACGTTTGAAATTTTTCAAAACATTTGGAAACCATATTTTCAAATTGTAGGAATTATGTTGTAATCATCCAACCCAAATCTCTGACTCCTAAAATTAAGATATGTTTAATTTTATTTGATAGTTTTATTAAATTTTTACTAAAGTAATATCCAGATGTTCTCTTTTTCCTTTTTTTTCCTTCTTTTCTATCGGGCTGATTTCGGGGGTAGAGGGGGCTTAATTTTTTTTAAATCACTATGTATTACTCTTTAATGTTTTGAACAAGGTGGTTTATGTACAAGTTCTAATGCATATGTGGAAATTAAATAAAATTTTCCAAAAAAAAGTGCTCATTGCCACAATGGACAAATCTCCAGGACCCAACACAGCCATCACCCCACACCACGGGAGGAAAGGTAAGAATTGCTCGGGGGAACAGGGTGGCTCTGTGAATGTAGACCTGGAGGAAAGGAGACCAAGGGAAAGGCCGGGGGGGGGGGGGGTAGGAGAGAGAGACAGCTAGAGGAAAGGAGATATAGGGAAAGAGGGGGTGGTCCTAACATAAAATCAAAGTTAATGCCATCTTTTTGGAGGGTGTCCAGATGGAAGATGAGGTGTTATTCTCCAATTTGTGGTTGGTATGCTCAACTCAAAGTGGTGAAAAAAATTTAATCTCAAATTTGTCCTTCTTGGGTACATTGTAGTTTAAAGGTGTGGGATAGATAAATGCCTTCTGTTCATTGTGGCAATAAGCAGACTGAGCAGTTCAACAAATCAGAATTGACGAGAGAGAGCCAGCATAAATTTACAAAGGGCAGTCGTGGCTAACAATCTAGTTGAAATGTGTTGATCGGGAGCTGTATGTTATTTGTATGCACTTCCACAAAGCAGACTTGTATTTTCGCACAGTAAGATACTGGAAGAGAAATAAAAGCACATGGAATTGGATGCAACCTTTTGACCAGGGTATGAAATTGATTCACAGAAATAATGAGTGCACTCTCCAATCAACAGGATGTGTCTTGTGCAGTCCCGCAAGAGATCTATACTTTTTTTTATCAATAATACAGATGAAGAAATTGCCAAATGTATATCCAAGTTTACTGATGCCTTTGAGTAAGGTGAGAGCAAAAGATATCAAAAGCTATGGAATATTAAATGATTAACTAAAGTGTGCAAACTAATTGTGGTAAGATGCATTAAAGTCCACTTTGTAGTCAAAGGAGGTACATCAGGGTATTTTGAAAATGCCCAAAAAAAATACTGAGAAAGAACAAAATGCTTTTTGAGTTCATGGGGATATCATGGAACAAAATTGTGGACCTGTTCAAGAAACTAAAATTCTGCAGATCAGCGTTCAACTCAATTTACAAGCAGAAAATGCTGCAAACCCTCAGCAGTTGGACAGCATCCATGGAAGGAGAAACTGTTAAAATTTCAGGTAACAAGTTCCAGTACCTCTCTCCAAACCAATAAATTTCACACAGACAATGTTCTGCTCTTGCGACCAGTCCAACATTGCTTCTGTAACCACACTGATTAATAATGTAACCACACATGGGAGGAGGGGTGTAGAATTGGTTGGAAATTGAGCATTCTGTTTGAGTCAGTAAAGGGAAAATATCAGCTCATGCCTATTTCAATGTAAATAAGGCTAAATTTGAAAAAATATCAGTTTTAACACTTAAAAAATGTCAATTTAATCCAGTCCTGTGCAGTTTTTGTCAGAACAATATTTTTCCTTGAGTAGAAATCAAGCTGGATGTTTTTCATAGAACACTACAGCACAGTACAGGCCCTTGGGCCCTCAATGTTGTGCTGACCAATATATTCCTTTAAAAAGGACTAAACCCTCTCTACCCCAATATCTCTATTTTTCTTTCATCCCTAATGTTTCAGCCTCCACCACCATCCCCAATAAGGCATTCCAGGTACCCACAACTCTCTGTGTAAAAAAAAAACTTAACCCTGATGTCTCCCTTAGACTTCCCTCCCTTTACTTTGTACATGTGTCCACTGGTGTTTGCTGTACCAGCCCTGGGAAACTGGTGCTGGCTGTCCACCATATCTGTGCCTCTCATAATCTTGTAGACCTCTATTAAGTCTCCTCTCGTCCTTCTTTGCTCCAAAGAGAAAAGTCCCAGCTCTACTAACCTTGCATCATAAGACTTGTTTCCCAAACCATGGAACATGCCAGTAAACCTCCTCTGCACCCTCTCCATTGCTTCCACATCCTTCCAGTAATGAGGTGACTAGAACTGAACATAATAAGTATGATCTTACCAGAGGTTTGTGAAGTTGCAACATGACCTCTCTACTCCTGAACTAAATTCCCCCATTAATGAAGCCCAGCATTCCATATGCCTTCTGAACTATTCTATCAACCTGTACGGCAACCTTGAGGGATGTATGGATTTGAACCCCATGGACTCTGTTCATCTACACTCTTAAGTAACCGACCTTTAACCCTGTACTCAGCCTTCTGGTTTGTCCTTCCCAAATGCATCACCTAACACTTATCCAGATTGAAATCCATCTGCCACTTTTCTATCCAACTCTGCATCCTATATCGTCTTTTAACCTTCAACTTTCAGCTCCATTCGCAACTCCTCCAACCTTTGTGTCATCCGCAAACTTATTGATCCATCCTTCCGCTTCTTCATCCAGCTCATTTATAAAAATCACAGAGTAGGGATCACAAAACAGATCCTTGTGGTATTCCATTAATCAGTGACTTCCAGACAGAATACTTTTCTTCCACTACTACTCTGCTTTCTTCCTACTAGCCATTTTTTTTTATCCATGCAGCCAAGGTTTCAATGATCTCGTGCCTCATGACTTTCTGGATGAGTCTTTCGTGGGGGACTTTGTCAAATGCCTTGCTAAAATACTCAATAATTTCTTATTACCTCCTCAAAAAATTCAATTTGGCTTTTGAGGCATGACCATCACAAAGCCACACTATCCTTGAGTAGACTGTACTTCTCCAAATGCTCAAGAATCCTATCGTTAAGAATCCTCTCCAATAGTTTGCCCACCACTGGTGTAAGACTCCGGTCTATAATTCCCAGGATTCTCCCTATTAGCTTTTTTAAACAAGGTGACTACATTTGCCATTTTCCAAACCTCCGGCTCTTCCCATGTCCAAAGAGGATGCGAAGATTATAGCCACTACCCTTGCTATCTCCTCTCACTTCCCTCACCAAGCTTGGGTATATCGTGTCTGGCCCAGGGGACTTAACAATCTTGATATTTTTTAAGAAAATTCAACACTACCTCTTCCTTGATCTCCACATTTTTCAACACAGAGGCCTGTTCAATTTCGAACTCACCATGATCAAGATCCTTTTCTCCTGTGAATACTGATGCAAAGTATTCATTCAGGACCTCCCCAACCTCCTCTGCCTTCAGGCACATGTTGTCTCTTTTATCCATAAGTGGCCCCACCCTCATTTCTGTTATCATTCTGTTCTTCATATATACATAGAATGCCTTGGGTTTTCCTTAATCCTTCATGTCAACGTCGTCTCATGCCCCCTTCAAGCTCTCCTAAGTTCTTCCTGGCTACCATATACCATATGTGCCCTTCCTGTTTCCTACTTCCTATATCTAACATGCTTCCTTTTTCTTCTTAATTAGATGCCTGACCTGTTTTGTCAGCCACGGTTCCCTTTTCCTACCATCTTTTCCTTGTCCCAGTGGGACAAACCTATCCTGAATACTGCACAAGTGGTCCCTAAACTTCCTCCACATTATTTCCGTGCTTTCACCCTTGAACATCAGTTTCCAATTTACTGTCACTAGCTTCTGCCTCATCCCTTCATAATTAGCCCATCCCCATTTTAGCACTTTCCTATTTTGTCTGTTTTTATCCTTTTCCATAACTGCTGAAGTTAAGGGAGTTGTGGTCACTCTCACCAAAATGCTTCCCCACCGAGAGGTCCGCGGGGTTCATTACCCAGAACCAGATCCAGGATGGCCTCTCCTCATATCAGTCAGTCAACACACCTTACAAACTCAGCCCCAACTATCACTTTTTCAGTCAGGAGATGTCAGTCGATATTAGGGAAGTCACTATCACCCATAACTACAGCCCTAGATTTCCTGCACTATTCCAAAATCTGCCTGCTTGTCTCCTCCTTGGTGTCCTGTCAGCTATTTGGGGGCGGCTTTAGACTTCTCCCAGCAGAGTGATAGCTCCCTTCCTTTTTCTGACTTCCACCCACGCTGACTCAGTGGACCCTCCCTCTGCAGCAGCCTCCCTTTCTTCAGCCATGATACTATCCCTGACCAGTAATGCTACTCTGCTTTCCCCCAACCTCCCATTCTATTCCTTTTAAAACACCTAAACCCTGGTTCCTGCATCAGCCAATCCTGCCCTTCCTCCAGCCAAGTCTCTGTAATTGCCACACCCTTGTAGTTCCACGTACTGATCCATCCTCTAAGTTCATCCCCTTTATTGCTCATGCTCCTTGAGTTGAAATACACATTTCAACCCCACCCCTCTAACTGGCTACCTTTATATTTTGTCCCCTGCCTGTCCTTCATCACCAACTCAAAGACACATAGCATCGTGCTTTTGTCCTATCCTAATCTCACTGTACTCATGTTCTGATACCCCACCTCCCCCCACCCCCACAACTGCTCTAGCAAACCTGCCCTCCAGGATGATGGTGTTTCTCCAGTTCAGGTTCAGCCCAACCTTTTTGTGCAGGTCAGACCTTCCCAAGAAGAAATTATCCAGAAATCTGAACCCCTTCCCCTGCACCTACTCTTTGTCTGCCTCATCTTCCTATTCCTATCTTCTCTGGCAGCAATCCTGAATTACCACTCTTGAGGTCCTAGTTTTTAACTTCTTTCCTAACTCCCGATATTTCCTCTTCAGAACCCATCCCTACTCCTATCGATGCCATTGGTCCACATGTGGACTACGACATCTGGCTGCTCACCCTCCCCCTCCAGAATGATCATTCTAAATGGTGACGATTTACTTTCTAAGATTTCAACTGCAGCACTTACTGGAAATTAGCCATCAAAAGAGTGAACGAGGGATGATCCTGGATCACTTGTGTTGAGCAGACAGCTGAATGCGCTAATACCAACAGGAAGGAAGAGAACACCAACGCTGCCAGTGTTAACTGAAGATTAATTAAGGCTTTGTTCTTTAGTGAGCACATGATTCCAGTTGACCTGGATATATTCACAAGATGAAGGGGAATTGGAATAGTTGCAGAAACATTCGACTGCAACCAATCCTACCCAGTTGATACTTTGAAAGGCATCGCCCTGTTGGCAAAAGCTATGAACTGGTTCAAGAGAAGGCTGTACAATCAAGGCAATGAACATGTGAAAAGGAGAAGAATGCCTGTGGAAATTTTTTTCCAAGTTCTCATTTTTTGTTCTCCTGGAGACTGCATTACACTTAAAATATCAAACATTAATGCATCCTTCTTAGTTATTGTTATCAGTTGTCTTGAATGGGATATCTACACCACTTGCAATGCTGCTAATAATCCAGAAGATGGCACTGTGTAAATGTTAAAGAATATCTAATTACTAATAAAATGGTTTTTTTATGCAAGAAGACAAAACACTTTAATGCTAGCACGAGTTCACCACTTCTATTGGTGAAACTTGCGTTCTTTCAGTGTACAGAAGCCTATTTTCATCACCTGTAGAACTGTTAGAACTGTCTCTCCCCTGTCAAAAATCCTTTGTCTCTATATCGTGAGATTTCTTGTACATGGGTTCACTAATGAGACATGCAGAGTCTTGAGCCTTGACAGCTCATTTCCCACACAGGCCACATTGTATTCTGAGCACAACTCTGATCTCATACTTTAGGTGCTTCCAGCTGAGCTCTCCCTCCAGAATCTCCAAAATATTCCTTGAGTAGACTCTTGGATGCCATTTGAAGTCAGCCTCCCATACTTCTGTTAGTAATATAGTCAACTTCCATCCAAGATTTTACTTGATTTAAAGTAATCCAAAAGTAGAATTAGATCTGACAATCAAAATAGGATGTATATTTATATAAATAAATTGATCAGAAGTTTTGTATTAAAATTATGTCTTTTTTTTTTATTTATCACAGTTGCCTATTCATTTGTAAGAGTAACAGGTTTATAACTCCACTGGACTTCTTTGGGAATACAGTGGAAGAAGCGGATGTGGTTTATTTAGATCTTCAGAAGGATTTCAATAAGGTCCCACACAGGATGTTGAAGAAAAAAGGGTTAGAGCATATGGAATTTGGGGAGTAACATACTAACATGAATTGAGTAGTATGACAGAATTTGATACTGAGGCAAAACTAGCTGAGATTGTGAATAGAGAAAGGCATATAAAGAGGCTTTGAGGAGATGTAGCTAAGTGATGCTAAATGTCGAAAAATGTGAAGTTGCTTGGGTGAATTAAATTGAAAAATCGACTGATACAGAGTGGAGGATTGGGAAATGTGAATTTTAAAGTGCCCTATATGTCATCATACACAACTCATAAAGCTAATGGCAGATATACCAAGAGGTAGGAAGGCAAATGACATGTTGATTGTGATTACAAGAATTTGATTTCTTGAATAAAGGTACTGTAATTGCATGGATCCTTAGAGAGGCAGCAGCTGGAGTGTACATGCAATTTTAGTTACCTTATCTAAAAATAATGGATAAATCTGCCAGTGGAAAAGTCATCAAAGGCATGTTCCTCAGGTAAGGGGTTCACTCTATGAGGGAAGATTGAATAGGCTGGGCTGGTCATTTTTGTATCTGTGGTCTGTAATGGATGGTAAGTAAGGTGGTGTGTGTGTTATGCGTCTACTACATTTTCCAGCATGCAATGTGCACGGTTGTACAGAAACTGGAAGTGGTATATGACAGGAGGCGCAGGCGTTGTCGTGAGAAGTCGGTTGAAGCAGCTCAAGGAAAATAAAGTTGGGTAAACCCACTTAAAGTCATTCTTGAAAGGACAAGCATGACATGGAGTCAGAAGTGTCTGAGTGGGTAAGAGAAGACAATAGTTCAAAAGCTTGCATGCCTGTAATTTAAGTCCTCCCACACCGATGCAGTTTGCTGGCAATCTAGCCGATAATTGGAAATACTTCAAATTAGCGATTCAATATTTATTTAGAAGCTGGTGGAATGGGAGAGACCAATGGAAAATGGAAAGCATCTATGTTTCTGCACATGATGGGTGAGGATGCCTTGGATATCTATAACAGTTTTCAAATTGAGACAGCTTTCAAGTGGGATATTCTGATGACAAATTTGAGGAATATTGTGTTCCAAGTAAAAACGTCACATTTGAGAGATTAATGTTTTTCTCCTGTGACCAGAAACAAGGTATTAGCTTTGACCAATACTGAGTAAATCCTGTGAATTTGAAGATTTGAAAAATTCATTCATTAAAGACAGAATAGTTTGTGGAATCCCAGATAAAGGACTTTGTTGCAAAAAAAAAATTTGACAAATCTCCAGTGTCACTTTTGGAGTTCAACAATGGCAGTTCAATTTCACTCTGCTTCAGGATGAGAAATGCATTAGCTTTATTAAAGATCAGGTTTTTTTTTCAGTCAAACTCTACTGAAGGAATGCTCAATCTGGTAATTTGGGATGTCTTTAAAGCATTTTTATGAGGACAAATAATTCATTATGCTGCTGGATTTAGTAAACGTACTAAAAGTAAACTGAGAATACTCACAAACAGAATTAAAGAGATTTTAAAAAATGATGTTCTATGACACCTAGTATGGATATTTATAGGAAAGAGTAGAACTTCAAAATAAACATGATTTATTATTAACTTACCCAATCGAGAATCAACTACTTAAACTTAAATCTCAATTGTATATACATGGTGATAAATCGGGTAAGTGGTTCACTAAGCAACTGAAGGCAGTTGCATCTAAAAGACAATAACAAATATATGTAAGGATGGAAACTTTACTTTTGTTCATGCTGAAATTAATAAAGTGTTCCAGGAATTTGATTCAGATTCATACAAATCTCAATTTCCTGATAATTCTATTTCAGTGGATAGATTCTTGCAACAATTGAATATTCCCAAAATATCACCAGAAGATTAATACTTGTTGGAATTTCCAATTTCAGAGTTGAACGTTTAACAAGCTATTTTTTATCTTCAATCTGACAAGGCCCCAGGACCGGATGGCTTTATGATGGATTTTTCAAATCATTTCCTGATTTACTTCCCCCTCAACTATGTAAAGAACTTGAAAATTCTGTTGTTTCTTTTTTTCGTGGGACCTTACTGGCAACTTTTTAATGAAGTGTCAATTTCATTGATTCCTAAAAAAGATAAGGATCTGACTGAATGTACTTCCTATTGGCCAATTGCTTTGCTGAATGTAGATTTTGAGGTCCTTTCTAAGATTTTGGCCGGTAGGTTGGAAAATATACATCCCTCTATTATATCCAAAGATCAAACTGAATTTATTAAAGGTTGCTATTGACATTTTGACATCCATAGAATGTTAATCCATACAGTATGTAGTCACCTTCAGATATAATTCCAGAATGTGTAGTTTCTCTAGATGCTGAAAAGACTTTTGACAGAGTGGAGTGGAACTATTTATGTGAAACATTAAGGAGATTTAATTTTGGTATGGGCTTTATATCATGGTATAAATTGATTTATAGCACCCCGAGGCTATGGTGGTAACAAATAATAACAAATCCTCTTTATTTAGGCTGTTCAGGGGAAACAGACAGGGATGTCCCCTTAGCCCTTTGCTATTTATTCTAGCTTTAGAATCTCTGGCAACACTCATGAGGCTGAAATGATTGCCAGAAATGGAGTAACTCATAAGGTTTCTTTGTATGCAGATGACCTATTAGTTTCTAATTCAGATCCTGAAAGATCTATCCCAGCTATGTTATCTGTGTTTTCTCAATTCAGTGCTCTCTCTCTCTCTCTCTCTCTCTCTCTCTCTCTCTCTCTCTCTCTCTCTCTCTCTCTCTGGATGTAAATTAAACCTTCATAAAAGTCTTTTTTTTCCAATTAATATGCAGATTCCTATCTGCACTCAAGTTCCATTAAAGATTGTCAGAGATAATTTCACATACATAGGGGTTAAAATTACTAAACAATTTAAAGATTTATATCAATTCCATTTTTCTCCACTCTTTGAGTATGTGAGATTGTCTTTTTCTAGATGGTCTCCTTTATCATTATCTTTAATAAGTCGCATTAATGCATTTAAGATGATAATATTACCTAAGTTTTTATATCTATTTCAAATGATTCCAGTTTTCATCCCAAAGTCTTTTTCTGATAATATTAACTCAAATGTTCCTTCCTTTATTTGGAAGAACAAAAACTCTAGAATTAGTAAATTTCCTTTACAAAAATTGAAAAAGAGATGGAGGTATTTACCCTACTCCATGTGGAGCTACGACCCAATCCTATAACTGCCCTTTTTGGGGTTACTGAACCAGACATAGGGAGTTTTTCTGTACCTGCACAATGGGTTATGGCCTTCTCTACATTGTTGGCTAGAAAAGCCATCTTATTCAAATGGAATGACTCTAGACATCCAAAAGTGTTTCAATGGTTCTCTCATATTATGTCCTGTTTAAATTTAGAAATATTAGATATCATGTATTTAATTCATCAGTGAAATTTGAAGATGCATGGCAACCTTTTATGTCTTATTTTCACTTGATGTAAATGTTTTTAATGTGATTAGATGTACTGACTCTTCCAGATGAGATATAGTCTTGCTTTTGTTTTTTGATTCACGGTATTCAAGATTCAGTTTAATATTATAATAATAAAACTGTCATTTTACATGAAATTTAGTTTTGCCTGCTGCAAGGCAGACAGATTCGCCACCGGCAGGAATTGGTTAAGTGCCTCTTGCAGTCTGACTTATTGTCAGTCAGAGAGAGAGAAGCAAAGGAGAGTCCCCCCCAGAGTCACTAAGTGTCTTTAGATTCACCTTCAGCCCTTCCGCAGCCCCTGCAGCTACAGAGAGTTCAGTCCAAACTATTGGCAACCCGAGTTCCAGATCCGAACCTCCGACACAGTCAAGGACCCTTTTGCAACCTCGGCACCTCCTTGCAACCCAGTTTCGATACCTGGCACCCACCCAGCCAGCTCAAGCCCGTCTCCAGCAGTCCGCAGCCAGGCACGAGTCTCCTGACAGCAGTCTTCAACAGCCCACAGTTGCCATGGGTTGCTCACCTCAAATTGCCAGCACCCAACTGCATGCACTGTTTATCAGCCCCAGAGGCCCCTCACTGGTCCACCACCATAGTCACCATCCCTGTGGGTCATCTCCTCGGTTTCTTCCTGTCAGACTGTGTGTGATCTTCCCATCCTCTGGTGCCCTGCTCCAGTCCTCCGCTTCCCCAGAGTCTGCAGCCCCTCGTGGCTGCTGCTAATTAATAGGCCCTCCCATGTTGGGTGCAGACCTGCAGTTGTAGGATTTAAAATAAAACCCCAGTCGGTCCGTGAACAGGCTGTTCAAATCCCATTCAGAGCCAACTAGTTGGCTAGGTGTCTGGACCCCGTTGGAGTGCTGCATCTCTGCTTCTTCGCTTCTAGTGGGTCCGCACCTTCATCTTTTATGAATCAAAAGCCACAAAATACACACACTTCTGTTTTTTTTTCCCCTTCTTGTACCGTATTTATTATAAAACCAATTTTAAAAATTGACAATTAAAGAAAAAGATTTAACTCTGGAAAAGGCTGTGAATATGTGTAGGGCAGCAGAGACCACGCATGCACAAGCTAAGGAGCTGCACAAGATTGACACAACAGTTGAGGAGCTGCACAGGATAGACACAACAGTGCATGCAATGAAAACAGAAGCAGAGCACCAGGAGTTTCCCAAAGCAACAACAAAGTGAAGTGATAAACTCAAACAGCAAATGCAGCAGGTGTGATGGTAGACATATTCCAAAGATATGCCCTGGCTTGGGAAAGTCCTGCTATAAATGTGTGAAGAAGAATCATTTTGCAAAGTGCTGCAAGGCAGGGGATACCAAGAGAACGGTATACACAGTGGATGAAGAAATGGAGGAGTTACTCATTGGTTCACTACAGACTACTGTTGGCAAAATGGAATGGATCATTCTGTGATCCACTGTGAATGAGACAGTAATTCCATTTAAGATCAGGTGAATCTGTTATCTATGAACAATTTCAAGACCATCACCGTGAAGAGCAGGATTAATCCTGTGAAATTAAAAGTGACAGGGTACACTGCAGAGAATGTTCCAGTAAAAGGGGGGGGGGGGGGGGGGTGTGGTGATCTTCAAACACAAAGAGTGGCATCTAAAGTCACAGTTATTGATTGTAGAAAGGAGAGTACAGCCAATATTAGGTCTGAGTGGATGTGAAGAGCACGACCTAGTGAAAAGTGTTTTCATAGTGGTCCACAGCCCAAAGATAAGCACACGACACTCATGGAAGAGTACAACATGTCTTTGAGTGCTTGGATGTTGGCCTGGTATATGCAATATCCTCCTAGATGAGACAGTTGTCTATGCATGCAGGAAACCTCTGCTTCCTCTTAGAGACAAACTAAAACAAGAACTAGCATGCATGGAATGGATGTAAGTCATCCAGAAAATTGAAGAAGCTATAGATTGGGTCAGCTCATGGGTCATCTTGCAAAAGAAAAATTTTTGAACCCAAGAGATCTCAATAAAGCCATCAAGATAGAGCATTTTAAATTGCCAACATGTTTGGAAATCATGTCCTGGTTTGCAGTTGCCAAGTCGTTTAGCAAGTTCAATGCATCATTGGGGTTTTGGCAGATCAAGCTTGAGGAGGTAAGTTCGAGACTATGCACTTTCAATGCTCTAAAAGGAAGATACTGCTTTCTTTGGCTACCATATGGGATCTTGTCCACACTTGAAGTCAACCATAAAACCATTCACGTGATCTTTGAAAGTATACCTGGAGTTGAGACCTTGATGAATTATGTCATATTATGGGAGTCCACCAAGGATGAACATGATACACAGTGATAAGATAAGTGCTTGACATGACACGGAATGTCAATTTGAAATTAAATAAAGAGAAATGTGAGTTTGGCATACAGACACTGACCTTCATAGGAGATATCATATCAGAACAGTGAGTGAAGCCTGATCCAAAAAAGACATCAGCCACTGAAAATGTTGTGAGGTCAGAAAACAAAGAGGAGGTGAGACATTTCTTGGGTATGGTGACTTATCTGGGCAAGTTCATCCCTTGTCTGTCAACTGTGTCAGCACTCTTAGATCACTCCTTGAGCAGAGAAATGAATGGATCTGGCCACACGAGCACAAGGAATGCTTCCAGGCACTCAAAATAGTCCTAACAGAAGAGTCTGTACAAAAATTTTATGATCCTGATAAGCACACCAGGATCTCGGCTGATGCATCCCAACATGGCCTTGGACCAGTACTACTGCAGCAGCATGAGGATAGATGGCAACCTGTGGCTTATCCATCAAGAGCTTTAACAAGTGCAGAAGCCAACTATGCATAGATAAAGAGCTTCTTGCCAGCATTTATGCATGTGAAAGGTTCCATCAATACATTTTTTTGGACAAGCTATTGAAGTGGAGGCAGATCATAAACCACTGGTCTCAATTGTGTCCAAACCACTGAATGACTGCCCCATGTGAGTACAGGGCATGTTGATAAAGCTGCAGAAATCTGATGTGAAAATGATCTACATGCCAGGGAAATGCATGTTTGCAGCTGATGAACTGTTGCGAGTAGTTGACAAGAAAGAAAAAGAGCAACCAAGCAGGCCTATGTCAACATGATTTTCACCTCACTTCCAGTATCCCAAGATAGAACAGAGCAGATCAGGAAAACAACAGAAACAATGAAAAAGCTCAAAGTTACAATGCAGAAAGGATAGCCAGCATCTAATAATGACTGTCCAATGGGTATTTGGGATTACTGGGCATGCAGAGTAGAACTGTCAGTTGTGAAAGATAGAGTCTTCAAAGGGAACACGTTTGTGATTCCAATGTTGCTACACAAGGAAATGCTCCAAAAGATACATGAAGGACATCTTGGTGAGAAAAAAAAAAGGACTGTTAACCACCTCAGAGACTGATTGAAAGCTGCTGAGTGGAAAGAGACTGGCCACGGAATGTTGATACTTTTGTTATGTAGGTATAGTCTTCTGTTTGTGTTTTTGCGTTTTATTAAAGGGGAAAGATATGTTATTACGTGTGTAACTATGAATTACATTTTCCAGCAGGCAATGTGCATATTTGGTCAGAGACCGGAATTGTTATAGAATGGGAGTCATGGGCATTATCACTGGAAGTTGGTTGCAGTAGATCAAGGAAAATAATGTTGGTTAAGTGTTAAGCCCACATAAAGTCGTTCTTCTTGAAAGAACAAGCATAGCAGTGTCTGGGTGAAAAATAAATGGTTGGGAGTCATTGCTCTAGATTCTAGAATATAAAAGAATGAGACAATCTACTTGTTTGTTCAGTTTTAGATGATAGTGTCAATTCTAAAAATAATCATGCTCCCTGTCTATCCAACTATTACTTTGAGTCACCTCTCAATAAATGTTGTCTCGTTTTTGAAAGACATGTCTGATTGCAAAATAGCCTTAACATTTCCAAAATTCTTTCAGCGTTCTACAAAATGGGTGCAGGCATGATTTTTTTTCTCTCTCTCTCTCTCTTGAGCTGAGCATTCAAGAACAGAGACAAAAGAAAAATTAAGGACTGAAATTTAGGAGAAATTACTTCACTGAAGAGGGTGATGTCCAAAGCAGAGAGCAATTAGGTAGGGATGTGGTATGAAGGAAGAAGATCAATCAAAATCTTGATGAATGGCAGGACAGACTTGAAGGACTGGTTGACCTAAATTCCCTAATTCCGATTATCTCGTTTGTGAGGCTCAGCATTTGATGAAAGAAACCTTGACCTAAGCTTAGCACCAGCCCCAAAGAATGCTACTGATGAAGATTTAGTGGGGTTGGTGATGTGGAAGTTTACAGCTGGCAGACATGCAGCAGCAAGGATTGCTAAATGACCAAACATCAAATTGATAATGGAATTGGTGGATCTTCTTAAAAACATAGAGATTATTAAGTCCCTGGAGCCGAATGCAGGTTGCTGTGGGAAGTGAGGGAAGAGGTAACTGGAGCAGTAGCTATGAATCCTCTTTGGCCACAGGAGAGGAGCCGGAGGATGGGAAAACAGCAAATGTAGTCCCCTTGTTTAAAAAAGGCATTAGGGCGAATCCTGGGAATTATGGTCCATTGAGTATTATGTCAGTGGTGTGCAAACCTTTGAAGATGATTCTTAATAGGATCTCTGAGCATTTGGAGAAGTATAATCTACTTAAGGATAGTCAGCATGGCTTTGTGAAGAGAAGGTTGTGCCTCACAGACCTAATTTGGTTTTTTTGAGGAGGTAACAAAAGAAATTGATGAGAGTAGGGGAGCAGATGTGGTGTGGATTTTAGCAAAGCATTTGACAAGGTCCCCCATGAGAGACTCATTAGAGAGTCATAAAGCATGGGATCCATGGAACCTTGGCTGTGTGGATTTTTTTTTTAATTGCAGGTAGAAAGCAGAGAATCGTAGTTGAAATAAAGTATTCTGCCTGAAGGTCAGTGACTAGTGGAATCTGTTTTGGGACCCCTGCTCTTTGTATTTTTATAAATTACCTGGATGAAGAGGTAGAAGGATGGACCAGTAAGTTTGCGGATGACACGAAGGATGGAGGAGTTGTGGCTGGAACTAAAGGTTGACGAAGGTTACAAGACGATATGGAGTTGGGCAGAGAAGTGGCAGATGGAGTTCAATCCAGATAAGTGTGAGGTGATTCATTTTGGAAGGACAAACCAAAAGGCTGAATGCAGGCATAATTGTTGGTTACTTAGGTGTGTGGATGACCTTAGGGGGTCCAAATCCATACTTCCCTCAAGGTGACCACACAGGTTGATAGGATGGTTAAGAAGGCCTGTGGGATGCTGCAAGGCTTCATTAATAGGGGAATGAGTTCAAAATAAGATGGGTCATATAGAAACTCTACAATACAGGAATACGTGGTTACCTCTTCCCTCACTCCCCACGGCAACCTGCATTCGGCTCCAGGGACTTAATAATCTCTAAGTTTTTAAGAAGATCCACCAATTCCATTATCAATTTGATGTTTGGTCATTTAGCAATCCTTGCTGCTGCATGTCTGCCAGCTGTAAACTTCCACATCACCAACCCCACTAAATCTTCATCAGTAGCATTCTTTGGGGCTGGTGCTAAGCTTAGGTCAAGGTTTCTTTCGTGTGAGATTTGTGTCCAGTTCTGATCATCTCATTGTAGGAAGGATGTGGAAGCTATACAGAGGAGATTTACCAGGATGTTGCCTGGATTGAAAAAATGTCTAATGAGGCAAGGTTAGCAGAGCTGGGACTTTTCTCTTTGGAACATAGAAGGAGGAGAGAAGACTTAATAGAGATCTACAAGATTATGAGAGGCATAGATAGGGTGGGCAGCCAGTCCCTGCTTCCCAGGGCAAGAATAGCAAACACCAGAGGTCCTATGTACAAAGGAAAGTTTAGGGGAGACATCAGCAGTAAGTTTTTTTTACACAGAGCATTGTGGGTATGTGGAATGCCTTGCTGGGAATGGTGGTGGAGGCTGAAACATTGGGAGCATTTAAGAGACTTATAGACAGCCACATGGATGGAAGGAAAATAGAGGGTAGGGAGGATTTAGTGCTTTTTTTCAGGAATATGTGGGTTGGCATAACGAGTACTGAAGGGCCTGTACTTTGCTGTAATGTTCTATGTTCATCACCAGTTTCAGAAAATTAAAGGCTCTGATCTTTGATAACTTATTAAACATTTCAGAGAAAGCGAAATAAAATGTGAAGTACGTGAGATTGAGGAAGAAACTGGCAATGTTGTTGTATAAAGTTAAAATTTTGGCATGTGCAATTCTAATTCTCGGGAATTGATCAGGGAAAGATTGTCAATAGTTGTGATTGGGCTGTTAAAATCTCAGTTACAATTCAGTTAGCAAAGCTTAAAATGTTCAGTGGCTATAACAGTGAAAATCTGGTCACAGCACTTGACAACAATTCTGGATTGACTATGTTCCTGGAAGAGCAGTGACAGCAGCCAATAGCCTCCACATGTTACTTATTTCACCGCTATGGGCCGACCTACCAGCTTACTGTGGCCTTATGCAGGTGTGGAGAGCAAACCACACGTCTTCCATACCCAAGAGCCCACCTAAATAACCTGCTCAACACCAAGGCTGAGGAATCCCAGCAAGTCAGGGCAAGTCATTGCACTCCATTTCAATACTGCACAGGGGAAAGCTGGCTCAATCTTTGAGGGAGACTCAGAGTTCTGTATTTCATTGCATGTGCACTCGCTTCGGAGTTTGTGGCCCTATCAACATTACCAAGCTTCTTTCTGTCATAGCCAACAGTACCCAACCCCCCAACGTGGCAACAGAGCTATAAACAATACATGAATACGTGGTTACAGATTGGTGCTGTTTCGATTCTCACTTGTCATCCAGCTCTTCAAGATAAATATACCCAGGTTTTATCCCATCCTTGAGAAGCATCCAGGTATGCTAAATGAACTAGGAAAGCAGGCCAAGAAAGCCAGATGAAATTTATCTTGGATATGTGTGAGATGTTGAACTTTAGTAGGTTGGACCAAGGAAAGACTTACACAGTGAATGATTCAGCCTTGGAGAGTGTTGTGAAACAGAGACGGGGTTGCAGATGGATAGTCCCGTGAAGGTGGTGAAACTAGTAGACATGGTGGTGAAGAAGGAGGCATTTAGCACGTTTGCCTTCAGTCAAGGCATTGAATGCAGGAGTAGGGGTGTCATGTTATAACAGCACAGAACATTGGTAAGACTGCACTTGGAATATTGTGCACACCAGCTGTAGGAAAGATGCAGTTAAGCTGGAAAGAATTCACGAGAATGTTTCTAGGAGTGTTAGGGTTTTAGTCTCAGGGGAGACTAGGTATGCTATGACTTGTTTCCCTTGAGCATAGAAGGTTGGGGCGGGGGTGGGGGTGCTCATAGAGCTTTATAAAATCATGAGGGGCATGGTGGTTAAATAGTTAGAGACTTATCCCCAAAGCTAGAGAGTGTAGATTTAAGGTGATAGGAAAAAGATTTTAAAGGGGACCTTCTTCATGCAGAGCTATTGAGTGCATGGAACGAGATGCAAAACAAACTGGTAAAATTGGGGCAATTGCAATGTTCAAAAGGCATTTGGATAGGTTTGGAGTGATATGGGCTGAAGTAAGGGCCTGTTTCTATGCTGTTGAATTCTATGTTCTATTCCACAGGTGAATGGATGGTTTTCATCAATGTGACCAATATTCCTTCACTGTCCCAGGTGTACTGAGCGCAGTTATTGCACCCTGAAGCTCAGATTAGTTTATTCATTATCAGCCTAAGATCAAAACGGGTCCTTCCTGAACTGTATGAATTTTCAAGCATGTTAAAGTTACAGAATTCTAAAACCATTAATTCATAGTGGGTCAGAAATTCACTACTGTATATTTCAACTTTTATCACAGTAGATGCAGTCTACTTTAACAGAAACTACTAAAAAAAGATAAAAATCTGTCTAATTTAGTTTGCTTTTCAAAAGAGTCATAACCTTCCTTCTACGTTCAGAATTAGACAAGAATATCCATGGACGCTGTGAATGTAGTTTATGCAAAAATGCAAGTCACACAAGGTACCTTGATGAAGGGCTCAGGCCTGAAATGTTTGTTATGTATCTTTGCCACATAAATAACTGCATGACTTGCTGAGTTTCTCCAGTATCTTTGTGTAAACTTCATTCTCTGTTCAAACTGGTTTTGTCATGATCCCAATCTAAAATCCTTGTAACTTAAAACTGGAGTAAACTTATCCTTGTTTGAAGTTTTTTCAGAGGATTAAATATAGATTTTGGTTATTGCTGAAAACTACTATGAACAGATTTTCTCTCTTCCTCCTTACCCCATCTCCACCACCACCACCACCACACCACATTGCCGACATGCACCATAAATAGAATTAAGGATTTATTTTCCTCAGAGCTTACACTACAATAATGCTTCATGCTCCTTTTTCTTGAAGATAAAATGCAAGCTTGCTAGCCAGGGACACTAACTTCAGCTTTAATTTCGCCAAGTAAGCAATAAACCAATGCTTAGCTACATTTTGCCTGAGGGTAGTCATGTCAATGTAGAGATAAGTTTAAGGCATTGATTTGCATATCCTCAGAGATGGTCAAGGCTCTATTGTTGGTATTAGATTCTAGCTGATAAAAGTATTGAAGGAAACAACAAAGTGTATCTTTTTTAATTCCACGATAGTTTCACATTTTGCAAAAAACAGGTCCAGCTTTATTTCTTACTCCACCAATTTTTCATGTGGAGTGGTTACAGAGGTTGCGTGAGTGCCGAAGACAAATTAATCAGCATTCAGTGCCCCTTCTGCTTCTATTTCTCCTATTGTTCGGGGCACCTGGCAATGCTCATGGCAGCTCTTTGTTTGCCTTACGGCAGTCAAAAGTTGGTATACATCATGTATATTACATTTTTAATGTATTATTATGTGACAATAAAAGGAACAATTGAACTTTTCAGATATTACTGTTAGTATATTGCTAGTTCAATATGGGAAACCATGACACTCATGTTTTAAAACAGCTGCCTGAAACACCTTAAAGCCAATGAGATCATTTTGAAGCATCATATCTGCTGCATAATATTAAATTGTGACAGCCAATGTACTGGATCCAAGATCTAACAAACTGCAAAAAAAAGAAAATCAATGCTATTGAATAGATTTTTTTATTGATACACAACTGGTACCTTTAATAAGGAAAGGTGAATATAAAGCAATCGCTGTTTCTGATCATGTGCCTTTAAAGCTTTCTGTAGAAATCTCCGGTGTCACTTCCAGAATTCAACAATGGCAGTTGAATTCAACTCTGCTTCAAGATGAGAAATTCAATAGCTTTATTAAAGATCAGATCTCTTTCTTTACTCAGACAAATTGTACTTAAGAAATGTTAATCTGGTCATTTGAGATGCACTTAAAGCATTTTTAATGAGGGTAAATAATTTCTTATTCTGCTGGAGTTAGTAATGTACTAAAAGTGAACTGAGAGTACTCACAAACAGAATTAAAGAGATTCAAAAAATCTTCTATACATCTAGTATGGACCTTTATAAGGAAAGAGTAGAACTTCAAACTCAGCATGATTTATTATTAACTTAACCATTCAAGAATCAACTACTTAAACTTAAATCTCAATTTTATGTACATGGAGAGAAATCAGGTAAGCTGTTCACTCGTCAACTGAAGGCAGTAGCATCTAAAAGTCAAATCGTAAAGATATGTAAGAAGGATAGAAATTTTACTTTTGATCATGCTGAAATTAATAGTGTTTCAGGAATTCTATTCAGATTTATACAAATCTGAATTTTGTGATAATTCTATATCAATGGATAGATTTTTACAACAATTGAATATTCCCAAAATATCAACAAGATCTAAACTTGTCGGAAGCTCCAATTTCAGAGTTGGAAGTCTCCCAAGCTATTTCTTCTCTTCAATCTGACAAGGGCGGATGGCTTTATGATGGAATTTTCCAAATCATTTCCTGATTTACTTCCCCCTCAACTATGTAAAATATTTGAAAATTCTGAGTTTTTTTTTTCCTGGGACCTTACTGGCAATTTTTTATGAAGTGTCAATTTCATTGATTCCTAAAAAAAGATAAATATCTGACTGAATGTATTTCCTATTGGTCAATTTATTTGCTGAATGTAGATTTTAAGGTTCTTTCTAAGATTTTGGCTGGTCAGTTGGAAAATAAACATCTCTCTATTAAATCAAAAGATCAAATTGAATTTATTAAAGGTTGCTATTCACATTTTAACATCTGTAGATTATTGAACAGTATTTATTCCCCTTCAGATATAATTCCAGAATGTGTAGTTTCTCTAGATGCTGAAAAGGCTTTTGACAGAGTGGAGTGGAACCATTTATTTGAAATATTAAGGAGATTTACTTTTGGTATGGGCTTTATATCATGGTGGTGGTTACTAATAATAACAAATCCTCCTTATTTAGGCTGTTTAGGGGAACTAGACAGGGATGTCCCCTTAGCCCTTTGCTATTTGTTCTAGCTTTGGAATCTCTGGCAGTAGCCCTTAGAGACACTCATGAGGTTGAAGGGACTGTCAGAAATGGAGTAACTCATAAGGTTTCTTTGTATGCAGATGACCTATTAGTTTCTATTTCAGATCCTGAAAGATCTGTCCCAGCTATGTTATCTGTGTTTTCTCAATTCAGCACTCTCTCTCTGGATGTAAATTAAACCTTCATAAAAGCTTAATGCACTCATAATGCACTCAAGTTCCATTAAAGATTGTTGGAGATAATTTCACATACTTAGGGGTTAAAATTACTAAACAATTTAAAGATTTATATCAACTTAATTTTTCTCCTCTCTTCATGAGATTGTCTTTTTCTAAATGGTCTCTTTTATCATTATCTTTAATAGGTCGCATTAATACAGTTAAAATGATAATATTACCCAAGTTTTTATATCTATTTCAAGCGATTCCAGTTTTCATCCCAAAATCCTTTTTTTTATATAATATTGACCAAACTTTTCTTCCTTTATTTGGAAGAACAAAAACTCTAGAATTAGTAAATTATATTTACAAAAATTGAAAACCATGTAGGTATGGCCCAACCTAATTGTAGATTTTATCACTCGGCTGTTAATGTTCATTATCTAACTTTTTGGGTTTTTTTTTATTCTGACAAATTGGATCATCCATTATGGACAGAATTAGAATTGAAATCTATTCAGCAGTATTCAGTGGCCTCTTTATTAGGTACCTCTCTTCCATGTAGTTTTTCCAAGATCAATAAGGATATATCTAATATATATTGCAAATCTGGTTCCAATTTAGGATTTTTTTAATTTAAAAAATTTGTTTTATCTAGTCCTACCTCTCTTAATTATTTCTTTTCAACCATCTATAATTGATCAATCCTTCTCTACATGTAAAATCAAAGATAATATTTCTTTTGTAAATTTATTTAAGTTGTTTAATGTCTCTTTTTTATATATTTTATTTAAATTCTGCACATTCGATTATTGAAATTATGTCCAGTACTTCACGATAAGATTAAAAAGGCATGGGAATTGGAATTTGCCAGACCCTTATCAGAAGATATATGGGACAAGATTCTTAAACTGGTGAATACATCTTCAATATGAGCTCGACTTTTGTTAATCCAATTCAAAGTGGTGCATCACGTTCACATGACCAAAGATAAGATGGCTTGTATTTTTTGTAATATTAACCCTACTTGTGATAGATGCAAATCTGATATTGCTACATTGGCATATGTTTTGGTCTTGTCCATCTTTAGAAATCTATTAGAAAGAAATTTTTAATATATTTTTTCAACTATATTTCAGATGGAGCTACAACCCAATCCAATAACTGCTCTTTTTGGGGTTATTGAACCAGACATAGGGAGTTTTTTTTCTGTACCTGCTGTTATGTATGCACGTACACAATTAGGACTCGGAGACGTGGTGCTTTTCTCATTCAGAATAGCATGGTTACTAACATACAGAAATACATTTTTAGGGGGATGACATCATGATGTGGATAGCATGGTGGGCTTATACACAACATTCTTCCCCCCCTGCACCATGTAATAAATGTTGAATGGGCCCCCTCTAACTACCATTACTACATCGGGCCCATGACTACCAGTGCGAATTAGAGTACATATACTGAGTGATTATTATATGGAAAGGAACAATGATAATTACGGAACATAGTCCTTAAAGCACTCAGGTGGTTGTCTTTTGCTCTTGGACCACCTTGGTGTGGCATGCTGGACCAGTATTTGCTTGGGTGGGACCCATAGATAGTCAGGTCAATGGCGACTGCCAGCCTTTGCAGGTCTCTGACATTCTACGTGCTGGGCTGCTTGTCGCAGTTACTGGGCTACACGTCTCCACCCCTCTCACTCGGCCCAAGAGGTTGGATTGCCGAGGCAGGCCATGGCAGGTCTGGTTCTACCTCCTCCAGGTCGTGAGGTAGTTTGTGGACTTTAGTGTCCGACAATGGTCGCAATTGGTCAATGTGTCTGTCTCCCACTAGAACAGAGTATGAGTAGGGGCTCAACTTTTATAGGATCACCCTGACCACCTTGTATTGTCTGTAATCTTGTGCCAGTACTCTCTCGCCCACCTCCAGTGCTCTTGGTAAAGTTTGTGGTGATGTGGATTTTTCTAAACAGAGACCCAGATCCGGGTGAACTGTGGACAGTCTTGTCCGCAGATTGCAGCCAAACTTTAATTCGGCTAGGGTGCGTTTTGTGGTAGAATGAGGTGTGTTTCTCTACCCCAATAGGAAATCTGCAGTCTTGAGTCCAGGAGGCATATAGAAGTTTCTTGGTTTTCATGGCCTTTTTGAATATTGTGCACAAAGTGTTCTGCCTCCCCATTAGTACTTGGGTGATAGGGTGCCGACAAAATATGTCTGATATTGTTGTCATACATAAATCTCTTAAAAGGTTCTGTTGTAAACTGGGGTCCATTGTCCATGACCAATTCGTGAGGTAATCCATATGTGGCAAACATGGCCCATAGATGTTCAATTATAGAATTGGCTTTGGTGTTTTCATATGCAAAACTATTGGCCATTTGGAATGTGCATCCACCACTATAAGGAAAGTCTCTCCCATGAATGGCCCCACGGTCTAAGTGAATCTGATGCCAGGGTCTGGAATTTCATTTCCATGGGTTGGCCTGTGGCATTTTTGACTGCATTGACTGACATATTTTGATTTCTCTCACTGTGGTTTCAATGTCTCTGCCTATGGAGGGCCACCAAACATGCATCTGGGCCAGTGCTTTCATTTGTACCATTATTGGATGATTGTGGTGCAGCTCTGATAATATAGTGGCTTGCCATTTGGCTGGTATAATTGTACATCCTTCTTCAACTGATAGTTCATGGTGACATATGAAGTAAGCTTTCAGGTCTTCTGGTATAGCCTCAGATTCTGGCCATCCATTAAGACTTTGCATAATGTTGTCTCCGTTCAAGTTTCTTTGCCAATCATCTCAGCTGTAATGGGCATTGGTGGTAGCTGTTCTTGGTTGATGGCTGCTGCTTCTGCTGTCCAGTTAATAATTTCTTCTTTTTGTTCAGTTTTTGGTAGTGGCAAGTGTGATAAGGTATCCGCATGGCTGTTGATGGTTCTCAGTTTATGTTTTACCTCGTAGTTGTATGTGGCTAGTAGCATGGCCCATCTTTGAATTCTGGCTGCAGCTAATATTGGTACGCCTTTGTGGGGGCCCAGAATCAAACTTGTCAGTGATTAGGGTAAAAGTTCTTCTGTAGAGATATTGTGGAATCTTTTTGCACCAAACATTATTGCTAATCCTTCTTTTTCCAGTTGTGCGTAACTGTGTTCGCTTGCAGGTAATGTCCATGAAGCATATGCCCCTGGTTGCTCACCCTTCTCTATGATTTGGGATAATACTGCTCCCAGTCCTACAGATGAAGCATCAACACCTAGAGTACCTTCCTTGTTTGGGTCGAAGTTGTTGACATTAATATTTCTTTTAGTTGATCAATTGTGTTTTTAGTTTCCGTATAACAGTACCATTTTTGATTTTTCCTGTTGAGCTCCATTTTCAGAGGTTCGTTGCTTATTTTCAGCTGAATATAGATTGCTGTGCTTTTCCAGTTTATCTCTTGGATGTGTAAGACTTCACCCATTGTTTTGTCGTCTTCAGAGCTGTTGTCATCCTTTCTCTCTCTCTCTCTCTCTCTCTCTCTCTCTCTCTCTCTCTCTCTCTCTCTCTCTCTCTGCCAGTGCTTTGACCTCGGCTAGGTGCTTATCACAATTTTGAGTCCACCTACATTTTACTGTTTCTTCAACTGGCGGACATCTAGTTTTGATATGTCCCTTTTTGTTGCAACGGTGGCATTTGGACATTTTGAAGAAAGAGTTTTCAGGGCGATGGTTGTACTTCCCGCAATCAAAGCCCTGTTGGTGGGAAAACCTCCTGACTAGAAGGTCTTGTTGGCCTACATCCAAATTTTTCTCTGCCATTTCTGAGCCACAGAAGCGATCTCGAGTGTTACTTTGCTGTCCATTGCCAGTAATTTCTGCTTTGCCTGGAGATTTGCCAGCCCTATCATCAATCTGTCTCGAAGTGGTTGGTTCAGAAACTGCTCGAAGTAACAGTGCTTGGACAGTTTACACAACACTGCCAGGTATTCACCTACTGCTTCCCTGGCATTTGTTTTCATTCATAGTATCATTGCCTTTCTGCCATAATTGGTGGTCTGAGGCTTAAGTGATTCCCCAGTGCTGTGCATAACTCAGTGTATTGTCTTCGTCCTTGGATCCCCCGGGGACAGCAAAGTTTTAAGGAGATCAAATGTTTTACCACCCATTATGCTGAGGAATAGGGCACATTTTCAGTTTACCAGGACTTCAATAATATTATGGGCGATGCAGTAGTGGTTAAACCGTTCTACGTAATTTCCCCAACTTTCATCTGCTTCGTAGAATTCTCTGAACTTTCCCTACACCATCTTGGCACACTTTGATCTTTTGGCGGGAACTCGTGGAATTCATTAGGTAGTCACCTTTTACCTTTATCCTTTTTGTTTCCTTCCCCCAGTGGGTGCATGGAGCACACGTAGGGTTTGTTTCATTCCTCGTCACCACTGTTGTGTATGTACTTACACAATTAGGACTTGGAGACGTGGTGCTTTTCTCATTCTTTAATACCATCTGGCTAACATGGCTACTGACACACATATATATAGAGGGGTGACAACATGACATGTGTGTCATGATGTACAGCAGGGCAGCCTTATACACATCCCCTATGCAACAGGTTGTGGCCTTCTCTACATTGTTGGCTAGAAGAGCCATCTTATTCAAATAGAAAGACTCTAGTCCTCCATCAGTGTTTCAATGATTCTCTCATATTATGTCCTGTTTAAGATTAGAAAAATATTAGATATCATGTATTTGATTCATCAGTGAAATTTTGATGATAGATGGTGACCTTTTATGTCTTATTTTCATTTGATGTAAATGTTTTTAATGTGGTTAGATGTACTCACTCTTCCAGATGAGATATAGTCTTACCTTTGTTTTTTAATTCGCGGTATAAATCAAAAGCTACAAAATATATTTAACCCTCAGGATAAGCTGCTCAGATGGATTTTTTTAAATAGAGTAGGTTAAGTAGAGTGAAGAGGAGACCAAGTTTATACTCTCTGAAGTTTGATCTTGATATATATGTGATATTGTATTTTCAGTTTCATTCTTTTATTCCTTGTACTGTATTTATTGTAGAAACCTTTAAAAAAAAAGATTGAAAAAGAAAGAAAATCAAATATGGTAAACCTGATAATCCAACGTTTGGAAATCCTGATGCCTTTGCATCTGGTTCATGTATTCGTAATGAGGGTAAGGCATGGGTCTGGAGTGCAAGTTCACTGGAAAATGTATTATTCTAATCCAGAATATGTGCAGAAACAACAGCCCAAAAATGCTTTGGGTGTTTCTTTGAGTAAAATCCAGTGATCAGAAATTCTGCAAGTTCAACGCTAGTAAAGTCATGTTTATCATTATGCTGTAATTTGTGATGTTGGTTGAGGAACAGAAATGGAAAACACTGCCCTCTGCTTTTACGTCTGGGAGAGAGAAATCTTTACCAACTGTTGAACCACTAATACAAATTTAACCAATTTTTGTCGAGGTTTCAGTGAAAACTCAACCATATCAAGCTTATGAAAGCTGCATTTTATACAAGTTAAAGGTTTGGGACATTGGAGAGGGTGTGGAAAGTGAAAGGATCTGATCTTTAACAATTTGTCAATGAACCTGTGGAAGGGCAACATTCTTTAAAATTAGCTATTGTCAAATATAAAGTGTCAATTATCTTCAAGCCAAGAAAAATTCAAAGGGGTGCGTGGGATTATGGTTTTAGATTTTACCAAATGTTGAAAACCTGGAGAACTGAAGGTCCAAAGAGACTTGGGATCTAAGATGACAAATCAGTAAAGCATCATTGTGGGGTGTCAAAAGGTGGCTAATAAAATGCCGGCCTTTTTGTCAAAATGGATGAAGCAAAAGATAATAAAAATGCAGCAAAATGCAGATAATAAAAATCCAGTTAGACTGTACTTGAGGAATCATGAACAGTACTCAGAAGCACGTCTTAGAGAAGGCATATTCCCTTCTCTGCAACTGGATCCTTGACTTTCTCATCAGAAGACCACAGTCAGTACAAATTGGAAACAATGTCTTCTCACTGATTATCAACACAGGCGCACCCCGAGGATGTGTGCTTAGCCCACTGCTCTACTCATTATATACCCATGACTGTGTGGCCAGGCACAATTCCAATGCCATCTACAAGTTTGCCGACAACTCCATAGTTGTCGGCAGAACCACAAATGCCAATGAGGAAGCGTGCAGAGTGAGTTAGATCAGCTCATTAAATGGTGTAATGACAACAACCTTATGTTCAATGTTAGCAAAACCAAGGAGATAATTGTGGACTTCAGGAAGAAGTCAGGGATACATGACCCAGTCTTCATCAAGGGCTCAGTAGTGGAGAGGGTCAAAAACTTCAAATTCCTGCTTGTCAACATCTCCGAGATTCTGTCCTGGAGCCTCCACTTTGATGCAATCACAAAGAAGACTTGTCAGTGGCTATACTTTGTGAGATGTCTGAGGAGATTTGGTCCATCATCTCATAAACTACTACAGGTGTACTGTGGAGAGCATTCTGGCTGGTTGTATGGCTGGCTGCCTGATATAGAGGTGCCAACTCTCAGAACAAAAATAAACTCCAGAGGGCTGTTAACTTGACATCACAGGCACCAGACTTCACTCCATTGAGGACATCTACATGAGGCAGTGTCTTAAAAATCCAGCCTCTATCCTCAAAGACTCCCAAGCCCCCAGGCCAGGCCCTCTTCATTCTAGTGCCATTGGGAAAAAGGTACAGGAGCCTAAAGACAAACACTCAACGACACAAGGACACTAACTTCCCACTACCATCAGATTCCTGAATAATCAATGGACTAAAAACACTGCCTTACTTTTCGTGCGCTTTTATTTTTTTATATAGTAATGTTGTAAGATGAATGTTTGCTCTAAGACGCTGCTGCAAAACACACTGAATTTCATGACTTGTTCATGACAATAAATCCTGATTCTGATTCTGATAATGTTTCTATCTAGAAGCCTCTTAAATGCAACTATCCTGTCTGCTTCCACCACTACCCCTTGCAGCCCTTTCCAGACTCCTACACTCTAATGTGCAAAAAAAATCTTGCCCCAGTCATTTCCTTTAAACTTCTCTTCTCCCTTCTTCACCTTAAATACATGCCCTCTAGTCTTTGACATTTTTATCCTGGGAAAAAGATTGTTTCTACCGTATCATTACCTCTCATAAAATTATAAACTTCTACAGGCTTCCCCTCAACCCCCGCCACCCGTTCCAGAGAAAACATCTCAAGCTTGTACAATCTCTCCTTATAATTCATACCCTCTAATTCAGATTGATTTGATTGAAGATTTCACGGTATCAAATAAACCAACGGGGTGGATTGAAATTCTTAACTGCAAGAAGTTAGCATTGAAAAGTTCTGGTGAAATGTTTCAGAAATGGATTGAGGGAAAAGTTCTGAAGAGGATTGTTGAAATTTGGAGCACCTTTATACAAACAGTTGATGAAATGGTCCTGGTTCAATGATTGGCATTTTTAAAAATTAATCCTTTGTAGGAAGCTATAGGAGGTATAGACTGATGTATAGATCACCCATAATCTTGTTGAATAGTGGAATAGGAGTGGCAGGGATTCTTGTTGCTTTATTCAATTCCTGCAGTTCATCAAGCCAACTTGGAGCAATCACCTCCAGTTGCATTTTTTTTTTAAATTTCATCATCATTAACAGGAATAACATCCTCAAATGAAACTTGTTAATATACCCAGTCAAGGGTATCATAAGGTGGTGAATTTGAAGTTCTGTTGATCAAGTCACTGGCTCAACTTCTGATATGCTGATTCTCCACTTGGAAATCGTTTAGTTGGCCAAATTTCATTTGTTGGAATTTTCTGATAGGAACATTTTCTGGGCGTCTTCTGGACTTTATCACTAGAATATCGTGTATAAAAAGAACAAAAACAGGGATGTCATACCAAACCTTTATAAATCACTGGTCCTGACACAAATGGAATCTGTGTTTAATTCTGGTTAACATTATAGAAATTATCTATAATCTAGGAAAGATGTATTGGAATGGTTCTGGGATGAGGGACTTGATTGCAAGGATAGATTTGAGGTGTTGAGTCTTTTTTTTAACATACAAAGCTGAAGAGAGATCAGAAGTACATAAACTGATGAGTCTGCACACCGTTAATAGTAGGAAGCTGTTTGCCTTCATGGAGGGATTGATGACCGAAGGCCATGTGTATATATATATATATATATATATATATATATTTATATCGTGTGCCGTGGCCAAGCAAGCTGGGACGTGGCAGCGAGGTCCTTGGGTCGTAGGTTTTATATCGGAGTGGCCTTCTCCTATGCAGGTTTCTTACTCGGGCTGGAGGGGCCTGCCTCCCCTCCTAGGTCGGACCATACTGCCCGGACCGGGGCCGGGGCCGCCGCTGCTTTCCCTGTGCCTGGACCGGGGCTACCGCCTCCTTCTTTCTGCCTGGACCGGGGTCTCCGCCTGCTTCGCTCTGCCGAGGCCGTGGCTACCGCCTCCCCCTTCGCTTCTGCCCGGACCAGGGCCTCCGCCTGCTTCGCTCTGCCGAGGCACACGAACCATGGGTGTAAAGGGTGGGGCCAGTACTGCGCACACTGCACTCCACCTAAAAGCTCCTTTGCGCAGGCCCGAGGACAGGTCCACGTCCTCCCCCTCCACGTCCTCCCCCTCAAAATATGCTCACAAACTCAAGCTAGCATGCTAGAACATCAGAACCATGTTAGGTAAGGCTGAGAGCCACCGACCTGAAAGTCGGTCTGCCCTCATCGCACATGAACTCCTCAGACTCGACATCGTCATAGCCGCTCTCAGTGAAGTCCGCCTTGCAGATGTAGGCAGCCTCCAAGAATACGGTGCAGGCTACACACTCTACTGGTCTGGCAAGCCTATGGATGAACGACGCCTATCTGGTGTAGGCTTCATGGTCAAGAACTCCATTGCCTCCAAACTCGAAAACCTCCCGACAGGCCACTCGGATCAGATCATGTCCATGCGACTCCCCCTTCAAAACAAGCGTCGCATCACCCTCATCAGTGTCTATGCTCCAACCCTCCAGGCGGAACCAGCAGAAAAGGACAAGTTCTACATTGATCTGCGCAACCTCATTCAACGCACCCCTACAGCCGACAAGGTTGTCATCCTTGGCGACTTCAATGCTCGCGTCGGCAAAGACTCAGAAACCTGGCCAGGAATCCTGGGCAAGCATGGTGTCGGCAAGTGCAACAACAACGGGCACCTCCTGTTGGAGCTCTGCGCAGAACAGCGGCTTGTCATTACAAACACCCTTTTTCAGCTGAGGGACAGCCTGAAGACTACCTGGATGCATCCCCGATCCAAACACTGGCACCTCCTGGACTACGTCCTGGTGCGAGAAAGAGACAAACGAGATGTGCTCCACACCAGGGTCATGCCCAGCACGGAATGCCACACTGATCACCGGCTTGTTCGCTGCAAGCTCAACCTTCACTTCAAGCCAAAGTCCAGGAACAGTAAAGCCCCCAGAAAGAGGTTCAATGTTGGAAACCTGCAGTCAGTCGAAGTGAGACAGGAAACTTCCAGGCAAACCTCAAAGCAAAGCTCGAGGATGCAATCCGCCTCACGGACTCGTCCCCTGAAACCCTCTGGGATCAGCTGAAGACTACCATACTGCAATCCACTGAAGAGGTACTGGGCTTCTCCTCCAGGAAAAACAAGGACTGGTTCGACGAAAACGACCAGGAAATCCAGGAGCTGCTGGCAAAGAAGCGAGCTGCCCACCAGGCTCACCTTACAAAGCCATTCTGGCCAGAGAAGAAACAAGCCTTCCGTCGCGCTTGCATCCATCTTCACCGCAAACTCCAGGAGATCCAAAATGAGTGGTGGACTAGCCTTGCCAAATGAGCCCAGCTCAGTGCGGACATTGGCGACTTCACGGGTTTCTACGAGGCTCTAAAGGCTGTGTACGGCCCCTCACCCCAAGTCCAAAGCCCGTTGCGCAGCTCAGACGGCAAAGTCCTCCTCAGCGACAAGATCTCCATCCTCAACCGATGGTCAGAACACTTCCAATCTCTTTTCAGTGCCAACCGCTCAGTCCAAGATTCCGCCCTGCTCCAGCTCCCTCAACAGCCCCTAAGGCTAGAGCTGGATGAGGTTCCCACCCTGGATGAGACATATAAGGCAATCGAACAACTGAAAAGTGGCAAAGCAGCAGGTATGGATGGAATCCCCCCAGAAGTCTGGAAGGCTGGCGGCAAAACTCTGCATGCCAAACTGCATGAGTTTTTCAAGCTTTGTTGGGACCAAGGTAAACTGCCTCAGGATCTTCGTGATGCCACCATCATCACCCTGTACAAAAACAAAGGCGAGAAATCAGACTGCTCAAACTACAGGGGAATCACACTGCTCTCCATTGCAGGTAAAATCTTCATTGGGATTCTCCTAAATAGAATAATACCTAGTGTCGCTGAGAATGTTCTCCCAGAATCACAGTGCAGCTTTTGCGCAAACAGAGGAACTACTGACATGGTCTTTGCCCTCAGACAGCTCCAAGAAAAGTGCAGAGAACAAAACAAAGGACTCTACATCACCTTTGTTGACCTCACCAAAGCCTTTGACACCGTGAGCAGGAAAGGGCTTTGGCTAATACTAGAACGCCTCGGATGCCCCCCAAAGTTTCTCAACATGGTTATCCAACTGCACGAAAACCAACAAGGTCGGGTCAGATACAGCAATGAGCTCTCTGAACCCTTCTCCATTAACAATGGCGTGAAACAAGGCTGCGTTCTTGCACCAACCCTCTTTTCAATCTTCTTCAGCATAATGCTGAACCAAGCCATGAAAGACCTCAACAATGAAGACGCTGTTTACATCCGGTACTGCACGGATGGCAGTCTCTTCAATCTGAGGCGTCTGCAAGCTCACACCAAGACACAAGAGCAACTTGTCCATGAACTACTCTTTGCAGATGAGGCCGCTTTAGTTGCCCATTCAGAGCCAGCTCTTCAGCGCTTGACGTCCTGCTTTGCGGAAACTGCCAAAATGTTTGGCCTGGAAGTCAGCCTGAAAAAAACTGAGATCCTCCATCAGCCAGCTCCCCACCATGACTACCAGCCCCCCCACATCTCCATCGGGCATACAAAACTCAAAGCGGTCAACCAGTTTACCTATCTCGGCTGCACCATTTCATCGGATGCAAGGATCGACAACGAGATAGACAACAGACTCGCCAAGGCAAATAGCGCCTTTAGAAGACTACACAAAAGAGTCTGGAAAAACAACCAACTGAAAAACCTCTCAAAGTTAGCGTATACAGAGCTGTTGTCATACCTACACTCCTGTTCGGCTCCGAATCATGGGTCCTCTACCGGCATCACCTACGGCTCATAGAACGCTTCCACCAGCATTGTCTCTGCTCCATCCTCAACATTCATTGGAGCGACTTCATCCCTAACATCGAACTACTTGAGATGGCAGAGGCCGACAGCATCGAATCCATGCTGCTGAAGATCCAACAGCACTATGTAGGTCACGTCTCCTGAATGGAGGACCATCGCCTTCCTAAGATCGTGTTATATGGCGAGCTCTCCACTGGCCACCGTGACAGAGGTGCACCAAAGAAGAGGTACAAGGACTGCCTAAAGAAATCTCTTGGTGCCTGCCACATTGACCACCGCCTGTGGGCTGATATCGCCTCAAACCGTGCATCTTGGCGCCTCACACTTCAACGGGCAGCAACCTCCTTTGAAGAAGACCACAGAGCCCACCTCACTGACAAAAGACAAAGGAGGAAAAACCCAACACCCAACCCCAACCAATCAATTTTCCCCTGCAACCGCTGCAACCGTGTCTGCTTGTCCCGCATCGGACTTGTCAGCCACAAACGAGCCTGCAGCTGACGTGGACATTTACCCCTCCATAAATCTTCGTCCGCGAAGCCAAGCCAAAGAAAAAAAAATAAGAAATTTATATATATATTATATATATATATTCTTGTTGTGATGTGATGTGAAGAAAAAGTTTTTTTTAGACAGCATGCTCTGAAAACTTGCAATACCATTGCCTCGAGATTTGATGGCTTTCAAGGGGGAACCAGATAAATAAATGATGAGGAAAAATTCACACAGCTGAATTGAAGGTGGTGGGGGGAGGGGGGTCAGGATTTGGATTTAGCAATTTACTTTGGTTGGGAGCCAGCATGGACACAATGAACTGAATTTGCTCCTAATGTGCTAAACCATGCTGTGATTTTTAAGTGTCTGTTATGACTGTCTGCTATTTAAAATGCAGGAGAAACACATAATACCACAACCTTGGGTATCCAAGTTTATTGAAGAAGAACATTTTAACATCTCCATTGTAAGACTATTCTATGTGCTGCCTTTTTAAGTGTTTCATATTGAGTTCCTTAAAATGTAATCAAAATCTTTTAACTAAATTTGGTAATAATTGGTGCTTCATCTTGAATGCGAAAGTAGGCACTCTACTGTCTACATTCATAAGCTTTACCTTGAATTGGCACTATCGTAGCTTGTGACCCGGATTTATCCCTCTTTTTATCAGGTATTTCAGACTCGTAATTCTTTTTTATATTCTGTTTGATCAAGTTCACTAATATAATTAAGACCAAAGACCTCTTGAAATACAATTGTATGTACAGCACTGATGTAAAAATATACTGGGTTCCTTCTGCACAATGATTGGTATAGTCTCTATTCTGTAATTTGGCAAGGCACTTTGGCCTTAATATTATTAAAGGGCAGGAGCTCTTAAATGACGCTATATATGCTTGCAAAGCTCACTTTGCAGTGACATGAATTAAGAAATTGAAGTCTTGACCTTCCAAAAGGAGTTGCAGTCTAACTATGCGTCTTTCACATCACTTCTTTATGAAAGTCAAATGAATCTCTGTCCTAAAGCTCTGGAATGGAATTTATTGTTTATACTTTTTTTTAAATGTCAGCAGCATTTATGACATCTCTGACAACAACTTTGGACATGTACGGTTAAATGGGAAGATCCTGAAGTTTTTATATATCCAATGCATCTGGAAGCTACTTTAAAATAGAATTTCACTGCTTGGCTTTTTCTCCATTTCTGCTCAATGCCATGAGTTCCTGCACAGAAGCTTTAGACTATGGCAAAATGTGGATTCATAAACTTAAGTCTTACTCATTTCAGTCTAACTACTTTTTTTTTAACAGCCTGATCAATTTTAATTACTGCCAAACACACTGTCTGCTTCTGCATTTGTGAAGGCTCACTCTTTCAACTTTTAACTGCTAAACTACTTTCTAAATGTCTTTGTACTTCCTGCCTTTGGTCTTTGCATTACATTCACCATTCTAACATTCATTTCCAAATGCAGTCTCTCCACTGATTGTTACTTTGTGTGACAAGAGATGTGCAATTGCTTTTAACACTCTTTACAACCTTTGGAAGACACCACCCATTTCGATTCCCTGACTGTAGCAACAACATGTAAAAGTTTAAGGGAATGTAATGGGCATGTAACAGTCTCTTTTGATGCAGTGAATTCTGGTCTCTTGCTTCACTGAATTAATAAATTATATATTTTCTCATGATGCATTTCTGTTGTTTTTAAATGGTATTTTCATCCATTTTTGTTTGCAACAAAATTTATTGATAATGTAATATTAGCTCCAAGCATGGGTTGCATTCTGTTATGTAAACAGCTGATATACATTTATAGTTCAATTAGAAATGTTCTGTTATATATGACCCTTGCTTCAAGGTAAATGATTTTGGTTCTTTTTGGGTCAATTATAAAACAGGAGGTGGAAAGACATTATTGACCAAAACTACCTTAAAAGGACTACCCCTCCTCTTCATTGTTGCTGAGTCAGTATCCTGTCTCTGAAAGATTACTTCACAGAAAATAACTGCAGTTCTGGAAATTTTCTTCGGGTGCCTGTCTACATTTTGTTCATACCTCGATGAAGGGCTCAAGCCCAAATCGTTGGTTATGCATCTTTATCTTTGCTATATAAAGTATGCTGTTTGACCTGCTGAGTTTCTCCACCATTGTGTTTTTACTGCAGTTCCAGAAAGTAAGTTTCATCCTTCTACTCCAAAACGTCAATTCTTGCAAATAAAGTCCTTCTGGAAATGAAATTCCCCCTCTTTGTTGGCTGTAATTAAGAGCTATCATGACCGATTTAAATTCACCAAGGATCAAATAATGCTAAGGAAAGAAGGAATAACTTCATTAATCACACCTTGTTAATTGATGTCAAGTATCTGTAAACTATTTTTAAATAAAATTGATGTTAGTGATGAGGAAATGTATATAATTACATTGACAGTTTAATTTAGTATCGATTCTGGAACTTATTCCAATCAGCAATTTTGTGTCCTTCAGACCAGTTTTTGTCAGGATATTTACTGTATATTTTTAATAACATTTGTTCTTTTAAACTTAAAAATAAATATTGTCTTTCTGTCACAGCTATAAATTTAACATAGAAATGCACATGAGGAAGTTGATGACGATATCACTTCCTGATTTAAAAAGATGCAAGGACAATTTTTGAGTAGGCCTGTGGCACAATTCTCAACTAAACATTGAGTAGCTGAAGAGAGTGAGACCGATTGCGACATTTCGCTTTCTTCTGCCTCAATAAAGCATTTTGCTTCAGTCCAGCGCCATCCCAGTCTTTGCATATTGAGTAAAAGAAAATTCACCTTGCCTGGAATGGAATAGCCAAAGAAAATGCTTCTTAAATCTCCACAGTAAAATATGATGCACTTTTCCACCTGAATATTGGTTTCCTCCTTAGTTTGATTGTAAAATCATTCCTATTGGGCATTTTGGTGAAGAGTGTGAAATTATGTATAACCTTTGAAAAAGAATTGACTTAGAACATAGAGCATTGCAGCACGGATGCCATGCCAATCTAGCTACTCAAAAAATTAAACCTTCGAACTTCATGACCCTCTTTCTTGCATCCATGTTCCTGTCTAAGCGTCTTTTGAATATCCCTCTTGTATCAGCATCCACCATCGCTCCTGGAAATGCATTCCATGACTCTCTATGTTAAAAGAAAAACTAACCCTTGATGTCTCCCTTAAACTTTCCTCTGGTGTTTAATGAAGAAATATATCTATTTATCCAAATTATTACTTGACAATGCAATGGTCAATATAAAGTTAAACTCATTTGGTTATAGCATAGTAAATGTATGTTATGCCCAACCTGAGGTCTGTCATTTTGTGAAGATCTACCTATTTGGGGAATGTGTTTGGCTTTCAAAGTTTCTAATCATTAAAAATTGAAAATTATAAGGGTTGTTTTGAGTGTTCTGTTTCCTTTGAACTATGTCTTTAGAAAGATGGAATAGGTAAAATTAGAAATGTTAACTCAAGTTCTCCAAAATCCCTGCACTATTCCAAGTTCTGATACTGATTATATGTTCTCCCCTTGCCTGGATACATGCAATGGCAACAATGCACTATACAATCCAGAACTGTGGGTCATTTGATGGACAGCCTACCTTTCAAAATACCAACTACCAGCATACAATGGCTGTAATTTTTCCACTGTGAGATACTTTACAGCAGCATGGTATAGGATCGTTCATCTCAGCATGCAAATGATTACTCTTCACCATGTGAAACCTTAACATAAGGATGTCCTCATCTCCGCTGCACAGACCAATATTGATGGATTGTGGCTAGGTCAAAATCCTGGAACTCCCTACTTATAGAGAGCACTGTTGAAGTACATAGACTTTGCAAGTTACCATATCACTTCTCCGATATGTTTTTTTACATGACAATCCCACGATATTTCTGTAATGAACACCCACCAGTATGCTGGCATTGGTTGTTCACACTGGAACGAGCCATATCTGCAATTTTCCAGGTCAGTGTGCCTTTTTGCACAGCATGCCAGGATTGCAGTTTCAAAAGAGGCAGGATGTATAACTCCACTGCGTCAACATCAATTGTAATGTATAACATACGTGTCTGGCATAGCCTTCAAAACAAAATGGTGGCTGATCTTGATGTGCTTGTGCTATATGCTGGCCGTGAACTTGTCCAGCACTCTTCAAGCCCAGGCTAATTTCCTGTGCATCATTCATTGACTTCAGGATGTGCAGATGGATGCAGAATCCGTGAGAGCAACGTGTTCGTGCGATCGGAAATACATCGGAGGAGAATTTGAAGAGAAGCAGGAAGCAGTTAGCGGCAGAAACATGCTCTGACCTTAGACGCCGTAGACAGAGGCATTTCCTTGTGAGTCAATTCGCGCTACTGTCAAATAGAAAAATGTGGAGGAGACTGATACCATCAGGGTCCACGTTCTAATCTAATGTCTTAAATAACTTTGATGAAGATGAGTGGAGGGCTCATTTCCATATGTCTTGGGGCACTTTTGACCTTGTATTGGAACACGTTGAGCCACACCAGAGGTGCAAGAAAACAAACTGGTGACAACCTCTGGAACCTCGGCTGAGCCTTGCCGTTGCTTTGTGGTGGTACGCTGCCCCATGTTAACATCAATCCTACAGTTGTATTTTTTTGGTGGCGGGGTGGCCACTGTCTGTGTCTTGGTACACCAAGTTACAGGTGGATTGAAGAGGGCCCTATTTAAACGTTTTGTTGACCTGTCGAATAGTGCATGGCTTCAGGAGACAATGGACGGACTTGC
This sequence comes from Narcine bancroftii, assembly GCF_036971445.1. Classification (NCBI taxonomy): domain Eukaryota; kingdom Metazoa; phylum Chordata; class Chondrichthyes; order Torpediniformes; family Narcinidae; genus Narcine; species Narcine bancroftii. The sequence continues at coordinate 181,697,664 of NC_091472.1, forward strand.
AGAATGGTGTGCTGGTGCCATTAATGGCACACATATTCCCATCAGAGAACCCACTAGCCTACTACAATTGGAAAGACTGGCACTCCATTGTTCTACTGGCGGTTGTAGACCACAACTACTGGTAAGGATCACACCCTGAGTTACAATTATTTTTCTTTATTAAATAATGTGTTTCATATGTCTTTCTAAACTCAGACTTCTTGTTGTTCCAGCTTTGTAGATGTGTATGTAAGCTTGACCTGGGCACACCCATGATGCTTAAGTTTTAACCGACTTGCCCATCTAAAAAAAGGGGGTACCTCTTCCCACGTGAAGTACGTTAATATACCCCACTGTACAGTGATTTATGTGTCATTCTCAGAGGTCACATATACACCTACATTGTTCTGCCTATAGAAATCCAAACCTGTTAATGGCGTAGAGATTCCCGTGCATCTAATTGGGGACCCAGCTTACCCACTAAGGAAGTGGTTGATGAAGGGGTTCACTAACTGCAACACACTTGACCAACAGCAGCATAGCTACCACCAGCACTTGAACTTGGCAAGGATGGTGGTGGAAAATGCATTCGGACATCTCAAAGGTCGCTGGAGGTGCCTGGCTAAGCAACTTGATATTTGTACCATTTTGTATCAGACCTTGCTGCCTGTTGTGTTCTACACAATACACATGAGATCAACAAGGAACACGTCTTGTCTGAGTGGAACAATGATCTACCCGATCTCCCTGAGGAGCCTGCGCGGGTGGCTCATCCCGGGTGCACAAGCACACAGTCACCAGGCAATCCGTGAGGCAATTATGTCCCTTCTGTAAGCAATTAAGCTAGTAAATGACAGCTCTTACTAGATGTATCTAGCGCACTTGTCATAGAATAGTAGTGAACAGGGAAACGATAAACAAAAATAAAAACTTTTAATTCAACTGCATTTAACTATTTACAGCTGTGCAATATAACCAATCATCGATGACCACTTGCAAAAGTCACATTACTGCAGCAGCTGGAGGAGGGAGGAGGACGAGGGTGATTGAAAAGATTCATGCCTCGTCTGAGTGTTGCATGAGGTCACTCTGCTGTCAAGTCTGATAGAAATACTGGCTGTGGGGTTGATGAATGTGGTACTGTTACATGGGAGTTTGTGGCAGTGACACAGAAGGTTGACGCTGTCAAGCAGAGGTTGACATTAGAGTCATCATGTCCCTCATGAGTGAGGCCTGGTTCTGCATTTCCTGTTGGAAATCTTTGAACATTTGTCCAAACCCTGCCATCTCCTTTGACCGGGTATGCCTGTCCACCTCACATGCTGCCATCGCCTCCTCCTGTGCCTCTCTCTTCATATGCTCCTCACAAGCCCTCTGCGCCTCCTGCCGAATACGCTCCATCTCGATATCCTCACAGACCATTGAGTGTAGCATCATCTCCCTCATTTCCTGGGTCACCACCTGTGCCTTGGTAGGTCTCGGTCTCTTCTTATATGGCTGGCACCCTGGAAAGCAATGGATCACAAGCTATATTAACAAGACCGCTCTTCATGGGCAGACACACTTACAAAACACATGACAAAAATTGTTGATCACGAGAAGAAATAAGTTTTTACCTGGTTTCTCTTGAGGTGCATGTCCTGTATTGCTGGGCTTGGTTTCCATGCCACTCAGGACCGCGGCATCAAGACTGATGCTGGAGGAGGGAGACGCATCTAGAATCACATCAGGGGATGATGGATGGTCAGTGTTCCTCCGTAGTGCAACTGGATGTGCTGAATGGCCTGTGCCCCAGATGGCAGAGCATAGTTTAAAATGCAGCCAGTCCAATCACCCTGCCCCCCCCCACCCCCCCACCACTCTGGCCATTGTAGCCATTTACCTGATGGTGCTTCCTATGCAGGCATTTCAGCTTGCTAATCACCTGCAGCTCATCCCAAGCAAAGCCCATCTCTCATCTTTTGAGCTATCCCATCTAATATCGGTTCATGCCTGTTAAGTGCCAGTTTATTTCATTCTCCACACAGAAAGTGAGGAGCTCGTGGATCTCAGAATCACTCCAGTTGGCAGATATCGTGGTATTTGGGTGCTGATAACTGGCTGAGAACAGATTTACAGTTGGCTGCTCAATGCTGATAACTGACTGGCTGTTGGTTTCAAATTTTAAAATCTCGCACTGAAATCACGTCATCAGACATCATGGCAACATCATATTAATTAGTGGAGTTGGTCCCGGAATGCCTGAAGTGCAGTTTACACTGCAGGCATTCCAAGAATTTTACTAGGTCCCTTTGAGGTTAAAAAAAAGGGGCTAAAATGACACCACCGTTCTGTTTCTGTGCTTTTCCTGCACATATTCAGGAAAAAAGGAGAAAATGTCCCAGAATGAAGTGGCTGTATAAAAAGCATGCATGACAATCCATAAAAAGCATACTGTTATGGGCCCAGAGGACCCCAAAACCCAGCAGCAATAGAGATTTACCAAAACAAATGGTTACTTAAAGAAAAGTTGCTTTTAACTATCTTTAAACATGAAAACAGATCAAACTCTAACTTATTACTATTAATTTAATTTAACCTAACTTAACCCCCTTCTAATTCTAAGCACAAGTGTATGTAATGTGTGTATAAGTTCAGAAAAATTCTTTGATTTACAGTCCCATCTCACTTCTCACTCCTCCAAGTTCACCAGTATCAGGCAATTCTTATATTGTGCACAGAATTTAACATTTGTGAATCTTCACCAGGCTTTGGTGCTTGAAAGGTAAATGGTTACTGCTTAGGAAGGTTCTTGTCAGTTTTCGGAGAGAGAGAGATTTGTTGCTCATTGGACACAAACTGATTCCTTCCGATCAGCCACGTCAGTGTCTTGCCGAAGAAACTTGCCCCATCAGTGTTTTCCAGATGATAATCTCTTTATTTCAGGCCACCACAGAGTTCCTTTTCTCTTTCCCTTATATCAGGTGAAACATTATGCAGCCAGTCCTCTCCTCTTGTATGGACCACAAGGACTTTGACCAGCCTGAACTACAAACTCACAACCCATCCTCAAAATGGGGTTTTTCCACAAGCTTGTCCTGTTCCAGACCCAGCTGCTGTTGCTGAACTGTAGAACTGAAATCTTCCTCTCTCTCTCTCTCTCTCTCTCTATCTCTCTCTCTCTCTCTCTCGCTCTCTCTCTCTCTCTCAGGGAAAACCACATGACCCTCTTAGAAAAGCACTCTGCACTCAGACAGTGGCACCAGATCCAATTTTCTGAGTCAGTTTATCTGTTGCTTTCCAAATCAATAATCCATTACTCCACAGCATGCCCAATTAACACCTACTTGTGAAGTCTCTATAGGTATACTTCAAAGTTTTTTGCAAAGGCATTCAGAGCCTGGACTATCTGGCTTGAGCAGAGTGCTGGCATTTTAAATTGGATCTATTTTGAAGTGTGTGACCTAACTAAAAAGCCCAAAATCAATCTTCCAAAACTTATCTATACATAATATAAAATATAACATTATCTGTCACAATGCATACAATGCAGAGCTTTGCCCTACAGAGAAACTGACAAAGAAGATTGGAAAGAGCAATTGTCCCAAAACAGTTGCATGGAGCTACTGTAAACTGATAAATTAGCAAAATTGACATTTTCAGGAGGACTAGGTTATTCAGTTTTGCAACTGACAATGAGGTTAATCAATACAGAAATGGAATATATGAACAAATGAAATAAACTTAAACTTTAAAATTATTTAGGGAATTGGGCATGCATTAAAAATTGAGTTGAACTCAACAGTCTTTCAAAGAAGTATTGTCACTCTAGCTTCTTTATTTAAGTGTGGCCCTATGAGCAATTATTGATTCAGTTGGAATAATCAAAAGCTAATGGATCTCAGTTTTCTAGCAGTGAAGGCTATTCAAATAAAGTCTGTGTTTTCCCTATTCTTAGGTCTAACACCCACAAACATTCCATAATGTTTGGTACAAAGACACTTTTTTTTTACTCTTTATTTGCTCCACAGTTTTAAATTTGTATTCAAGCAATTCACATGTAATTAAAGAGCACATTCCAGATTTTATTCAAGGTTATTTGTATACATTTTGGATTAACCATGTAGAAATTACAGCACTTATATATATGTAGTCCCCTCATTTCTGGGCACCATAATGTTTGGGGCATTTGGCTTCATAGGTATTTTTGTGAGTACTCAGGTCTGTTTAATTGCTTCATTGGTGCAGGTATAAGAGAGCTGGGCTTGCTTCTAAGCTTTTGATCACCTTTGGAGTCTGCAGTGGCCATTTTTCAACATGAAGTCAAGGAAGCCATTATGAAGCTGAAAAACAAGAATAAAATAGTAAGTGACATTTCCCAAACATCAGGATGACCAAAATCAACTGTTTGGAACATCATTAAGAAGAAAGAGTGTACTGGTGAGCTCAGTTATGGCTAAGGGACTGGTCGGCCAAGGAAGGCCTCCACTGCTGAAGACAGAAGAATTCTCATCATAATAAAGAAAAATCCCCAAATGTAGGTCTAACAGATCAGAAACATTCTTCAGGAGCAGAATCGGACATTTTGGCACCCGCAGTTTGGTGCTGGCCCGACAACTCCTGCGCATTGCAGCGTGGCCTGAACCCTGGCATTTCAGAAACTCCCTTCCCCCCACCCCCAGAAAACCACTCCCCTAGTGGCAATGGCAGTGACAAATCTAATGGAAGTTGTCATTAATAATATATTGCTGGATATTAATTATTTGTATGTGTATGTGTTTATTTTTGTAATGCCTATCTGCACCCTATCACTTGTACTAAGGGTTGTGACTATGGACCACTCTGTTTGGTTAACGATGGGTTTTACTCTCAATCATTTTATCACCATTTCTTGTCAAAAGCTGTGTGAACGACACTGCAGAGAGAGAATGGTGATAGTTGTTCTAGTCACAGTGGTTGCAGTGAGTTACACCAGATGTGCAGAGCAAAGAATCTATTTTACAACAACTGGATGGGTTTTAACGAGTGTTTTTAATTATTTTATAATTTTTAATTCAATGAATAATATACTCAATTATATGTAATTAAACTTACAATAAATATAATAAATATATCATTATAATTTACCAAATGCTCTTATTTTTGATTGTTCCCTGACCATTTTTAATGATTTAAATACACCATTATAAGCTATGAAAACCCCTTGTTTGCCAGGGAGAATGGTTTCCTGGGGGGAGGGAGTTTCTGCAACGCTGGCATTTCAGGCAGTGCGGTGAGACAAAGTTGGCCAGCAGACAGTGAGTGGGCCGGCAGGCCAAAATGTCTGGTGGCAAAATGTGGGTGGCAAAATGTCCTAGACCTCTTCAGGAGGTAGATGTGGCTATACCAAAAACTACTGTTCTCAGAAGAATTAATGAACAGAAATACAGAGGACACATGGCAAGATGCAAATTACTAGTTAGCCACCGAAAGGATGGCGAGATTACAGTTTGCCAAGAAGTATATAGAAGAGCCTGCAGAATTCTGGACAAATATCTTGTGGACAGATGAGACCAAAATTAACCTGTATCAGAGTGATGGCGAGAGCAAAGTGTGGAGGCGTGAAGAACCGCCCAAGATCTGGAGCATACCACCTTTGCCATGGTTTGCATCTTGCAGTGCAACCTCTGAATTTCTGTTCATGAAGTCTTCTGCAGACAGTCGTCATTGACACATCCACACCTGCCTCCCGAAGAGAGTTACTGATCTGTCAGGAATATGTTTGGGAATTTTCTTCATGATGATGAGAATTCTTTTAACATCAATAATGGAGGTCTTCCTTGGAATTAGCAATCCTTTTGTGATTCCTGAGCTCACCAGTAGGCTCTTTCTTCTTAATGATGTTCCAAACTGTTGATTTTGGTGCAGGTTTGGATGAATCTCTTACTGTGGTTTTTCAGCCTCATAATGGTTTCTTTGACTTCCACTGGCAAAACTGTGGTCCTCATGTTGAAAAGTGGTAACTACAGACCCCAAAGCTGATTAAAAGCTTTGAAACAAGCCTAATTCTCTTATACCTGCACCAATGAAGCAATTAAACATAGCTGAGTCCTCACAAACACCTGTGAAGCTGAATGTCCCAAACATTAGGGTACCCTGAAATGAGGGGGACTATGTATAAAAAGTCCTGTCATTTCTACATGGTCAATCCAAAATGTATACAAATAACCTTGAATAAAATCTGGAATGTGCACTTTAATTACATGTGAATTGTTTGATTGCAAATTTAAAATTGTGGAATAAAGATGGGGGGGAAGTGTCTTTGTCCCAAACATTATGGAGGACCCTATATAATGTTATTTTTGCACAGTGGCATAAATGCTCACATCTGAGCAGCCAAGAGAGAATCATTCAAGTTTACCAGAAAGGTAGATAGAGCACGTAGATGATGGCCCAAGATACGAAAAGATGATGATGTTGTTGTGGCAAATGCTTCTTTGTGACTGTTTCTGGATTTGGAATGTTACATGAAATAAAGGCAATATCTAGAAGCTGGCATCTAGAAATTAGTCAGTTACACTAAGCATGCAGTAGAATGACAGCTGGGTATTGTACTCCATTCCTGCAATTGAGTTGAGCTGAAGTCGATAGAGCCATACTATAGAAAGCATCCAATATTGTGCACGTGCAACCAAGGGCAATTGCTGTCCAGGAGATCTTTATTGCAATATTTTAGCACTATTGAAAAACATTTGGACATTTGTTTTGATTTCTAAAGCTACTCAGCTTGCCTCTATATCTTTAGAAAATGAAATTTCACTTCAGAGAAGCAGAAGCTGGTGGATTATGGGTATTATCTTTAATTGGAGCAAATCAAAGCTCTTGTTTCAGCAGCTTGATTTTTTTTCCCTATGCAAATGAACTAAGTTTTTACCTCTGCTGCTTGTGTTCTAACTGATATACACTCAAGGTAATTAATGCTAACTTCGGGCTATCTGGTCAGCACAATGAAGTATTGTTCTACCATTTGAATTTTATGCTTATTTACAGGAAGTTATTTGGTTGTTGAGAATATATTCGGCTTGATATTAACCTTGTAAGCAACTGTCAAGAGTAACTGAAGAACAGTCTTGCAATTTATTGTAAGTGCTTAAGATGACAATGTTATTGTAAATTTGGAATTACACTATAAATTAATCCTAGAGGCTAGTCATTTGACCTACTGCATTGCATTTGCGGTCCATTCAAAACTCCTCTCCAGCTTCTTTTATTGATTTGTCAACATAACCCCTGTTCTTTGTGATGTGATGTGTGCAGAGGAATGGCAGGTGGAACTTTATTCCAGACAAGTGTTGAGGTGTTGCACTTTGGGAGTTAAATGTAAGGAAAACATATATAGTTAATGGCAGAACTCTTAAAGCCATTGATATGCAAAAGGATCTGGGGGTTCCAGGTCCATAGCTCATTGAACGAGGTCAGGCAAATAGGTCAGGTGGTAAAGAAAGCCAATGGTGTGTTTGCCTTTACTGGGAGGGGCACTGAGCACAAAAGTGAGCATGTTGCAATTAAGAAGAACTTTGGTTCAGCTGCACTTAGAATACTGTGTTCAATTCTGGTTGCCCATAACTGAAAGAATGTGGAGGCTTTGGAAAGGGTATAGGAAAGAGTAGAGTTACCAGGATGTTGCCTGGTTTAGAGGGCATGAGTTATGGAGAGAGGTTGTTTTCTCTGAAGCAATGGAGACTGATAGAAGTTTATAAAATTATGAGATGCATTGTTAGGGTGGACAGTCAGAATCTTTCGCCCAGAGTAAAATCATTGCAGACGAGAGGACACACGCTTAAGGTGGGTGGGGAGTGGGGGGTGGGGGGTGGGGGGTGGGGGGTGGGGAGTGGGGGGTGGGGGGTGGGGGGTGATAGTACAGATTCGGATATCCGGATCGCATAGACAATGGAGGATGCGGTCTTAAGTATGTACGCGTAGTCTCAGGGCTGGACCCCATGTTCTGATGTGAGCAGGATGACCTCCCTCAACCCTACTACCCCCCCAGCACACCGATGGCCTGACAGCTGCCGCTACGCTTCCCGATCCGACCCCGAAGTGTTATTTCTGTGGGAGGCACAATCACAGCAGGGTCCATTGCCCAGCGAGAAAAGCCAGGTGCCAGAAGTGCCTTAAAAATGGCCACTTTGCTGTAGTCTGTCGCTCCAAAATGGCCACCGTCAAACAGAGTGCCTCATGTGAAGCCCAACCACCACCCTCCCATTCAAACATTTCTTCCTCAGAGCTCTCGTCCAATGAAAGCGAGGGCTCCACCACGTGGCAGCGCCTGACATCACGGGGCAGATGCTGAGTGCGGAAGGTACAACCCACCCTCGCCGCAATGATGTTGGCCTGCTTCATCGTCCCTCATGAAGCAACGTCCGACCAGGCCCCAGCCCCGACTTCAACTGCTGCCACCACTGCCAACTAGGGACCCGCCGCTGCCATCATTGCTGAGTCCGACACCGCCATCACCGCTGAGCCCACTGCCACCACTACTGATGCTGCCGACCAGGGACCTGCCACCACTGCTGATCAAGGACACTCCATACCCGCCGCTGCTACCGCCGCTGCTGACTGGGGACCCGCCACCACCGAGGCAGCTGACCAGGTACCGGCCGCCGCGACCGACGCTACCAACCCGGTACCCACTGCCGCTACTGATACTGCCGACCAGGGACACGCTGCTGCGAATGATGCTACTGACCCGGTACCCACTGCTGCGACTGCCCAACAGACCGCCCCACTGCCAACAGCAAGCAGCGACCCCCAGCACTTACCATTGGCTGGACGACACCTCTAGCTGGCTGCAGGCAGCAGCACCAACTCCTCGACACTGACTGCTCCGGCCTGACTGTTTCTGTGATGTCACCACGCACACATTGCGTGACGTCATCACGTAGGACTCCACTGTCCCGATTACAAGTCACTGCATCAGTAACCCTAGACCAAGACTGCCCCCATCCCCTCACAAATGCAATGGAATTGATTAAAGTGCACGGACTCTGTACCAATTGCTTATTTGACTCTGGGACAACTGACAGTTTTATCCGCCCAGACCTGGCCCACCATTGCGGACTGGCTATTCTCCCCACTGCCCAGAGGATTTAATTGGGGACCAGATCGCACATCGACCGGGGTAAAGGGATATTGTGTGGTGACCCTGAAAGTCCAGGGCATCACATTCACAGACTTCAAACTATTAGTCCTTCCCCAACTGTGTGCCCCTGTAATGCTGGGACTGGATTTTCAGTGCCAGTTCCAAACCGTTTCCCTGCACTTTGGGGGGGGCCTCAAGCTCCACTCTCTGTCTGTAACCACTCCACCCCGGAAGCCTCCTGCCAGCGACAGCCCGACCCACCCGCCCCCGTGCCCCAGGGCCTCACCTGTAGCCTCTCCACCCTCCGAGTTGCTCCGCCAGCGCTCTTTGCAAACCTCACCCCTGGCTGGAAGCCTGTGGCCACCAAAAGCCGGCAATATAGTTATGAAGACCGGAAATTCATCACAAGCAAGGTGCGCAGACTGCTGGACAAGGGCATTATCGAACTTAGCTCGAGTCCCTGGAGGGCCCCAGTGGTGGTTGTTAAAAACGGGGAGAAGCCGCAGATGGTGGTTGACTACAGCCAGACAATCAACCGCTTCACGCTACTAGATGCGTACCCCCTCCCACGGATCATGGATGTGGAAAATCAGATCACCCAATACCACGTGTTCTCCACCAATGACTTACGTTTGGCCTATCACCAGCTCCCAATCCGCCGAGAAGTCTGACGTTTCATGACCTTCGAAGCGAATGTGCAGCTGTATCAATTCCTCAGGGTACCCTTTGGGGTCACGAATGGCGTCACGGTTTTCCAGCGGGTGGACCAGAATGGGCTAACAGCTACTTTTCCGTATCTGGACAATGTCACCATCTGCGGCTATGACACGCAGGATCATGATGCCAACCTTGAGAAATTTTTTCAGACTGGAACTCGGCTGAACTTGACCGACAATTTCTACAAGTGTGTCTTCCGGACCACTCGACTCGCAATTCTGGGTTGTGTGGTGGAGAACAGGATGGTAATGTCAGACCCTGACTGCATGCATCCCCTCATGGACTTGCCCCCCCTCCTCCCCACACCCAGAAGGCACTCAGACACTGCCTGGGCTTCTTCTCCTACTATGCCCAATGGGTTCCACAATATGCTGACAAGGCTCAGCTCCTCATCAAGACCACCTCCTTCCCCCTGACCGGTACAGCCCCAAACTTCCACCGGGCCCTTTTTTCTTTTTTTTTATAGCCCTCCATCCACCCCGGGGTCAGTTCTCAAAGAAGGGGTGAATGTGATATAGTACAGATTCTATCTCCAATGTGTATATGTATAGATTGTAGTGTAGGATGATTGTGATTGGCAGAGAGCGTAGCCACACCTACTGGCAGGTCTTAAAGGGTTGCTCCTAGCCAAACCAGGTCATTCTGGACTGGTTGACCTACATGTGATAGTTAATAAAAGCCTTGGCTTGGTTCAACAAGCCTTTGATTCTTTCGATGCGCTCTACAGGGGGTTTAAGGGAGATATGCAGCGCAATTTTTTTTCACAGTGAGGCTCGTGAAGAGGCTGTCAGAAGCAGTGGTGGAATCAGATACATTAGGTGCTTTTAAAAAGGTGTCTACATAGAGACATCATTGTGAAATGAATGAAGGGTTATCTATCAGGTGTAAGGAGGAGCATGTTAGTTTGATGTACACATCATGTTTGGCACATCATGGGGCCGGAGAGCCTGTTCCTGTGCTGGGCTGTTTCCCTCATGTTTATTTTGCTGCCTCTCATTCACCCCTACTACTGTACTTGTGGCAGTGAGTTCTACATCATCACCACCCTAATTTATCAAATTCAGTCTGCATTTTCTACATGACTTCTTGGTAACTGAATAGTCTCCAATTTTAACAAGTGGTAAACACTCACTGTGCATCTCTGATGCATCGTCACCATTTTAAAGATATATAGAGTGAGACCTTCAGCCCTTTCAAGGAAAGCAAGGCTGGTCCTGTGCATATTCTGATAATAGGTATTGCCTCATCATTCTGATAGTGTTCTGGTAAGTCCTTTCAAATACTTTTTAATGGATGTCAGAGTCATCTAGTTGATCTACTTTTAAATTCCATCCCTCAAGACGTAAACCTTAGTTCCTGGTTTGATAGTTTTATGGGCTTATTGAGTGCAATCTTGCACTTAGATTTGGTCAAATTGTACTTCTTGTAGCTTCGATCTGCATTTCAGTCCATAATGCTGTTCCAAATTATTTTCCATTCATTTGAGTTCAATAAATGAAATATTCTCTTCAGAAATGCCTTTGTGGCCTATTCCACCTTGGAGAGACCGGTCACAGATTGGGAGGTCGCTTCGCTCAGCACCTCTACTCCATCCTCCACAACAGCGACCTCCCAGTAGCCAACCATTTCAATTCTGAGTCACACTCTCACACTCGTGTGTCTGTCCACCCTGATCACCACAAACTGGAGGAACAACACCCTATTTTCCCTCTGGGCACTCTCCAGCCAGATTTCATTAACGTTCACTTCTCTGCTTTCTGCAAAACTTGCTCACCTTTTCTTTCCACTCCCCCTTTCCAGTCTTTCCAGTTCTCCCCTCCCTTCCCCCCTTACCCACCCAGCCATTACTCCCACCCCTCCCCTGATCATTTGCTGTCCCCTCCCTCCCTTGTTCAGACATCAGCCAACATTCCCTCATACCTTGTCAAAGGGCTCAAGTCACAAACGTCAGATATGTATTTTTACCTTTGCTACATAAAGGACAGCTGTTTGACCTGCTGAGTTTCTCCACATTTTGTGTCTTTACTTCAACCACAGTGTCTGTAGATTTTCATGATTTACTTCAGAAATGCAAACTCGGCGAGAGATATGAAGAAACATTGCCTCACCGGCATTTGGTGGTGTCTGTGACATTGAAATGCAATGATACTGCAGTTTTTGAAACACAAAAAGGCTAATTTCCCATCCCAAAAATTAATTGACGCATTTTTCTCTGAGCAAGTATTTATTAGAAGAAGTGGTTATTTTAGTACACTGCTTTTGAATGTTTTCAAATTGTCAGGTCGGCTGACAGCTGATTTTCCAGTATGTAAAACAGCATTTGCAGTTAGCCGTGTAGATGTGGTCAGTGTGTAACACAGCAGCGGCTGAGCAGACCGATTATACCGGCAGAATAGTCAGGAGCGAGATAGCAGACAAAACATCTGTGTCTCATTTTCATATCTAGCTAAATAAAATGACACAAAAACACACAAGCAGACTCAAGGGTAGCTGTGTGTTTCTCCTGGGAATGAGAAAAGCATGTTGGAGAGATGCAGGTTATCAGAGAACCATGAAGACAATAATATAACCTGACACATTTGAAATGAGACACCAGTTGTCATGGCAACAGCTCACGTGGGAGTAGATCTCAAGAGACAGCTATGAGATGTAGTATAAATGATGTTTGATTAGAACTTAAATCATTTAGGCTCAGGGAAGATAGGCCTTTTGTCAGCATGGGATCTTGGGTCACTTGTAAAGCGACTGGGCCTGAACGTATTAGCCTTGCATGTGGTCCTGCAGGTGAAAGGGCATGCAGACTGATTAGTTTGCCCTTCTCCACTTAGTTTTTCATAACCTTCTGAGTACTAAAGCATCATTTCTCTAGCAAAAAACCACTTCACATGTAAAGAGAGCAGTTACTCTTGATAATAGAGGTACTGTAGACAATTTGAAATTTGGAATATTGAACTGTTTAATGTAGTATTGTTTGGGATGGTTTCATGATGTAAAAGTGTATCAATCTAAAATACTCTTAAATAGCTAAGATAGTGGACAGCATTCTCCATAGGAAGAAAATTATAATGTGCATGCAACATTTCTGTCATTCTAATTTAAACTTTATAGCCATTGAATGTCGTTTAAGTTCCACTTTGTCGCACACGAAGAACAACTATACTTCATCTTTCTTGAAACAAAATACTGGCAGCATCTCCAATTTGCAATTAATGTAGCTGCAGTTTATTTTCTATGTTCCTTCGGGCTGCTGGAAATTGCATGTTTTTTTTTATTTTGTGGCAGCAAGTGTAGAGTGTGCAGTGCTTGCCTGAAGGGCCGTGTCGTTTGCAGTGTTTCAAGTAATGAATCCAGGATCTGGGCTCTCTTAGACAAATGACCTGTGGCCTAGTGGCCATTTGCGGACCCAAATGATTTTGTCAGCTGTCACTTTGTCGCCAGAAAAATGTCAAAGCCTGTGGACAAGTGCTGCATGAAGGAATTTCTACCTGCCGTTAAATATTCTGGGCTCAATAAGCCCTCCTCGTTATCTAATAAACAACATGATCCCACATTCCACAATTCTTCCACGTTTAGCATGCGGACTTGCCTCCTTTGCAATAATATTCTATATGCCTTTGGAGGGGAAGACATCATACTGATACATGCTATCATTCTTTATTGAGTGAGGTGAGAACGGAGGGTTTATAGATCACTGCATAGTGTTTAACTGGAATTGACCATTTTAAATGAGAAAGTTTTACTTTGTTTTCATGGTTTTTTAAAGCATTGTTATTTCTCTATTTTCAGTATTTTGTCTTCATTATCTAATGTTTTTAATAATTCCCTTCATTCTTTTCACATCCTGCATTTGGATTGAGGATGATCTAAGTTTATATTAAATTTCTGCTAAGTCTATTTTAACCCATTCTCGTAAAATTAAACCTGTGTGGGTTTCACAACCTGCTGTTGCTTAAAAAGCAAGTCTAACTCAAAGGAGGGAGACCCAATTTGTCTGCGCACGTATCAAGGACTTAAAGATTGAAGATCGTTTCTGTCACATTAAATAGGTTATAAACTATTATTTCATAAACTTTACTTACATTAAGGTAATCAAAGCTTCATTTGTGCTTTTTTTGTATTCGCAAAGAATAAATCTTTAATAAAGACCAGATTTGTCCTGCAGAGACTTCACAAGACATCTGAATGATGAATTTATAGAATGTAAAACAAGCAATTTTATTAAGGAAAAGCCCATAAAATGTTTTAAATTAGTGAGTCAGGAAAAAAACTGAAAAATTGTAGGTTTCATTAAATGAAGATATTTACACTTCAACCTGTCATAATTTCTTTCTCTGTTTAAATTGTAGCATGGTATTCTGTAAATCACTTTATTCAAGATCACCAGAATAAATCATTAATCACAAACCATGCTATAGAATGCTAATCATTAAAATCATTCTCTTTTTTAATCCTCATTTCAGTCAAAAACCAGGTAGTGTGCTGAGATGAAAATTTGTTTTTCTAGTTCTATTTCCGAATTGAAGGAATGAAAATCTTTCCTTTCAATTGTCTCGATGACTTTGGGGAGTCAAAATACAGTTCCAATGAGTGCGAACTAGCACACACGCCATCTAAAAGTTCAATGTTAGCTTAAGTTTCAGGCATGAAAATCAAAAAGGAAGGACAGTGTGAGATAAAAGTAGGTCCAGAAGTGGGACGAGGATCTCTCCACTGTTCAAAAAGACATTGGAATCCAAGACTCAGAAGACAACCCTTTGTTGGACAAAAGCCTTTATGGTGCCAGTGATCGGGTCCAGGTTTCGAATCCCACACAGTCTGTAAGGAGTTTGTATGCTCTCCCCGTGTCTGCATGAGTTTTCCCTGGGAGCTCCAGTTTCCTCCCACCATTCGAAATGTCCTGGGGTTGTAGATTAATTGGGTGTAAATAGGGCAGTACAGACTCATGGGCCAAAATGGCCTGTTACCATGCTGTATGTCTAAATTTAATTTTTTTAATTTCATAAGTTAAATTTAACGATGATTTTCTAAGTTGATTGAAAAACATTCCATGGAGTTGTAACATGACCACATTCTCTTAACTTCACAACCATTAAATTTGGTAGATTTTCATCTTTGTGTCCATGCATTGGTATAAGTTCCATACAACAGTTTGGTCTATATTTGGAAAGATATTAGAATCTTCTCATCATAATTCAAGCTTCACCATTTTTGATGATCTCATTGCTCACTTTGACAATTTTTGGCAATTGTCTAACACAACCTGCTAAATTAGCAAGAGTGGAAGGAAAACAAACTGTCTTTCAGATACAGTTTATGGATACTGAATTCCTTTGATTGCTTTCAATTAGATGAAAAGGTTTCCTTCATCATCTTTGAATGTCGACATTACATGAACGTGTCCAATGCAAAATGCTAATAAATGGAACTTAAATACACAAAATGTCATACTTTATCATATTTTTTTAGATATTCAAGCAATGAGCATGTATGTATCCATACATATCCACTCCACACACACACACACACACACACACACACACACACACACACACACACACACACACACACACACACACACACACACACACACACCCCTCACTCTCCTTCCCCTCACCTCCTCTCCCCCCCAACTTTTCATACCTGAATTGGCTTTTCTTTACAATAGGTTACTGTTGTCAAATTAAAGTTAATCATTGCATCAATTCCATCTCATTTGGGTGGAAATATCTTCAAATAAAATATTTAGATTGTGACAGTCCTTCTGCATAATTTAATTTGTTAAAAGACTAAATGATATGGACCATGAAATTCCCATGTTCAGTCCACAATTAACACATAGCTAGCTAATCATAACCAGAGAAATTCTGGAATAAGGGCATAAAATTGAGTGAAACACAAAAGTCTGCAGATGCTGTGTTTGTAGTAAAAACGCACCAAAATCCTGGAGGAGCTCAGCTGGTCTGTTCAGCATCTATAGGAGACAAATATATATTTTTTATATCCTATGGACACTGAAAATATTGGCTGAGTTCCTGTAGCATTTTGGTGTGTTATTACGAAGGGCATAAAATTAACAAGTTCCCAGTCTTAAACAACCCTCTCTACTACAGCAAAATAGTCTGCTCGCAACCTAGACATCAGCTTACCTGTGCCAACTAACAAAAAAATGTATTATTTGTAAAGTATGAAATGTGTATTTGAGTTCCATTTATGGGCATTTTGCATTATACACTTGTGTGAAATGTCCACATACAACGAGGAGCAGATGGGGATAGTGTGATTACAATGGGTATCTTAAAGATCAGGGGGAGAAAGTTGTTAGAAAAATGGAGAGATGTTTCACTGTCATTAGTCTCCCAGCCAGCTTGCACCCACTCCAATTTACCTACCACCATAATAGCATCTCCCAAGTCCTACACTCAGGCGTGGATCATTTGGATAACAAGGGCATCTGTATTACTGTTCATTAACTATAGCTCTGACTTCAACATTACAGTGGTGGATAAACTCAACCCCAAACTAGGTTAATGTTGGCTCAACACCTCCCTCCCCCACACCCCCCCGACCCCCACCGCTGCAAATGGACCTGGAATTCCTGGCCGACACCCCACAATCCAAGGACTGGTGGCAACATCTCTTCTATAATCATCCTCAACATCAGGGCCCCACAGGGCTACTCAGTCCCTTCTGTACTCCCTGAGTACCCAGGAGTGTGTGTCCAAACACTTTTCCAACTCTATAAATGTGTGGATCACACCACCATCATATGCCAGATCGCAAACAATGTTGAGTCAGAACTAGAAGGAAGATAGAGAGAGGGACTAATGGCTTGTGCTAGGACAACAACCTCTTCTTCAATGTTGGCAAGATTAAGGAGCTGGTTATAGACTTTTGGAAGAAGGACGAAACTCACTCCCGTCTACATCAATAGGGTTGAGGTGATCAGTTTTAAATTCCTCTGAGTAAACATCTCCAGTGACTTCCCCTGGCCAACCCACATCAAGGCAATGGCTAAGAAAGTACACTAGTACCTTTACTTCCTCAAAAGCATGAGGAAATTTTACATGTCACTAGCATCCCTTAAGAAAGTATCATGTCAGTGTGCATCCCTGCATAGTATATAATTACACCAACCGGAGACCACAAGGAACTACAGAGAGTTGTGAATAGAGCTCAGACCATCACACAAACACCACCTCCCCTCTCCATCAATTCTATCTCTACTTCTGCAGCCTTGGATAAGCAGTCAACAAGTTAAAAGACTCATTCCACCCTGGCCACACTCTCTTCATTCTCTGTCCTATCAGAAGAAGATATGCAAGTGCAAGATCATGCACCAACAGATACAAGGACAGTTTATTTTCCTGCCATTATCAGACTCCCAAATGAACAGCATACTGGTAAAATTACATACTAACTGATCCCTTTTAGTATATCTGCACTCTGTACAGTATTTTCCTGCTGTACTATGTATGAATTGATCAGCTGGATGGCTCAAAAAACAAACTTTCTAACTGCAGCTTCATGCATGTTGACAATAAACTCGAACTGACCGTATATATGCTGGCCATGTTCTTTCACTTGGTTGAACATATTGTAATGTTCGCCTGCTGTTTCCCAGCCCCTTCAAATCATTGTCCATTTGTAAAACTGTCAGATGTGCAGAAATCTGCTCCACAAATTACTTGTGCTGATTTAAGAATCAGATCTAACTGTTCACATTCACTGTGATCCATATGCATCAGATAGCAAACATTCAGTTCCAGGCCTCTATTTATTGCTGTGTGATGGGTTTGATCAGTGAGTTCAAGTCGACTGCAGTTGACAGTGATTCATGGCCAAGCAGACTACCGATTTTCTGATAGAAGCCTTCATTATGCAAAATAATGTACATTCACATCTGTATAAGTACTCTTTTAAGTCCTGCATGGAGTAGCAGATTTGGTGCATTTGAACTTTAATTGGTGCCTGGAAGTACTAAAATTGCATTGGAATGCAAGTCTTTGTATGATTCCAGTCAACAAGACCAGGTGAACAATTGCTTATTTCATGATGGTATAAGGATAGATATTATGCCAGCAAAACTTTGTTTTTTAGGATATAATTTGTTTCCTCCTCATATTATTTAAGGGTCTGGGGCTTAACCTTCACTTTCACCCTATAGTGTGTGAGTGAAGTAAAGGTCTTTATGCCATTTCTTATCTGTTAAAGTTGTGTTGCAAAATAGATAATTGAGAGCATAGTTCTGTCTGGCCTGCCTCATACTCTTGTTGCTCTCCCAGCCCCTGCACAAACAGTTTGGCCTCTGAAGCTGTCTCTTGATCAGCAAGGTTGGCACGACACAGGGCCTTATTGCAGTAGTAGCAAGTCCCCTTCACCCCCCCCCCCACCCCAACTGAAAATATAAGTTGCCTGAAACTTGTCCATCCACTTCAGTACTGTTCCTGTCCATCAAAATGAATGTAGCACATGGAACCTCTGCCTGATTTAACCCTGGCCCCCTCTGCAAAATAATTATGTGCCACCGTTTCAAAACCATCGTTCCATTTTCAGATCTTATGACCGAGGTATGGCTCTCAACTCAAGTTTATTGTCATCTCGTTTCATAACAAAATTGTGCTCTCCAATCCTCGGTGCAAGGCACGCAGGCACACAACCAGACAAAACACAAATACAGTCAAACAATATATGCAGTACAAATATTCATATATACAAATTAATAAATAAATATTGTTTCATGAATATAAGAGTCTCGAATGGTTAGTGTGAGCAGTTCCTTTGATCATTCAGCATCCTCACTGCCCGTGGGTAGAAGCTATTCCTCAGCCTGGGGGTGCTGGCTCTGATACTCCTGTATCCCTTTCCCGATGGGAGCAGCTGAAAGGTACTGTATACGGCGGTGGAAGGAGTCCTCAAAGATTTTGCATGCCCTCTTCAGACAACAATCCTTGCAGGTCATGTCGATGGTGGGGTGGGAGTCCAGTGGGAGTCTCTGCCACTCTGATGGTCCTGTGGATTGATCACCCATCCAATTCTCTGCAGCAACACACTGGGATGCAGACGAACAGGGTGCTCTCGAAAGAGCTCCTGTAAGAGGTTAACATGATGGTGGCCAGCAGCCTTTCCCACTTCAGACTTTTCAAGACGTGCAGTTGCTGTTGCACTTTCCTGACAAGTGAGGAGATGTTGTGTACCTTGTGATGTTTTCATACCCAGAATAACTCCACCTACTGAAACTTACTCTACTAATGTGAAAGCAGAAAAGTTGCCTGGCTCACTGTTTATGAGCTTCCTGTTCTGTATCTTTCTACAATAACATTTTTTTAATCCAAATTTGCTTGGAGTCTTTCACATCCACTGAGAGAGCAGCCCTTGTGTTTGGTCTAATCTGCCACTAGATGTTAGTCCAGATTTCAAAAACAAAGCCTCAGTTTTATGAGTTTCTCTACTGGACTCCAAGCATTGATGGAATATATTCAGAAACACCGAATCAGCTGTCAGCAACTTGAGGGTTTCTATACTCACATTAATATCCCAAAGTTACTGATTGTTAAATGTGGAAATACTGAAATTTCCCACATAATCTGGGCCAGTATTTTAAACACATTGATTGCTTCACTCCTCAATCTTGCACAAAAGTGTGGTGTATGGGGGAACCATGGTCTCCCTGCCTATCTGGAATGTGTGTTTTGCAGGTGGTCACGTGTCCACCCCGTCTGAAGCTTATTCAGAAGTCACATCACCTGTCAGTCAAGGTTGGACTCTGTCCGGCCACTAATTAGTGGACACCTCACTGTTGGCTAATTTAAGACACCTGGAGTCAGCGTTGGCTAGCAGCACAGATTAGCACTGTATTTAGCATCAGTGCAGAGCACAGTCGTGCTCTCTGCCTCATGGTCCAAGCCCCAGACTCCGCTCCATGCCAGGTCGCTAGCATGGACGACACTGGAAGGGTCGTGGGTAAGGTGTGCACTACACTGGAGCTGAGCTGTAGTATTGGGATAGATGAATATTTGCAGTAGAGCTGCACCCCCATTGATCAGAGAACCGAGAACGTGTATAAGAGTCCTTGTTTATAGTGAGTGAGTGGGGTTGAATATAGGTTTATCGTTGTCAGAGGTGAATGTCTGTATCGTCCCTGACGTGAATTAGTAATTCTGTATTGTTGATTGCTTTCCATGTGTTAATAGAAGTAACATGTGATTGTAACACTTGTGTCCAGACTTGTCTCTGTGAACCCACTGAACCTGATACTCATCTCAACCCAGCAATGAGGGAGTACAAAAACTTTATGAAACCCATTGTGCTAATTTAATAATATTACTCCTGATCCTCCAATCTTGCTTCATTCTGGTGAACTGGTGCTGCACCTACTCCAAGGTCGGTTTATCTTTTGTGAAGCTTGGTGTTGGCGCGAGTAGTTCTCTTTTATATTCACATCCCACAAAGTAATGGAAAACATTCAGATAGTCTTTTAAAATTGATTTCTCTGGTGTTCTTATACACTTCTTAAAGAGAGAAACAGGCCAATTTGCTGTTCCTTCTGGGAATTTTAACTCCTTGCAGTAAATTTTTGAAAGATTTCTATTGCACTATATTCCTTTTTCTGTATTTTCATTCTATATCGACTATAGTTACTGAGTATATATTTGAACATGGTAATCAGTTTAGTTCTCTGCATGCTAATAATTCAGGTGTAAAATCACTTTGCTCTTGCAGTGTGGGAAATACAACCAAGCTGGTCTGATTACCCTTTCCTGTTTTAGCCTGTAAATACTAAGGAAAAAATACATAAGTGCAAAGCACTGCCAGATATCCAGTTTCATAATCTGAACTTGTTTTTAAAATACGTAAGTGCAAGGCACTGCCAGATATCCAGTTTCATAATCTGAACTTGATTTTTTAACAATAAATCAGTCATTTTCACTTCTGAGGTCATTAATTAATGGATTTATTGAGTTCAATTTTACAGCTTGCCATGGAACAACATAACCTGCATTCAACACCTCTTGTGTTGAACCTGTATTCAACACCTTCAGGTGAAGGGATCCAATTTGCATTCGTAAAAACTCTTTCAATCTCTCTGCTACCTCTTAGGATTTGTGCTTTTTGCATAACCACTGTTTTATTCTAAACTGTTTTTCAATCTTCATTTTTACTTCCAACTTGTGCGACCTCAAAATACTTCGGTTCGTTCCACACTGATTCCCCTAATCTTGCTGCTTTGTTCTCTCCTTTCTTTGTCCTAACCCTTTGCCTAGTTTGACATCATCAGGAGTCTCTAATATTAACCTATGCAGGTGCATCTATTGTAGTGACGTACATTTATGTGCAGACATCCTCAATGCACATTTGCGACTATATTTGCCTCTTTTTCTGCATGGCCGCGAAAGCTGGACGTTAAATAGAGACGATGGGGGGAAAAAATCTTGTAACAGATACCTGGGTGTGAGTTTTATTTTCTGCGATTTTTCCTCGAATCCCTGTCAGCAGCTCTAATTTATTTCCACTCTAGATGTCACTGGATCTTAAAAGTTATACCAGCTTCGAGATTCCTTTGATTATGTACATAATTTTGCAGTTGCTTGAGTTTTGATGCTTCTGACATTTAGGGTGGCAAAAGAAAATACTACGAATATATTCGGACAAAAACGTGCACGCTGGAAAACTGGGGATGCAGCTTGAAAAAACAACCTCATTAATCTACAGTTACTTTAGCATGACTAAAGGAAAAGAGTTGCAGTATTGTGCAACTACCATCCGCTTTGTTTAAAAATTAGAATAAAGGCAGAATTTAATGGGGCTATTCATAGTTTTCAAATGGATTTATCTTGCTTTTACACTGCACATTATTAATGGAGATGGAAGCATAGAAAACAGTATGCCTATAAAAATCTGAAATTATAGTCAACATATTTCAGGCTGATGGTTGCCTTTACTCTTTGTCAATAAAACATAGGATGAGTTAACAATACAAGAGGCAAATATATTTGCTTTCTGTCTCTCCTACAGATTTATTAATCATTTTGTAGGCAGTGAGCGTACATACACTACAGGAATAGCTTTGGTCTCCAAGAGGCCCACTGATGTGTGTTGCTGGGAGCTGCTTTGCTGCATGGCTAGTCAGCAGAAGAACGGCGGAGACTGTTTTATTGTTTCTGGTGGAGCGAGCTAGGCTGATTGGAAAATCCAATGAATTTAAATTGCAGAGCTACTTTGCACCAGAGATATATAAAACATATAGATAGAAAATGTATGTTGTCAAAATATCACGTGGGGTGGGGGGGTGGGGGAGTGGGTGAGGGTTGGAGTTCTTGTATTTATATAAAGGCATTCAGGACCACAGAATGTCTCAAAGCATTTTACTGCCTATTTCTGAAGTGTCGTATTGAGCAGAATCGGAAAATGATTGAATGCCATTGATAACTTGATATTTGTGCCAACAATCAAATTGCCTGGTGTATCTCTTATACATTTGTTTAAGAAATGGCAAAAGGCAGTGAATATGTGGAGTTATGTTCCCATCATATTTAAAGTAGAACTTCAAAGTTTTCTGTTGAAATTGATTTTTGCATCTTTGATGTATAATTTATGATAATGAGTTTATGCACAGAAATTCTTATTTGCTGGAGCTGAACAGGTATTTAATAAAAAAAAACCTACAGTAGTGCGCATTAAATTAAAATGATAATAAATACCAAAGGTAGATTGATCATAAATATTCACAGGTTAGTTGCTATTCTTCATACAATCCCATTCTCAAAGGATAATATTACCATTCTCATACTATTTTAATATGTATCTTTGAAGTATTGCATTCACATTAAATTGATGCTTGGCAAAATGGTATCAACATATTCTCTGTGTATTGATTTTACCCTTCTACTGGCCCTCTACATGTGTTAGATCACCTGGACCACAAGAACACCCCTGTCAGTCTGCTGTCCATCGACCCACTGTTCAGCTGTCAACGCTACCACACCCACATAACGTGACTAAGGGATCTGGGATACTGTTCGTCCATCTGAATCCTTGACTTCCATATCAGATCATGCGTGTGGATCAGCAATAGCCGCTCTTCCTTGCTAACTGCCAACAAGGGGCACCAGGGCTGGGTGCTTGGTCCCCTGCTATATTCCTGGTATGTTCGTTACTGTGTCGCCTTGTTCTGCTGCAAACAGTCTCTACTTCACTGACGACCTCAGCGTTGCTCGCTGAATAACTGGAAACGATGAATCAAAATGGAGATTGAGGTTCCAGAACAACAACCTTGATCTTAACATCAAGGAGCTTATTGTTGACTTCAAGAGGGAAAGGCTGAGGAATCGTGCACCTGTGCACATGATAGGATGGAGGTGGAAGAGAGTTAGAACTTTCAAGTTCCTGGGAATCCAAATATTAAAAAAACAATTCTCCTGGAGCCTGCACATCAAAGCAACTCTGAAGAAGACACACTGACGCCTCTACATTCTAAGAAGGTTAGGTAGATTTGACATATTGTTAAATACTCTTGTAACACTGTGGAAGCACACTGACTTGTTGCATTGCAACTGGCTTGGTCATTTGAGTGCCCAGAGAAGCAGAAGGTAGCAAACACAGTCAGGACTGTAACAGGCTCTGACCTCCTATACAACGAAGACATTTACATGAGGTGCTGCCTCAAGAAGGCAGTCAACATCATAAAGCACCCCCATCTTCCAGGGGGTCCTTTTTCCCTTTCCTCTCGCTTTACACAATCTCTCTCTTTCTCTCTCGAGACAAATTTTTGACAGATATCCTCTACAAACCCACCAACTCCCACAGCTATCTCAACTACACCTCCTCACACCCTGACCCCTGTAAGGATTTCAGTCCATTCTCTCAATTCCTCCGCCTTTGTTGCCTCTGTACCCAGAATGAGGACATCCATGCCCGATCATCGGAGATGTCCTCCTTCTTCAAACATCGTGGCTTTCCCTCTACCACCATCAACTCAGCGCTCACCCACATATCCTCCATTACTTGCACATCTGCCCTAGTCTCCTCCACCACCACACAGCACAAGGACAGACAGGATTCCTCTTGTTCTCACCTACCACCCCACCAGCCTCCGCATCCAACACATCCTCCTCTGCCATTTCCACCACCTACTACGTGATCTCATGACTAGACGCATAGTCCCCTCTCTATCTGCTGCAGGCACCGCTCTCTCCATGACTCCCTTGTCCCCTCCTCCCACCCCACTGATCATTCCCTTGGTACCTACCCCTGTGACCGCAGGAGATGCTCCATTTGCACCTGCACCTCCACCTTCACCCCCATTTGGAGCCCGAAATAGTCCTTCCAAGTGAAGTAACATCTCACTTGTGAATCTGCAAGGATTATCTACTGCATCCAGTGCTCCCATTCTGGTCTCTTCTATATTAGAGAGACTGGGCATAGACTGGGAGATTGCTTTGTTGAACATCTTGACTTTGCCCGCTGCAATAGCATGGATCTCGTAGTGGCCACTCATTTCAATTCCCCATCCCATTGACTTGCTGCCATGTCTGTCCATGGTTTCATGCACTGGCAGACTGAGGCCACCTGCAAAATGGAGGAACGGCACCTCATCTTTCAACTGGGCACCCTCCAACTCTCTGGCTTTCATTAAACTCCCCCTGCCGCCCCACTCCCAACCCCATCACTTCTTCCCCATCACCTTCTCCCTTTTCCCTGACCCCTTTCTCACCTCTCCCTTTATCATATCCAAGTAATACCTTTTGTTGGTCTGGATTCCTCCTTCAACCAGCACTGTCTGTATTCTGACATTTCCTGTTTTTTGTTCATTCTGTTTATTCCTTGAAGAAGGGCTCAGGCCTGAAAGGTCAGCAATGTATCTTTGCCTCCTATGGATGCTGAAAGACCAGCTGAGCTCCTCTAGCATTTTGGTGTGTTTTAACTACAATCACAGCGTTTGCAGACTCTTGTGTTCACCCATCATCCTGGATGTCACATCTTCTCCCTGCTACCTTTGTGTAGATGTATAAATGCCTGAAGATGAGCACCTCCAGGTTCAAGAATAGTTTATTTGGCTATTGGACTCTTGAACCTCCCCTTGGTACACTCATCATGGACTGCTCCAACAGTACAATGTAATGTTATAAATAGCACATTTTTTCTTCCACAGTGGTAACTGAATATCTATTATCTATCTTTTGAATTTATTATCTCTTCTTAATGTTATTTAATGTATAATGTTGGAGTTTTTAATCTCTCTTTATGAAATACCTGCTCAGTTGCAGCAAGGAAAAATTTCTGTGTGTACGTGCTTTATTTTGGCATACTGCATGATAACAGGTCCTTCCTCTCCACAAGCCTGTGCCCCCCCCCCTCCCCCCCACCATACACCGATTCACCTACAATCCCTGTACATTTTTGGAGGGTGAGAGGAAACCGGAGCAACCGGAGGAAACCCACGCAGACACGAAGGGAATGTACAAACTCCCAACAGACAGCGCTGGATTCGAACGCAGGTCACTGATGCTGTAACTACCAGTAACCGTGACACCACTGTACCATGTATATGGCAATAAACATTATGATATTATGATCATACTTGGATATTTGCTGTCACCACATTTCCCAACTATCTGGACCCTGATTCTTCTGATATTATTCACATCTTTCAGACCTTTCTGAAGCTTGTGTTCCTCCCCTGCTACATTTTAAGTTCTTCCTCAATTTTCCCTGTATTTAGTTTTATAAATATTAGCTGATTCTTGTAGATTTGCTGATAAGTAATCTTCACTTATACCTCTTTCCTGAAGGTATCAGCAAGAACAGAGTGTGTGCTGGGTGATGTGGATTCTTGATGATTGCTGCTGCTCTCCGACAGCACCGTTCCCTCTAGATGTTCTTGAAGGTGAGGAGGGTTTTGCCTGTGATATCCTGGGCTGCATCCACTACCTTTTGCAGGGGTTTCCACTCGGAGGTATTGGTGACCCCATACCAGACCATGATGCAGCCAGTCAGCACACTTTCCGCCACACCTGTGTAGAAATTTGTCAGAGTTTCTGATGCCATACCAAACCTCCACAAATTCCTGAGTAAGTAGAGGGACTGACGTGTTTTCTTCACAATCCTGTTAGTGTGCTGATATTAATGTTGTAGATAGTCATTCCCAAGATCTTAAATTTGCTGATCCCCTCCACCTCTGATCCCCCAGTGATCACTGGATCGTACACCTCTGGTTTTCCCTTCCTGAAGTCAATAATCAGCTTTTTGCTTTTGGTGACATTGAGTGCAAGGTAGTTGTTGGTGCACCATTCAGCCAAGTTTTCAATCTCCCTCCTGTAGGTTGACTCATCATCCCTTTATATACAACCCACTACTGTAGTATCATCAGCGAATTTATAAATAGTATTATTGTCGTACCGAGCCACACAGTGATAGGTGTGCAGTGAGTAGAGCAGGGGGCTAAGGACACAGCCCTGTGGTGCTGATGAAGATTGTGGAGGGAGATGTGCTTACCAATTCTCACTGATTGGGGTCTGGAGGTGAGAAAGTCCAGGATCCAATTACACAGTGGAATTTTGAACCCCAGATCTTGGAGTTTGCTGATCAGTTTTGAGGTGATGATGGTGTTGAATGCCAAAATGTTGTCGATAAAGAGCACCCTGCATTTTTGCTGTCCAGGTGTTCCAGGGCTTTGTGTAGAGCCAGTGAAATGGCATCCACTGTAGACCTGTTGCTCCAGTAGGCGAACTGTAACGGATCCACATCACTGCTCAGGCAGGAGCTGGTAGGCTTCAGCACCAGCCTTTCAAAACGCTTCATCACTGTGGATGTGAGGGCCACTGGTCGATAATCATTTAGGCAGGTTACCACAGTTTCCTTGGGCCTGCTTTCTGAAGTTGCCTGATGTTCCCCAGTCAGCAGCTATTTGTAGAAGGAAGTTGTTTGGATTATCTCCAGCATTTTGATTTCTCAAAGCTAGGTAGAAATTATCTCGCAGATGTACCCTTTTTTAAGTGTTTTATAAATTATTGGCTTGTAATGCAACTTCAGGTTTTTTTTTAAGAGAAACTCCTACTACTTTATGTGTGTTTTTACAGAAGTTAGCAAAATCTGGGAAAACAATATTAAAATCTTAGAAAAATAATTCCTATATATTTGATTTGTTTTCATTTTTTTCATCTGTTATAAAACCAACATTAGATATATAGAAGTATACTGCACAATTTGTCAAAGGCTGACTGTCCAGATTATACCAAACCATGCGAAGTAGCAGCTAGCACAGTCCTATTGGAGTACCAGCAACCTAGTTCAAGTACACCACTGTCTGTCAGGAGTTTATTCTGAGTCATCGTGATCGCATCAGTTTTCTCCAAGTGCTCCTCTTTCCTCCCATGTGCAGGATTAGGATGTTATTTGGTCATAGGAGTGTAATTGGTGGCATGGGCTCAAGACCCGGAAAGGACTGTTATCTAAAAATAATTTATAACTCAATGCAAAGGAACGATTTAATTTCACTTTAGTGAAAATTAATGCATGTCCTTTACAAATTATGCCCCAAAGTGTAACAAAAAGAAACTTAGAACAATAATGAGCTCTGTATCATCGTTGCGCTATCTTGTCACTGTCGATCATAGGAACCATATAAGAGGAAGAAGTCCTTCGATCTTACTCATCTGTGCCCCTTGTCCAACTGACCTGCACCCAAACCATATCGCTCCATACCCCTCCCATCCATGAACCTGTCCAATTTTTCTTAAATGTCAAAAATTAGCCCACGTTTACCAATTCAACTGACAGCTCATTCCATACTCCCTCCCTTCTCTTTGTTCCCTTTAAATTTTTCCCCTTTCACCCTTAACCCATGTCCTCTAATTTTTATCTCACTTAACCTCAGTGTGAAAAAAAATCTGTTTGCATTTACTGTACCTATATGCCCATTATAATTTTATGTACCTAATCATAGGAAAAATAATTTGGGAATTACTTTTAACAATTAATTACAATGGCTGGTTTATTGAACTGCTCATACAAACCCTCTGTGACTCAACTATTTATATAGCAATAATATGTATTTATTTTAATATTTGTACCGTGCATATGCATTGTTTGTCTGTATGGGTGCTTTCTGTGTGTTTCAGTAGGCCTTTACACACAACAGGCGAGCGGTGACCGTATTTAAACCCAGGTGAAATTCCAAGAAGGCATGACCTCCCAGGCCTTCACACTGCGGTCCAAATTCCCTTTAATTTGCCCTCCCCAGCAATTTGGTGGGGGGGGTTCCGGTCTCAGTGATGATGCGTTATGCACTCACAGGAGAAAGAGGCTACTCTAACCAGAGTTCTCAGGATCTTGGAATTGGACCTTTAAATTGCTCATTCAAACTGACCTTCATTGATATGTGAATTGGATACAGGGTGATCATTTCATCATCACATGAGCACGTGTCTTTCAAACCTTTCTTTACCCAGTTCTCCAATTGGCGTTGAATGAGATTCAGATTTGGTGATGTGGTCCAAACGTTTAATGGGAAATGCAGAGCGGTTCCAGCTGTGTGGGGGATTATGAATAATGAGGGCGGCCATTGATCCCGCATTGAGCCACCATGGCGAGGTGGCGGAGTAGTCTCCGAAGTGGCCCACTGTTGTATGATTCTTTATTTTGATCATCTGTATGACGCTGACATCACAACGCTTTCCCTGCTTGGCCATGTGCTGATTCGCACTGCAGGGAGACAGTGACCCAAGAGAATTACTCGGGTTTGTGGTCCTATCTCTTAGTGCCGAGGACCCGGATAATTTTCCTGCGCTGACGTTTTCATACCACGGGTACATGGGAGGATTCCTGGGAAAATTTCCTGGGGTTCCCCATTTTACACAGCAGTGTGAAAAGGCCTACTGACGACTGGAGAAAACTGTTTCGTCGGGTTGTACTTGTACAATCGGATGATGAATAAAGTTGATCTTAAAAGGTAAATGACATATTATAAATGAGTTATTCAGTTTAAAAATTATGCCCTTTCCATATAATTTTTACTAGTATATGAAAGGAAAGCTGTTACCACCAAAGATGCTGACTTGCCATAATTAAAGTTTCCCCATGTTTTTAGCATAATCTTCTTGACTAAAAATAGAAAAACTTGAATAGTGGCAGAAATAGATCCGACAGTTCTTCATGCTCGCTCCAACTTTCAGTACATTCATGATTAGTCTTGTATCTCATGTTCATTTTCTCTTTAAATCACTATGCCCCTTTAATCGCCTTGCTGTTCAATGGCCAGACTCTCCCTGAGGTGAACTGCTAAAATTCGCAACACTTTATATAAAGAAATTACTCTTCAATTCCAAGATGGCTTGCCCTTTATCTTAACACTATGCCTTCCTGTCCTGAACTCAAGCAAGAGGAAACCACTTCTTGGTATCCACTGTGTAAGTCCCTCTCAGAGCCTTGCACATCACAATTCAATCTGCTCTCATTCTTCTACATGCCAGTGACCATAAGTCCATCTTCCTCAATTGCTCTGCAAAGAACAATCTTCTCAACTCAGAAATCTCATGGATTCCAAGGCCAGTAAATTCTTTCTCAGAGCCAGAGGTCAGGATTGTCCACAGTATTCCAAATACTGTATGCCCTAACTTAAACCCTGTACAATATCAGCAAGACCTTCTCATGTTTGAAATCCACCCCTCCTGTAGTTAAGATCAACATATTATTTTCTATCCTGATTGTTGCTTGCTGCAACTATATGCTCATCTTTTGCTTCTAAACCAGAGCAAGCCCCTCCTCTCACAAACATGCACTGGAATCTGGAATTTCTTTGCATATTCCTAACAACACACAACCTTGTATAAGAGTCATTTACTTAAATTGGATGCAGTGGGATGTGGAGGTTTTGGAGAGGGTGCATGTGATGGCACAGGATACTATCACCAATGTATCTATTTGTATATATTTACATATAGTAGTAGTGATTGGCTGAGAGCCGTAGCCATGCCTACTGACGGGTCATAAAGGGCTGCTCCCAACCAGACCCAGTTCAGTCTGGACTGGCCGACCTCGATGTCTTTTGATCATAAAAGCTTTGGTTTGAATCAACAAGTCTTTGAGTCATACGTCGCGCTACAGTGCAAAAGAGTTTTGACAGGATAGTGGAGACATAGTAAATGCACAAAATTGCTGGAGGAACTCAGCAAGTCCTGCAGCATCCATGGGAAGCAAAAACATATAACTAGTGTCTGGGACCTGAGCACTTCGCTGAGGAAAGAGCAAAATGCAGGCAGGTAGGGAGAGAAGGGGCACAAGCCAACAGGCCATAGCTGGATATGGATAGGAGGTCATCTACTGTATCCAGTGCTACCATTAAGGCTTCCTCTACATCAGAGAGACTGGATGGCGACTCTCTATCCCTGTCCTCTCTCTCTTTTCCTCCAGCTCTTTAATCACAGAGCTATATCCCCACTCCCCCCTGACCCTGTCCCGATGAATTCTCACCTTTACTCTCCTCCCCTCCTATCCATGCTCTCTTATGGCCTCTTGGCTGTTGCTCCTTACTCTGCCCCTTCATCCCTCCTTCCCCTACCTTATTGTTCAGGCACCTGCTTGATTTTTGCTTATCCCTTGATGAAGGGCTCAGGCCAGAAACAATGGTTATGTATCTCTGCCTCCCTATGGTTGCTGCGGGACTTGCTGAGTTTTTCCAGCACTTTTGTGTATTTACTGCAATTGCAGCATCTGCAACTTTCTTGTTTCACTCTGTTGGAGAGACAGCACTGTTCTTTCCTCCCCTCTTCTTCCCCACGCCCCCCCCCCCCCACTCCAGCTCCCCATTTCAAAGGGCCCCCTCCTCCACCTATGCTTAACTTCAACTTCCATCCCTGCCGGGTCTTCACCATACCTGATGCTGAGTGGCCTGTCACTGAGTTCTGAGTTCTGAGCCTGCCATGGCATGGAACCTCCTCTTCCACCACATCCACCTGCACGCCTATTTCTTTGTAAGGAGTTCCATTGTCAAAAGACAATGGAAATGCTTTGGAAAGAATTTCAAAAGAAGGTGCAAATTGGAACAGAGTCCAGGCTCAGAAGTACTGCTAAGATCTTTCAAAGATTGGGTTTGGAGCCTTGGGAGAGGTTTTGGTTTTTACAAGCAGAGAGAGGAAAGAAAAAGTAGTATTCTTCTCTGAAAGAGAGAGTGAGTGAGAGAGTGAGTGAGAGAGTGAGTGAGAGAGTGAGTGAGAGAGTGAGAGAGTGAGTGTGAGAGAGTGAGTGAGTAAGAGAGTGAGTGAGTGAGAGAGTGAGTGAGTGAGAGAGTGAGTGAGTGAGAGAGTGAGTGAGAGAGTGAGTGAGTGAGAGAGTGAGTGAGAGTGAGTGAGAGTGAGTGAGAGTGAGTGAGAGAGTGAGTGAGAGAGTGAGTGAGAGAGTGAGTGAGAGAGTGAGTGAGAGAGTGAGTGAGTGAGAGAGTGAGTGAGAGAGTGAGTGAGTGAGAGAGTGAGTGAGAGAGGGAGGGAGGGAGGTAGGTCTGTTCTACAGTGACTTTTGAGGCTGCAACATGACAAGCTGGCAGGCTTGTTGAAAAACCCCATATTGAAGATGGGTTGTGAGTTCTGAGTTCAGCCTGTTCAAAACCCTTTTGGTTCTTACAAGGGGAAATGGCTGACTAGAGTGTTTCTCTTGAAATAAAGGAAACAAGAGGAACTCTGTGTTGACCTGGAAGAAGAGGTTATCATTTGCAAAACCCACAATGGGACAAGTTTCTTCAGCAAGACACTGAAGTGACTGATTGGAGGAAATAAGTTTGTGTGTGTGTCCAATGAGCAACAAATCTCTCTCTGAAATCAACAAGAACCTTCCTGCCCAGTTTAAGCACCAGAGCCTGGTGAAGATTCATCAATGTTAAATTCTGTGCACTGTATAAGAATTGCTTGATATCAGTGAATGATTGGACTGTGAAACAAAGAACTTTCCTGATCATATACACATTACATACATATACACTTAGAATTAGAAGGGGGTTAAGTTAAGTTAATAAGTTAATAGTTATAAGTTTGATCTTGTTAATATGTTTAAAGAAATTAAAAGCAACTTTTGTTTAAGTAACCATTGTCTTGGTGAATTTCTATTGCTGCTGGGTTTTGAGTCCTCTGGGCTCGTAACAAGACTTTTTTATTAATTATTCTTTTCTCTAACTTTTCTAATTCTCTTGCTTGCTACATTTTTTGGTATGTGCTCTTTTACTTCAATACCATTATTAATCTCTTTAAATATCTAAAGCTTCATTTGTTGTTCAGACATCTGAATTATTTCAACCTATATAATTGGCTTCAAATTGAAGGCACTGGTTTTTGACAGGTGTATCCCCCCCTGAAGCACATCTGAAATGTTATCAAATTGTGATCGCTTTTCTATTGACTTCCCATTATTCTTGTCTTACTACACAAGGTAATTAATTGTCTGTTCTTCCACCCCTCCCACCTCCCCACCACCATCGCCCCATGATCACATCTGTTAATTTGCATTTTCTCAGCCCAATCGAATTGGAGGCCTTTTTGGTTGGGATAGTTTTCTCTTCTCCTAGTAGTAATGTCCTTGTCCCAAGTACTCATCAAGTATTCTGGGTCCCAGACCATTCTTAGACACACAGGCAACTTTCTGATCCATTCGTTCCTATGTCAATATGTATAATATTAAGATTATTACCCGAGGAATTGCAATTTAAATTTTCCCCAAGCTTCTCAAAATTTCAATTCCAATACTGATTAATATTTCCACTAGAGTTACTGGTTCTCAAATAAACCACAATAACTGGAATAAAAACGCAGAAATTCTGAAGGAACTCAGCAGGTCTTGCAGCAGCCATAGGAGGCAAATATATATATATAACCAATGTTTTGGACCTGAGCCCTGGGATGACTCAAATACTGAATACTCTCATACAGGTATAACATATGGCTCTTATCAGCTGTTTTGGAGACTTGAAGCTGCCATTTTATGGCTGATCTCCATTTAGTTTTAACTAAATACAACTTTGTGGTCCTATATTTATACCAGGTTATACTTTCAGAGCATCCATGGATTAGGATACTCGCTTTTTATGTGGATTGTGACAATGGCATTTGGCCCATGGTCACAACTTCTCACATCTGCACTCAGACATGTGACAAGATGTAGGCCTGAGTGAGATTTTTTTGGAATGTATAGCAGACTTTTGATCCTGATATACTGAGTCACATTATTGTTTTGTTAATGGTTTTACAAAATAATCATGAAATAGATATTAACAATTACATTGCACTGGAAGTGAATTTTATTCTATCTATGTTTTTGATTACAATCACTGTCCACCTTTTCTCCAACGAGGATTTAGAACAAGAGATTTATAAAAGGCCTGCAATTTTGTGAGCTGTGTAACAAGTTAGAATGTAAGAATGATTTGCAAAATAAAGGTAAAACGTTGTGGTGGAGCTGGTTGCCTGCTAAATTTTTCTAATTTCCATGCATCACCAACTTGAAAGGTTGTTGCAGTCCTGTCAGAAACCAATTTACTAGATGCAAATTTTTCTCATTCACTCTGTATCAGTGTCTTTAAAGCCCTATATAATTGGTCAATCTGAATAATGTCTATTAAAAGCCTCATTCAAACTCTCTTTTCCACTCTGTTAATATTGCAGAACAAATTGAATCCTAAAAAAAACCAGATTTTCTTATTTTATTCCTTAAGGCAATAACATATTGGATTGCAGTATGCTTGCATACTGTTTAAAGGTTAAATTCTAAATCTACTACTTTCCTAGTTAAGTTGTTTTCTTACATTTATTCCTATCTGCACCTTTCACAAGTTCTATGAAGCTGTTCAAGATTGGTTTATGTGTGAGATCTTGTATGCATGGGGTTGATAAAGTAGTTGAAACATTGACTACACAATGGAAAGGAATAATTTGCAGAAAAATAAACTATCAAATAATGTCAGTCCTAATAACATAAAGCTCCCACATGATACGCCTGCCGGACAAATGGAATATCCCCTGAAAAAAAACATGGGAGTTATAAATTCAGTACATTTCGGCTTTCGCACAAACAGAGGAACTACTGACATGGTCTTTGCCCTCAGACAGCTCCAAGAAAAGTGCAGAGAACAAAACAAAGGACTCTACATCACCTTTGTTGACCTCACCAAAGCCTTCGACACCGTGAGCAGGAAAGGGCTTTGGCAAATACTAGAGCGCATCGGATGTCCCCCAAAGTTCCTCAACATGATTATCCAACTGCACGAAAACCAACAAGGTCGGGTCAGATACAGCAATGAGCTCTCTGAACCCTTCTCCATTAACAATGGCGTGAAGCAAGGCTGTGTTCTCGCACCAACCCTCTTTTCAATCTTCTTCAGCATGATGCTGAACCAAGCCATGAAAGACCCCAACAATGAAGACGCTGTTTACATCCGGTACCGCACGGATGGCAGTCTCTTCAATCTGAGGCGCCTGCAAGCTCACACCAAGACACAAGAGAAACTTGTCCGTGAACTACTCTTTGCAGATGATGCCGCTTTAGTTGCCCATTCAGAGCCAGCTCTTCAGCGCTTGACGTCCTGCTTTGCGGAAACTGCCAAAATGTTTGGCCTGGAAGTCAGCCTGAAGAAAACTGAGGTCCTCCATCAGCCAGCTCCCCACCATGACTACCAGCCCCCCCACATCTCCATCGGGCACACAAAACTCAAAACGGTCAACCAGTTTACCTATCTCGGCTGCACCATTTCATCAGATGCAAGGATCGACAATGAGATAGACAACAGACTCGCCAAGGCAAATAGCGCCTTTGGAAGACTACACAAAAGAGTCTGGAAAAACAACCAACTGAAAAACCTCACAAAGATAAGCGTATACAGAGCCGTTGTCATATCCACACTCCTGTTCGGCTCCGAATCATGGGTCCTCTACCGGCACCACCTACGGCTCCTAGAACGCTTCCACCAGCGTTGTCTCCGCTCCATCCTCAACATCCATTGGAGCGCTTACACCCCTAACGTCGAAGTACTCGAGATGGCAGAGGTCGACAGCATCGAGTCCACGCTGCTGAAGATCCAGCTGCGCTGGATGGGTCACGTCTCCAGAATGGAGGACCATCGCCTTCCCAAGATCGTGTTATATGGCGAGCTCTCCACTGGCCACCGTGACAGAGGTGCACCAAAGAAAAGGTACAAGGACTGCCTAAAGAAATCTCTTGGTGCCTGCCACATTGACCACCGCCAGTGGGCTGATAACGCCTCAAACCGTGCATCTTGGCGCCTCACAGTTTGGCGAGCAGCAACCTCCTTTGAAGAAGACCGCAGAGCCCACCTCACTGACAAAAGGCAAAGGAGGAAAAACCCAACACCCAACCCCAACCCACCAATTTTCCCTTGCAACCGCTGCAATCGTGTCTGCCTGTCCCGCATCGGACTTGTCAGCCACAAACGAGCCTGCAGCTGACGTGGACATTACCCCTCCATAAATCTTCGTCCGCGAAGCCAAGCCAAAGAAGAAAGAACATTTGTTACAGTTCCATTGGAATTGCTACCTTTTCATTCTAAGTTTGTTTCTTTACTTAAATCTTGTATTGTTAGAAGTTGGTTTTTAATCTTTGGCTTGGCTTCGCGGACAAAGATTTGTGGAGGGGTAATGTCCACGTCAGCTGCAGGCTCGTTTGTGGCTGACAAGTCCGATGCGGGACAGGCAGACACGGTTGTAGTGGTTGCAAGGGAAAATTGGTGGGTTGGGGTTGGGTGTTGGGTTTTTCCTCCTTTGCCTTTTGTCAGTGAGGTGGGCTCTGCGGTCTTCTTCAAAGGAGATTGCTGCCCGCCGAACTGTGAGGCGCCAAGATGCACGGTTTGAGGCGAGATCAGTCCACTGGCGGTGGTCAATGTGGCAGGCACCAAGAGATTTCTTTAGGCAGTCCTTGTACCTCTTCTTTGGTGCACCTCTGTCTCGGTGGCCAGTGGAGAGCTCGCCATATATTAATATTAATATATTAATAGTGTGGCAATTAAGCCCCATTACTGTTGAGAGCATGTTTGCGTATTCTACTGAGTGAACGATGTGGTAAAGAGGAGATATTCAAGAGGCACCTATCAAGGACAATGGTTCATAAGGAGAGGAAGAAGATGAAACTGGTGAAAAACTGACTGGAGGGACAACATGATCCAATATACTCTACAGGGAAGAACAGGTGGGCAGACAGACAGATTTAGAAAATCAATTTGATTTGCAGAAAAAAGATGTTTTTTTTTAGAAAGTTTAACTGTGAAATGAAACAGAAAAAAATAGTTTACATGAGTGGCCATGAAAGGTGGACCTTTAGAAAGAGTGTTATTACACTAAAGAAAAACAATAAAATTTCAAGTTCTGAATTTGCATGAGTTTCTTTTTTTTTAAATGTTTAAAGCCAGACTTTATCAGAATTGTGTAGCCTGCCTCAGTGTATTAAAAATATACATTAAATGCTGGAGGAACTCAGCCAGTGTCACAGCATCCATAGGAAGTAAAGATATGACGTTTCAGGCCTGAGCCCTTCCTCAAGGTATAAGCAAAAAGCAGGCAGGCATCTGAATAAAGACTATGAGAGGAAAGGGGAAAAATTGAAGGGGGAGAAGTCCAGACCAACAAACAAAAGAAAATGATAAGAGGACAGGTGAGAATTGATTTTAGCTCTGTGAAAGGAGACAAAGGGAAAAGGGAAGAGAGAAAGGAAAGGAGACAGATGGACAAAGAAGAGGATGGGGGGTGGATTTTAATAGACACCAGAGAAATCGATGCTAATGCCATCTGTTGGTGGGTGCCCAGACAGAATATGAGGTGTTGTTCCTCCATTTTGCAAGTAGTCTCAGTCTGGCAGTACATGAGGACCATGGACAAATATGTCAGCAAGAGAAGGGAATGGATAATTGAAATGGTTGGACATTGGGAGATCCACACTATTGCTGACATGGGGGAGATTGTACATGATTATGATTCAAACAGCTCAAATAGTTTAATCTATGATCCTTTGATACTACTTCTGATCAGTTATCCACCTTGATAATTATTGTGAGCAGCGAAATGACAATAAACTCAACCTAATGACCTTTGTTAATACATTTAGATTTATTGTCATCCAGTGCATGTTTTTAAAGCATTTATTTAGACAAAGCATTTTATATCAAGTCACCATCATTATTGATAATATTAGAAATATGTGAACTGTTATTTATAATTATTCTGTTCTGAGTGAAATGTTTAACAGTACTGTTCTAAATCTAGCCATCACTAACCTTATGCATTAGGAAATAATAAACTACATTTCTCATCTTTCAAATAGTCTCATGCAGAATAGATAGTGCAGAAATGCGCTGAAGAGAACCACAGACTCTCAGTTTTCTGTGCCTCTAGAAGCTTTGTCCTTAACACGCATATTATTTTGATTCACATTTATCTTCCCAAGAATATTAAAGTTTATTGTAAAATAGCCAGAACACACATGCTTTTCAATGTCCCCGACTATTCACTGCACATAAGGCTCACCATTCAGCCCAGTGGAAGATCAGTGAGATGCTGAAAAGTGGCTCTGGATGTATTTCACATCCTGCCCTCCCCTTTATATCATGAAGAGCTAACATAGGAATGATAACCTCATGGGGTTGCCAGCCCTGTGGGAAAAGGCAAGTGATTTCCTCCTTTTATTTCACTTTTTTTTAGTCTTTTAATATGCTTTTTTTAATATAATATTTTTAAATAGCTTCCTCTATTATATAGGCCCTTTCAGCCAGTTGTTAGGAAAGTAATACCTGAGACCTGGTGGCAACAAAGAGGCTGCTTTTGCTTATTGGCTGCCAGTTAGGGGGCAGTGGTAATGCCAGTTCATCCTCCAAAAATGGAGAAAGTCAAGATGGGCCAAGCGTTGCAGCCAACAAATCCAGGCTTGTGTTGTAGTGGCCCGCGTACGCAGGAAACGGCCGTCGAACACGGCGATCGAGCAAGCAGCACGCGGGATGAGACATCCACTCCCGTAGGCCACAGGAATAGCGGTCGAATCGACCAATCACTGCCAGCGGATCGCGGCGGGGCTGGAATCCGGGCCTGCTCAAGCCACGCCCCGGTGGTGGAGCGTCCGGCTGCCAAGAAAAAAGCAGAACTGCAGCCCAATAAAGTCAGAGTCAATTACACTCCCTTCATGTGAGAGTCTTCTTTCTTCAATCCCAAGCTATAACCCCATTATACCTCGAGCTGTAACTGTCATGATCCCACTCCATTTCAGTCAAACCTCGCAGGTTACCAACGCTCAGCATCAATTCTCAATAAGGGAGGTTTAATGCATTTCTCACAGGATGATTGGCTGATTAAAGAACTTAACTAATTGTGAGCTGTTTGTGGGGGAAAAAAAAGTAGACTGACAACTCATGTTCCAGTGACAGTACCATTCGTGAACAATGAAATAATTAACTGTAATTTTCTGGCCTCTGAACTGCAATATCAAATCAGTTGCAAAAGGTACCTTTAGTTTGCAATCATGTCCTCAAGATGAGTGAATTAAGCCAGACTATTATTTTCCCTTGTAACCTCAGGGCATTGCTTCAGTACACATCCCTCAAAAGCTAAAATATTTACAGAAATCTGTACACACTTGTCATCATTTTATAATATATACTTTAATACGTACAGTGGCGCAGTGACAGAAAGCTGAAAGGCTTGAATAGTACATAATATAGGACACTTGTAATTGGAAATGCTGTTACGTTATTGAATTTGGTCCCTCTCTTCAGTATTTTTGCATCTGCTGATTAGAAGTATATTTTAGCCGAACAAATGGGAGATGGAGAGGAAAAGTTGGAAGAAGCATTCTTTTATTCTCTTTAGATACAACGTAATTTGTGGTTTGGAATTGATATCAAATGTTCATATCGTCCATTAAAAAGAATTGGTTGTTTTAGATTCTGTACTTTATTGACAGATGGAATTAAATTACCAGCAACAGTGAAAGCCATTACAATTATTTTTATATTTGAACTTAAGTTTACCTTCTCCTACTGTGTAAGGTTCACAACCATCAAAAAGCAAAACCATTAACAAAGAAAAGCATCAACCAACACGATTTTTTTTTAAAAAAAAGCACCTTTATCCCATCAGCAAGTTGGAAGAAGTCAAATGACTATTTGTTTTTGAATGAAATGTTCTTTGGCTGTATTTTGAGAAACTCTTCACTGCAACAGCGTAGCCTGCACAAACTCTGATGGATATCAGTGACTGTTTGCAGTCTGGTCATAAATCATAATGCATGAATGGCACACTCTACAACCTATTGAGCAACGTTTGTGAAAAGTAGCGGCAGTGCAATCGATTTTTGAACTCCCATCTCAAACACATGATGAAAAACCGTTGTGCCAACTGGTTACGTATTCATGGAATACTAAATAAACTTTATGAGGTAATTTGAAGCCTGACACATAGTGACTGGAAGATGAAAACTAATAGCAGGAGAAATCTACCATGCGCATGAATATCGTGCAGTTGTATTGATCCTGCTTTTGGAGAGGGAGAATAGCACAACATCTGTACATCAGTCATAAGCCTTAGAATGTGGATGGTCAATGGTTTATTGTTGATCTTCGAGATTAATAGCAGAGAATTTCACTGAATTTCTAATTTGATATTTTTAAGTCTATTCAGTGGCAAAGTATTCCTAATGAGCCATTGTATTGATAAAGTTCAGCATTTAAAATGTTGTGCTGTTCATTTATCTTAAAAATTTAAGCTCAGCTTTTTCACAAAACTAGTCAAAGATTGATGTCATTGGTGTCTTGAGTTTTGAACTGAAAGGTCTGCCACTTCAGGCATTTAAACATTCCCGCAGACTGAGGGTAGGTAGGTTCCAAACCTTGCCTTCACTGCACAATGGAAAAATTCAATGCAATGATGAGTTTATAATTGCAGGCCTAATGTGAATCTTGAACATTTCAAATGGATTGTACCACTTCAACACTCCTTTAAAAGAATATTTATTTGCTGTTTGAGAAAATCTAATTTAAAAAAAAGTAGCTTGATGGCTTGTAGCTCTGCAGGCATAAAAGAGCAGTTACATCAGCATATTGCATGTATTTACATTCATAATGGGGGCTGGGTCTGAGCTGAAGGTTGTAGTCAGGGTTTCTTTATTACTTGTGTGAATATGCATAGCAACACTGAAAACATTGCATTCAGAACCACTAATGTTATAGGGTTCAACCGCAACTGCTAAATGCAAACTTAAAGTTAAAATAAGTAATTGCCTCTTGTGTTCATTTTGTAGCGTTTTGTATTTTAACCTTCTGTTTTTATTAAATTTAGATGGTCATCCCTGCTGTCTCTGGGCTGCTACACTTCTGGTTCTTTCATCTCAAAATGGGTAATTTTTTTATTATCATTTGAGAAGTAACATTCAAATGATGCACAACATAAATGTTTACTATAAAAATTCAAGATATGAATTGAAAACATTGAACTCTAAACAAGACTTTAAGGGATTCCATGACTATAGAATTCATAAGTACTCTACTTTTTTTTAAATTTTCCTACAATAAAGCTGACACTAAAGGGAAGTATATTTGGTTTTACTGCTGATATGTTTCTTGGAAATATTGGCATTTTGACCCTATCATTACATTGCTGCTTTAAGTAGCAGACTTGTGAGTAATAGCTTTTTAATATATCCAGGGTGAATGCCCCATGCCCCATTTCAGATTTGACTCAAAGGGAAACGTTTGTTATTTCAGACATCTGTCATGTTAAAACAGTGAATCTTTGAAATTCGGATGCACCCGGTGAAGATGATTACACCAATCAGGTGCCGAAGACTAGTTCAGTTATTGGCCCTTCATGGAAATCTGAAATGTGAGATCCGTTCTGGAAACAGGTTCTCGCGAGAGGGAATAGGGTTGGCAACTACCTGCCCAGTTGGGCTCGTGGTGTGCTGTGGCTGCGGTTTGAGTTGCGGCTTTGGCGTCGAAATATTGGAGGTGGGCGTGAACGGGAGACTAACATTTATGTTGTTGAGTCTGCAGGTGAGAAAAATCAGGAACGTGAGTGTGTTACTGAGGAGTGGAGGAATAGGATGAAACAGCACTGCAAAAAATCGTAGAGTGGGCACTAGGACAGTATAATGGCTTCAAAAAAAAGGAGGAAAGGATATCAGGATTAAAAGGAATGAGCATCTTGAATGTAGGAAGGATTGTGACATATTTCATCCAGTTCTGAGATTCCAATTCATTACGTCAGAAGCTGGACTGGAAATCATGGTAATGGGGTGGGGTTGGAGTTAACAAGGAGGCTGGTGGATTGCAGGAGGTAGGCTGCCAAATAATGAAACTAAGTAATTTGCCTTCATTGGTAAGCACCGCACCAGGAAGTCCAAGTTCTGCGAATACCTATCGTGGACGCTCCCAGGATAGCACGCTCCAAGTTTCTTCACAGTGCTCCTAACAAAGCAGTACACGGAGAATGATGCGCACTCCTGACTTGGAAGTTGGGGCAGAGTGCACGGTTCATTTCCATTATCAAAGTGAAGGACACCCATGTTTCATTTCAGTAAAAAATGTTTTGCAATTGGAAAAAGGACCACTGTGTACTTTGATTATCAGAATTCTGAGTCTCAGATTTGGCGCTGAATCAGCATTTAATTGCCCATGGGAAGGTGGTGGTGAGCTGTCTTCTTGAAAGGCTGCTGTCATTGAGGTGCAGATATTCCCACAGTGCTGTGAGGGTGTTGTAGGTTTTTTGACAAAGGAACAGTGAAGGCATGACGTTGTATTTCAGAGTCGCTGCTGTATGTGGCTTGAAGGGCGACTTTCAGGTTGTGGTGTCCCCATGCTTTTGCTGCCCTTATCCTATCTGGTAGAGTTGGTGGGTTTGGAAGATGCTTCATAGGGTGAATGGCTAATATAAATGCTTTAGTCAAAGTTTATTATATGTTCACATGGATCACATATTTCAGCATGGTCATTTGACTTCAAAAATAATTTCGGATATGGATCTCTTTTAACCACCGTAACTGATATGTCTCCCAAGTCAGTACTCGATCTCTACTGATGAATCTAAGCATGGTCTGGACAAACTGAGAAGCAAAAATGATGTCTTTTGCTGCTGGTGCCCTTGTTTAGCCAACTGTGAATTGCAGAATACTCACTATCAACAACACTCAGTTCCATCTAGCAATCGGTAAGCTATTCTCTCATTAACAACACAGTCGATTTTACTGTTTAATCACTTCCTGCACGTTGTAACTCAGCCAAAGATCTCCTGTGGCATTGCTCAATATGAGAAGGAAGAATAATTTAGCTTTTCGCTATTCTCATCCTTAATTCTGTTTTCTTCATGAATGCATCTCCCACCTTATTCTCCTCTATTTTCCCCAAAGTTTTCTCAAACATTGCATGTCTCTCTGTCACTGTGCAACCCAGTCTCTCGATGCTGTTCCTTTGCCAATCTAATGACTTAATGCCTCATACTTTTTGAAAGCCTTACAACCAACCTGGTAGCCTACATATCAGGATCAGCAGGTGAGCATTGGAGTCAGTCGATAAAAGATCATTCAGAAGGTGGGGAAAGATACTGACAAAGAGCATCAGGCTCAAAATTAGGCTCCATTTACTAGTTTTTTTTTCATAGCACTTAATATTGATCTTTAACATAATCTTTTAAAAGAAAGTTTTGAATCATTGTACAAATCACTGAGTTTTCAACATTTATCAGAAAAATTATTATCTGAATTTCTTACTTTATTCAGTTTGAACATCAGTAATTATTGGGAAATTAAACATCACACAACACAAAATGATGATTTTATCCAAATTAATAGTTCAACCTGGTTGACGAAAGGTCGCATGGCTAATCTTCTGTAGATTTGAGCTTGCAGTTAATATCACAAAGTTATTTTCTGCACTCATTTCCATACACTAAAATCCCTGGTATCTGGAATTCAATCTCCCGTGGTGTCTGTAAGGAGTTTGTGCGTTCTCCCCGTGTCTGCATTGGTTTTCCGTGGTGGGGAGGGGAGTGTTCCGGTTTCCTCCCACCGTTCAAAACATCTCGAGGTGTAGGTTAATTGGGTGTAAATTGGGCGGCACTGGCTTGTGGGCCAAAACAGCCAGTTACTGTTCTGTATGTCTGTTAGTCAGCTGGCATCCTCAAACAACTGGCAAAAAAAAATCACATACCAATCCCTAGAGGTGTCGGAAACTAAGGTTTTTACTATACTTGTTTTGTCAAGGTAACAATTTTCTCTGTCTTGCATTATTTCCTTTCCCCTCCCTAGAAAATGAAACAGTACTGCTTCCTGTAGCATGAATGGTGAGGGAAATTGAGAGAAACGGGCAGCTTTAAAACTGCATCTTTACAAGAGAAATTTTTCCTTCAATCTACTTTAAGGTAGACTAATTTTTGTATTGTAAGCAGGTAAATGGATTGCTTACAAGCATGAGGATATGTTTACTGGTACCAAAAAGATGTGCACCAGTTACATTAAGTAATGGTTTACTCTGAGTATTTCAAATAAACCATTAATTACGTTTAATGCAAAATATGTGAGCACATTTGTTTTATGCTTAAGCATTAAGTTTTGGTTTGCACTGGCATAAATCTTTGTGAAAATCACATTCAACTCTTAAATCGGAACAAAATCTTACAAATGGAATCAAGGTCTCATTGAAAACCTTTTTTAAGTTATCTGTCTGAAGTGTATGCATGCGCATGAAACTGCAAAGTATTTTCACCAAATACTTGCGCTGCCACGCTGTGTCTGCCACCAATCTCTGTGACTACCCATCAATCTTTGGAAGTAGCAAGATCTCGTGAGAGCGTATTTTATGGAATTCTGGACTTCATAAAGCTAGGAAAAGAACAGAAAGATTTTGTTGAACCTTTCTATACCCGCATCGGACTTGTCAGCCACAATCGAGCCTGCAGCTGACGTGGACTTTTACCCCCTCCATAAATCTTCGTCTGCGAAGCCAAGCCAAAGAAAGAAGACAATTTGGGGAGATCCAATTCTGGTCATGTCCGGAACCAAGTACTTCTGGGGTTGTTAGAAGTAAAACCATTAAAAACTTTGGAAAGGAAATTGGATAGGCATCAAGGGAAAATGA
The DNA here is from genome assembly GCF_036971445.1 of Narcine bancroftii. NCBI lineage: Eukaryota > Metazoa > Chordata > Chondrichthyes > Torpediniformes > Narcinidae > Narcine > Narcine bancroftii. The sequence goes on from NC_091472.1 coordinate 181,741,553, forward strand.
TTTTCAGGGCTGACAGGAAAGAATGGGTACATTGGAGTGATAGATTGCTCCACAAGGACACAGTATGTACCATTCTCCATGTCTTCTGAGTCACAATGGTTCCATTTCTGCAGGAGTAACTATGAAACAATTTAACAATGAACATGAAACAGTAGAAGCATTTTTTTGTACATTGGATCAACTACTGCTTCTCTCCAGGAATGCCTAACCTGAATAAACTCTTCTCTGCTCTCTGATAGATTTCCTCTCTTGCCTTGTTCACCCTCATTGGTGTCTTTTTCCCATGGGTGGCACGGTTAGTGTAGTAGTTGGGGCAACGCACATTACAGTGCCAGCGACCTGGCTTCCTATCCTACGCTGTCTGTAAGGAGTTTGTACATTCTCCCTGTGTCTGCGTAGGTTTCTACCGGATCCTCCAGTTTCCTCCTACCATTCGAAAATGTGTAGGGGGTAGTAGGTTAGTTAATTGGGTGTAATTTGGCAGCACGGCCTCATGAAATGGAAGGGCCTGTTACCATTCTGTATATCTTAATTTAAATTTAATTCTTGTCTTTGAAGAAGTACTTGAGCTCTGATGATGGGTATTTGACCTAAAAACACTTCTTGCTTCTGGTCCCTCTGCAGCTGAGCACCACCAGCATTTTCTGTTGTTGTTTTAGACATGGTGTAAGTTTGGTGGCTTTATTCATCTCAATGGACAGTGGAACAAATCAATGGAGGAAGTGCCCAGAGTTCCAGGTGCAATTGCCAAGAGAAAGTTGCTGCCCGGCTGTTGTACCGACAGCAGCAAGGACTTCACCAAAAGCTCACAACTTTGCATGAGTCAAATTATCGATCTGATTATCCCTTGTGGAATCCAACAATGTACACCATCAAAAGGATGAGATTTATTTATAATATACTGTTTCATCATATGTTCGAAGTTGAGTACCTTTTTGAAAATGGAAGTGAGTTCTTGAAGTTAAATGGCTCTCTTTCTGTTGAAGGAATTCTCCCCTTGGCAAAGTAGCAGGTGAGTACACCTCTTCCCCAGCTTGTTGGCCTTGTTGTGTATTCTTCTAATGTAAACAGTTATTGCCTCTGCAGGGTAGAGTAAGACCCAGGTTAGACATAGTAAATTGCAGTGGAACAAACTAAAAATAAAAACCAGTTAATCTTATTTCAGGACTTAACCAAATGCATTGTGTCTAGTTGAATTAATGTGTGAAATCAATGTAGACAAGACAATGTAGGAGTCAGAATTTGACGATAATTCTAGCATCTTCTTTACCTCCTATTAGATCAACTCAACTATCATTCATCTAACTGAGATCGATGCTTGGATACAAACCAAATCCTGCAGGGTTTTGGAGATTACTGAATGTGTACATACAGACTTTATGGATTTAATCTAATTGTTGTACAGATTATTTCTATTTCGGCACTAGTTCCTCATGGAATTGGCATAAGCTTATTAAATACATATATATTAAACATGTAATAGTCATTCAAATGTTCACAAATTATATTTGAATGCAAAAAAAAAAAGAGCTGGTATGAACGGATTTTTGGATTGAGGCAAAATGGAGTTCAGACTTCCCTTTGTCTTATGGCTTCCAGATTTCATACATTAAAGAAATCATAACTCCACATTCTATACCAGTTGCACTAGTGGCAAGTCATTTCAATTGTCTCCATTTTCTCAGGCATTATTGTGTTAATTTTTTTTAATGTGAAGATGAAGTCAGAATTGAGCTGATATTAAGTTATGGAGCAGGGTGAGTGTTGATCATTTGATGATTCAGATGTAGCAACATAATGATAAGGGGCTCATACAGAAGTAGATCAAACAATTTGCTTTAGACTGTCCATTTTTCTTCTAATGCAGTGGTCTATCCAGTAGGTTTATCTTTCTGATAATTAGGTATCTCAGAAAGAAAATGCTTCATATAGTGATCATTATCACAAGAGATGCCAACTACGTGCCCTTTCTTAAATGAAATCATACTCAGCAAGGAGTTATGTGGCAAGAGTGGGGAAAATAATTAGAGCTCATAGCAAAGTACCTTCACGATTGATTGAGACAAGCGACAGCTCTAAAATATCAAATTTTTTAATTGATTTTAATAAAGAATTTATACAAATTCAATAAGTTAACATGGACATTTACATAAACTAAATAACCTATTTCATCATTAACATGCACAAATTGCAAATTATATCCTTAATTTATATTCTAAATAGTATATACCTTTTAAAAAAATAAATAAATAATACAAAAAAGAAAGCACAGAAGAAAATAGTAGAGGAGAAAAATTCAAACCCTGTACCTAACCACATTGCCAGATGCTCTATATGACTAGTATTAAAATAAAAACTAAGGTAAAAAAAAATTAATATAAGGAACGTGGGAGAGACAATTTAAAGACATAGGAGTAAAATTATAAAGTAAGGTAGTGAACCATAAATGACCCCCTTAACATCTGGAATCTTACATCTGAATTATTAATTGAATAACAAATCTTTTCCATATTCAAACAGGGCGTGATGTCATGCAACCACTGATCATGAGTAGGTGGGGCAGCATCCTTCCATCCATTTAAGTAAAGTCGCACCCTCACTGAAAGAGATAGTATGACTGTGAACCAGAGATAAAGCAGAATCATTCCACACCCCCCCCCCCCCCCCCCGCCGCCCCGAAGAGGGCCACCAATCTATATTGTAATTTTTAAAAATAAAATATGGAAAACCTCTCTCTGGTATTTTTCATTTTCAGAAAAAATATTTATTTAGTCAGTATTTATTTTTAGAAAATGCCACTAAAGTGTTTATAAGGATCTCACAGCAGAATATCACAGACAGTTACTGTATATTCTATTTGTCAAGATCGTCAGTGTCTGTTCTTGTGATTGTAAAAACAGAAATATCTGGAAACAGACAGCGGGTCAGTTAGTCTCTGTGGAGAGGGAAACAGCGTAATGTTTTGGGTTGAATATGCTTTACTAAAATTGGGAAAGTGCAGAAATATATTACTTTAAGTTGAAGAAAAGGAGGAAGGATGGATAACACTAGGGGTACCTCTGATTGGGTGAAGCTGAGATGATACCAATGACCATCTAGTGAGTAGATTAATAAGGGTGTTAGAAAAAAGAAACCAAGGATGAAAATACAGAGACATGTGAAGCTGTGAAATTTAGAGCAGTTGCTGAACCAAATGGAGAATGCTGGAAATTTCCAAAACTACATGCTGTGTCATTTGGGAGAGAATAAGAAGTGTTAATATTATCTAAGAACAGGCCAGTTCTGACACTGCAAGTTACCTGATGTTGTCAAAGTGAATATTGAGTTCTAAAGACTGCAAAATGTGGTCAGACAACAGATAAGTTGCTGTTGCTCATTAGACCCCAATGATAGATGCGGCCAAAGATGTCAATGAGAATGGGATGGAGAATTAAACTGACAGCCTGAGGGTACAGAGTAGTCTGCATATAGACTCTACAATGGAAAGAGGATCACATATTGAGCAGTGAAAGCGGTATCTGGGATTGGAAGAAGTGCATGTGAATCTCTGGTTCATGACGAAAGAGTTGTATCCCTCGATACTAAGAAGGGATAATGTACTAGCACTCATTATTCTTGTGGTATTAAATTCATTTGAGGAGGAATCATTTGAGGTGGTTAAAATGAAGTAAGTGGCATTGTGTTATTTTCGTAAGCCTATGCAATGAAGTGCTTTGAGAAGCTGGTCCTGACTCATGATAACTAGATTCCCATTCAAACATGTCCAAACAGGTCAATAGCAAACACTATCTGCCTTGCTCTCCATTTAACCCTGGAATACCAAGGACCCCTCTGTCAGATTACTATTAAACAACTGAAACTCTGCCCTCAATATCATAGTCCCCAACAAACTCATACCCAACCTTCAAGATATTGGCCTCAGGACCCCCTCTGCAACCGGATACTTGACTCAATCCAATGCACTGCAGTCAGCGAAGATAAGGAACATCACCTCCTCCATGATCGCACTTGACACCAGCACTCTGCAAGGATGTATACTTAGCTGCCTACTAGAGCGCATCAGATGTCCCCCAAAGTTCCTCAACATGATTATCCAACTGCACGAAAACCAACAAGGTCGGGTCAGATACAGCAATGAGCTCTCTGAACCCTTCTCCATTAACAATGGCGTGAAGCAAGGCTGTGTTCTCGCACCAACCCTCTTTTCAATCTTCTTCAGCATGATGCTGAACCAAGCCATGAAAGACCCCAACAATGAAGACGCTGTTTACATCCGGTACCGCACGGATGGCAGTCTCTTCAATCTGAGGCGCCTGCAAGCTCACACCAAGACACAAGAGAAACTTGTCCGTGAACTACTCTTTGCAGATGATGCCGCTTTAGTTGCCCATTCAGAGCCAGCTCTTCAGCGCTTGACGTCCTGCTTTGCGGAAACTGCCAAAATGTTTGGCCTGGAAGTCAGCCTGAAGAAAACTGAGGTCCTCCATCAGCCAGCTCCCCACCATGACTACCAGCCCCCCCACATCTCCATCGGGCACACAAAACTCAAAACGGTCAACCAGTTTACCTATCTCGGCTGCACCATTTCATCAGATGCAAGGATCGACAATGAGATAGACAACAGACTCGCCAAGGCAAATAGCGCCTTTGGAAGACTACACAAAAGAGTCTGGAAAAACAACCAACTGAAAAACCTCACAAAGATAAGCGTATACAGAGCCGTTGTCATACCCACACTCCTGTTCGGCTCCGAATCATGGGTCCTCTACCGGCACCACCTACGGCTCCTAGAACGCTTCCACCAGCGTTGTCTCCGCTCCATCCTCAACATCCATTGGAGCGCTCACACCCCTAACGTCGAGGTACTCGAGATGGCAGAGGTCGACAGCATCGAGTCCACGCTGCTGAAGATCCAGCTGCGCTGGATGGGTCACGTCTCCAGAATGGAGGACCATCGCCTTCCCAAGATCGTATTATATGGCGAGCTCTCCACTGGCCACCGTGACAGAGGTGCACCAAAGAAAAGGTACAAGGACTGCCTAAAGAAATCTCTTGGTGCCTGCCACATTGACCACCGCCAGTGGGCTGATAACGCCTCAAACCGTGCATCTTGGCGCCTCACAGTTTGGCGGGCAGCAGCCTCCTTTGAAGAAGACCGCAGAGCCCACCTCACTGACAAAAGGCAAAGGAGGAAAAACCCAACACCCAACCCCAACCAACCAATTTTCCCTTGCAACCGCTGCAATCGTGTCTGCCTGTCCCGCATCGGACTGGTCAGCCACAAACGAGCCTGCAGCTGACGTGGACTTTTTACCCCCTCCATAAATCTTCGTCCGCGAAGCCAAGCCAAAGATACTCCCTGTGCAACCATAACTGTGCAGTCATAGCCAGCTTCAGTTCCACCTTTAAGTTTGCTGGCAACAACACTGTCATCAGCCAAATTCCAAATAATGATTGAATCAAATACTGGAAGGAGATTTTGAGTTTAGTAGCATGGTGCCAGATGACAAACTCTCAATATCATGAACTAGGGAGTGAAAGAAATGTACCTTTTATCAAACATGCACACAACTTAGCTGGGGTTCAAAATCAAATCATTCTCATGTTTAATCAGATCCTGATGAGAAACAAAACAAGAGTAGAATACGCAGTATAAATTCAGTTGCCAAAGTGAAATCAAACTTTCTGGAAAAAAATGATGAAAATCATACTCCTTTAATCACTTAGAAATGTTTGTAGTTTTTATCCTGTGCAAGGAGAGTCAAAAACTAAGACTCCATCTCAGTTATTAGCTGGAAATTTGGATTTAATAGCAGAGGCCAGGTTTCGCTCAGTTAATTTTACTTACCCTTGCAGCACATGTCACAACAATCGGGAAAGACATTGCCCGCCTGCTTGTTTTATTTCATACACTGCTGTGCAAGAAATTGCTTGAAATTTAGAAGTGTCACACCACATTTCGGTGAGATGCAAGGAAGAGGTGGGAGGCCTGGTTACTGTAAACAGTTTGAAGCAGAAATGGAAATGGTGCAGAATGTCACTCACCAGAGTAACATTTTATCCAGGAGACAGAATTTTGATGGAGTACAGTTTAGCTGAAAATAATTATACATTAAGAATGCAAAATAATTTAAAGAAATCGATCAATTCATGGAGCAGAGCAGCAGGCATTTAATGAGTTTGAAGCTGTATACTTCACCCAGGTTATGTGAATGACTACTAACTCCAAACTGGTATTTTTAAAATTCAAACTCTTAAGAAAACAAAGCAAAAAAAAATCTTGAATTACCAACTTCTGCTCTTTTCCTTCCTGCTTTTTCTTTATTAACTTTATAATCCAGTGCCTGCTCATAAATCAACTATTATTCCTGTGTTCAGGTATTGTAATCTGTTTGTTGGAAGCAATCTTAATGAATATTGTTTTTATGTGATGGAATGTTTAATTTCTGTTTGGATTAAATTTACAATTAGGTTGGGCTGTTTTGACTGTGTCCTGGGCTGTGAACTGCACACTTGGTTGATTCTGCAGATGACTGCAGTAGTTTAATCTTGTTTGTTTTCATGCCCGATTAGTGAAACTGTCTCCCCTGTGTCCTGCTGAGTTTTGTATGTACTAAATTCCTTTAAACAATTGCAGGACAATTTCTTTTCAATTTGGTGGCACTGGTAGAATTTTAAACTGTATCTATGAAATACTGTATGTACTGTGCAGATGCAAATGACTGTGACGTTTATGCTATGGTGAACTGGAATAATCACCAGAACATGTGTGGGCTGGCATGGTGTAAATTGTGTTTTTGCAACTCTTGATAAAGGCCAGTAACTATGGACAAGCCTGCGAAAAATCATTCAAAGGTGTTAACTGAAGTGTGAGGATTCAAGTATCGTATTTTGTTTGTTAGTGATGTCTTGGAGTTGATATCTATATTTTCTCAACACAAGTTAAAATATTCTTGAGGAAGGTGAATGTCTTAACAACATGACACAGCAAAAGCTCGTGAAAGGAGTTGAGGTGTGTCTGCATAACACCATTTTCTCACCACGAATGGAGCAATCGGCCTTCCACAAAGAATTCTGATCTGTCATCCACTGACTTCATTCTGGAAAGGGCATCTTGATACTTCATTCTGGCAGAGGGGTAAGATAAAGAATTTTTGATTAATGACCACTCTATTGATGCTACCAATTATGGGAACATAGCTCTGAAAGGAGAGCAAAAAGAATAATTTAAGATGAACAGGATCCACTGACATAAATGGAGGAACACTCATTCTCAATGACCTTTTTAACCTTAATGTTGTGAACAAGCTTTTTATAATGAAATTGTCAGTTAGCACCTTTGTTCAGTATTTACATATTTCCATGTTACTTCATTGTTGAAGTTAAGAGCTGAAATTACAAAAAATGGTTCTTATCAAGATGTGATAAAATAATTTTGTTGGGATGAACATCTGTGATTTTTCCACATCCACCTGAATCAAATGATACAACAGAATGAACAAAGAGATCGTTTGTGTATTTTTACGTTGCCCATTCAGAGCCAGCTCTTCAGCGCTTGACGTCCTGTTTTGCGGAAACTGCCAAAATGTTTGGCCTGGAAGTCAGCCTGAAGAAAACTGAGGTCCTCCATCAGCCAGTTCCCCACCATGACTACCAGCCCCCCCCCCCCCCACATCTCCATCGGGCACACAAAACTCAAAACGGTCAACCAGTTTACCTATCTCGGCTGCACCATTTCATCGGATGCAAGGATCGACAACGAGATAGACAACAGACTCGCCAAGGCAAATAGCGCCTTTGGAAGACTACACAAAAGAGTCTGGAAAAACAACCAACTGAAAAACCTCACAAAGATTAGCATATACAGAGCTGTTGTCATACCCACACTCCTGTTCGGCTCCGAATCATGGGTCCTTTACCGGCATCACCTACGGCTCCTAGAACGCTTCCACCAGCGTTGTTGCCGCTCCATCCTCAACATTCATTGGAGCGACTTCATCTCCAACATCGAAGTACTCGAGATGGCAGAAGCCGACAGCATCGAATCCACGCTGCTGAAGATCAAACTGCGCTGGGTAGGTCACGTCTCCAGAATGGAGGACCATCGCCTTCCCAAGATCGTGTTCTATGGCGAGCTCTCCACTGGCCACCGAGACAGAGGTGCACCAAAGAAGAGGTACAAGGACTGCCTAAAGAAAGCTCTTGGTGCCTGCCCCATTGACCACCGCCAGTTGGCTGATATTGCCTCCGACCGTGCATCTTGGCGCCTCACAGTTCGGCGGGCAGCAACCTCCTTTGAAGAAGACCGCAGAGCCCACCTCACTGACAAAAGACAAAGGAGGAAAAACCCAACCCCAACCAACCAATTTTCCCTTGCAACCGCTGCCTGTCCCGCATCGGACTTGTCAGTCACCAACGAGCCTGCAGCAGACGTGGACATACCCCTCCATAAATCTTCATCCGCGAAGCCAAGCCAAAGAAAAAAAAGAGAACCTCTTTGTGCATGATATCCCTATTATTTCTTGTTTTAATTCTTAAATTTTCATTCAGAAGCAGCAGAAGATTGTTTTTAGACATTCCTGTCCTCAAAAGTTTCCTCCCATCCCTCACTGTAACTTTGGCAAGAGAATAAGTGAAGCCTTTGCTAAACCTTCTCTTTAATACTATTTCTCTTGGGGATTCCATCAATTTCCTGTTCAAGTTCCATCAGGAGAATCCTGCCAGATGTCAGGACTGTGGTTACTTCTAGCTCTCCCATTAAAATTGGTGATTCCATTCACACCTGAATGATATTTGGTAGATTCCACCCATTCTATAGCCTGAAATTAATGGGGCATATATCACGTGAATTCTGTCATGAGCGAATGTTTCTCTCTAGGACATTACCAAACAGTTTGCAACACTGAAAATGTAGCCCTCGTATCATTGTCCTGCAGAAAGTATTGAAATTGATGGAGGGACTGCCAAGGTTGTGTTAACGCTGTAGTTTTTGGAAAGGCAGTTTCAACCCACTTTGAGGGGGTGAGTGACAACAGAAAGGACTGTCTCTTCCCATCATTCTTTCTCAACTGGTGATTTAATCAGGAACATGGGAAAGCATTTGACTTTGGAGGTGTGAATCATCTAAAGTCAAATGCATTTCCATTTTTCTGAATGAAAAAATTATCATTGATAAATTATCAATGCTAGATCATTTATTTTTGCATGCTGCATGGAACTTATAAAAGCCAACATTTTCTCCTATGAGATTAAGTACAACGAAAAGAGAGCGTATTCCTCTCACCAAAGTTTTGGTCCATAAGGCAGGACTACAATGAGTCTGCTCCACCATTCAAATTATAACTGATATATGTTTTCCTTTCAACCCATTCTTCGGCCTTCTTCCCATTCCCAATCAAGATACCTATCAACCTCTGCTTTAAATCTACCCAATGACTTGACCACCACAGCCATCGGTAGCAATGAATTCCACAGATGAACGACCAGATGGCTGAAGAAGCTTCTCCTCATCTCTGTTCTAAAAGGACATCCTTTTATTCTGAGGCCCTCTGGTCTGAGGCGATTGCACTGCTGGAAACAGCTTCTCCATGTGCAATCTATCTAGCCCTCAATATTTTTCAGAACCAACACTCAAGGGATGAACCCAAATGGACCAATTTATATCTCAGTTTTGCACAATTTAACCTACCTTCTACTTTTTTTTTAACCCCAGCAGGAAACCTGAATTGTGAATGGGTAATACTTTTAGCATTGACATCTAACACTGAAAATAGCTGCTTGCACTTGTATAGCACCTTCAATGTCACACAGCATCACAAGGTGCTACAGCAAAGCACATTGGCAAAAGTTGCCACTGGAAGTGATTGCACGAGGTAGAAGGTTTTGAGAAATGTCTTATGACCAGTTTAACGAAGACTTCAAGAAGTCCCTTGGCAGGCAAATGTACGGCGACCAATGGTCAAGTGATTCAATCTGGGGATGCCCAAGAAGGAGCAAAGGCATATCACATGGTCGAAGAAATGGAAGAGAATGCAGAGGTAATGGGGACAGGGCCATGAAAAAACAATGATGCCTTATTTAGTGGACAACAATGATACAATACAGGGTGATGTACTCTTTAATCTGTCTCCAATAATCTAAAACAATGATCATTATTTTTTTCCAAACATCAAGTGAACTCCAATACCTACAGCAAACAGTCTTATCGGCTCTCTTTAATGACATTATCAATTGGAGCCATGTTATTGTAATTGTGTGTTTTGGATTACAAAACTGTATTGAGCGTCCTATAAATTTTGTTTAGAACAAGCATGTTGACCTCTGGTTGATCTCAGATGTAGTTTCAAGTTAGAGTTCTGAATTCTACCTGGTTTATGTCCTGTGTTCATCTCGGTCAGAAGAGTGTGGACAGGTATTCTTAGCAGTATGAATAGGCAAAATCAACCAGTTTTTTTTTCTTCTCCTATTTGCAATCAATTGACCACACCCTGGAAAATGTGCATATGCAGACATTGGGTACAGCCACAACTATGATGTCCCTTAGGCTAATTAAAAATTTCTTAAAAATTAAAATGAGCTTTAAAAACTTCTCCTTCCAAATGCAAGTTTTGGAATTGCACCTCGGTGTGGAATGGCAATTTCGAAAGAAGGAAGAAAGTGAAAAGAAATGCAGAAATGTATGTATGTAATTTCACCCTTTTATCTTGGTCTTGCTAAAAGGATCCATTCTGCAACGTTGACTGACCACCTCTACCCACGAATGCTGCCTGACCAGCGAGTTCCTCCAGTAATTCTGTTTGCTCAAGGTTACAGCATCTACTGCCCTTGTGTTTGTCCATCAGACTTGACTCAAACATCCAGCAGGAACCCTTATTGACATTTACAGTTCGGTTCTAAATTAAATTCTAAATTGGGCGGCTCGGTTGGTGTAGCGGCTGGTGCAACGCCTTTACAGCGCCAGTGATCGGGACCCAGGTTTGAATCTTGTGCTGCCTGTAAGAAATTTGTGCGTTCTCCCCGTGTCTGTGTAGGTTTTCCCTGGGGGCTCCTGTTTCCTCCCACCATTTGAAATATACTGGTTAATTGGCTGTAAATTGGCCAGCACAGAAATAGCCTGTTATCATACTGTATATCAAAAAATTTTTAAATCCATTGTTAATCATACATTTATTAGGATTTTATTCTGCACATGTGAGAAAGAAATATACACCTGTGAGACAAAGCTCAAGTTTCAGAGGCATTTAATTTAGTCTGGTTTTGTTTAGTTTATTGTCAACTGATTGTCCGAGTACAACCTGATTAAACAGCGTTCTCCAGTCCTCACTGCAAAAAACATGCAGACATACAACCAGACCTAACACACATGCAGAAAAATAATACATATGCATGTCAAGTATATCTATAAAACTAAATAAATAAATGTTGTTCTGTACAAATGAGAGTCCTGGATGGTTAGTGTGAGGAGTTCCTTTGATTGTTCGGCATTCTCACTGCTCTTGGGAAGAAGCTGTTCCTCACCCTGGTGGTGCTGGCTCTGATACTCCTGCAACTCTTCCCTGACAGAAGCAGCTGAAAGATGCTGCATGCAGGGTGGAAGGAGTCCTCGATGATTTTGCGTGCCCTCTTCTGACAATTATCCCGGTAGATCACGTCAGTGAGGGGAAGGGAGGCTCCAGTGATCCTCTCTGCCACCCTTAAAGTCCTGGGGATTATGTAACACCTCTGAAATCTGGACTTTATGCCAGGAGTATGTACATTCCCCTTTAGTTACAGATTTAAAAAATAGAGTTTGAAATGTTACCTTTGAAGCTGGCACAATGAGTGAAATGTACTAAAAGCAATGCTTTTTTTTGTATTTATGTATTTTCAAGTGCTTAATCTTGATGAAATGTGGACTGATCTTGAATGAATGTTTCAAAGTATTAGTTCTGGGTACTCAATATTCCTTCTGTGGGCAGCTAGGAATGACCTTACCCTTAGAGCTGCATTGAACCATATTTAATCTAATTCTTTACTTTAATGATTTTCAATACAGAAACTTTATCATTCTTGAAGAGATATAAAGCCATCAGACTATGATATGGAAAAATATTAAAGAACTCCCCTCTATTAGAATAGTCTGAATTCAGTTTAAATTTAATATACTTCAAATACATCTCTTCAGCAAAAGAAAATAACTCCAGGTTAAGTAGAATATTCTGAGGGCAAGCCGGCAATCCATTTATCCCTGCAACAAGGCAGGCCTTCATAATTCATTTGTGCCTCATGTGTTCTCACTTCTCATTGGGCTAAACCCAACAGAATTTCATCCATCCATCCTTTCAGTGCATCTTTTGAGGACGAGTTAAAGCTCCCCAAGGATTTTTGGGACATAATGTTCTAGGTGCTGTAGTCTATGTGGCTCTGTCACGGACTGGGCAGCATATTTACCAGACCAGCATTTAGGGAATTCCTATTTCATTTCTGTGATAAATAACAAATGAATAAATCTCATTTTAAAATGGGCCAACTTGGTGTTAGCAGCATTGTCAGATTTCTAAACATTTAAAAAACCTCCTCTGATACATGTACATTTCTTTAAACTGGAGAAAAAAATTATCTCCGCTGCTTCATTTTTGAAAGTTAACGACCAGGAACACCTTCCTTTCACCAACTTAGGGTATTTTCCAGTTCATTAATATTTAGAAACTCGATTTGTTTATTGTTTATTTTCCACAATCTGGATGTCATTTGCAAGGCCAGCATGTATTGCCCATCCTTAATGTCCTAAAGCTGCTGCCTTCTTGAACTGCTATAGTCCCTCTGGTTAAGAATTTCCCACAGGACTGCTGGGCAGTGAATCCCGGAACTTGTGCCATAAACAACAAAGGAGCTGTAATCCTGTCTGCCTTGGTTGTAGAGCTCTTGTGTTTGAGAGGGGCTACCAGAGCCGTCTGGCCACCAGAGCCGCCTGGCCAAGTAAGAGCCTTGCATTCTATAGATGGCACAAACACAGCAGCCAGGGATAGCAAGAATGATTAATGGTGCACCAATTAGTGGGCTGCTCCATTCTAAATGATGTCTAACTTCTTGAGAGTAATCAGCTCTACGCTCATCTAGTGAAATCAAACGTACCGAGATATAATGAAGCTTTCTTTCGTATGCCATTGAAAGAGTCGCCAGACTTAGGCATCATTTTGCCGAAAAAAAATGGAAAGGGGAGAGAGTTCCATCACGTTCGTAAAGTGACAAGTCGCACTACAGGATACCCAGGTTTTGCCCTTGCTCTGGAAGCCACTACAATTATGTGACTGTTCCATTTGAGTTTGTGATCAATATACAAATGGGAGAAATGCTGCAATGATTCTCTTAGAGATTGTCATTGCCCAGCATGAATAAGCTTGCCATTATTCAGTCCATACATGTATGTTGTCAAGGTCTTGCTGCATGCAGGTATAGACTGTATCATCTGATGCAGACCTGCAAATGCAATTGAACATTGTGCATTCTTCAGCAAAGATAACTGATTCAGACTTAAGATGGAAAGAAGGTCGTTAATGAAGCAGCTGAAGATGGATGGGCTTGGAACGCTGCTGCAGAAGTATCCAGGGGCTGAAGTGATTGATCTCCAATAACCACAACCATCAAATCTTGTGCAAGGTATGACGTATTTGATGCCCATTGACATCAGGGCCGCTTCATGCCATTATTTGTCAAAAGCTGCCTTCAAGTCAAGGACAATCACTCGGGGTAATTCAATTCTTTGACCCCCCCATTTCAATCAAGGCTCTGCTGAGATCCTGATCCAAGTGATCAAACTGAGCATCAGTGAGAAGGTGAGTGAGCGCCCCCTCGCTAACATTGTCAATATCAGCTTCTGTCACGTTGCTGATGAGGGAGAAAAAGACTGTTTGAGGCAATAATTAGCTGGAGTGGATTTGTCCTACTTTTTGTCAGTGGGACATACTGGGGAAATTGTTCACATGTTGGGTAGATGCGAGTAACTCTATTGGAGCAGCTAAGCTTGCGATGTTGGTACTTCTAGATGGCAGTACTACACTACACCTGCAATGTGGTCTGTTCCCATAACCCTTGCTCTATCCTTTGCTCTCAGCCATTCCAGCTTTCCAGTGGAGTGCTTTAAATTGGCTAGGGACAAGGTGCTGTGATGGTGGGATCTCAGGTGGAACAGAGATGGGCTATTTACTCAGTACTGGAGAAAACAGTTGCAATTGCTTCTGCCTTATCATTTGCTTGGACATAGAATGTTCTTTTCCTATTTCTTTTTTTTATGCCAGTGGTCAGGGTATCAAAAACAAGAGGGCACAATTTTAAGGTGAGAGGTGGACCTGAGGGGTACTTTTTTCTTTTAAACAGAGAGTTCGGTATCTAAAACGTTGCCATTGGAGGTGGTGAAATCAGATACAATTACTAAGTTGGAAAGGCATTTAAACAAGCAATTAAATAGACAAGGTATAGAAGGAGACTGTCCTAATGTGGAAAGTAGGGTTTTTTTCTGAATATTTTATTTTGAGAATTTTCAATCAACATGCAGTCAAAGAATAATCAAAAAGTAAAACATCAAATCAATAATATTAACAAAATATTACAAATATTGATCTGCATGTTTATATTTAAAAAAGTGAGATAAAAAGAGTCAACGTGTTTCAATTATTATAAAGAAAAATTACAATAATCCTACAAAAATTCAAATTCAATGTTCAAAGGGAGAGAAAGATAATAAAGAGAAAGAACAAAATAAAAGGAACCCTCCCATTTCACCCCCCCCCCCGAAACAAGAAGAAAAGAGAAAGAATAAGAAAAAGACTGGCTTCACCAGGGATAAACCCCCACTCCCATCAAGGGACAAACAACCTGACTTATCTAGGGTCCTCGGCGCTGCGATAACCAGGGGAAGAGACAGGAGGGGGGGAATCGTTAAAGATTTACCCCAATGTTCCTTGGATATGAATTCCACATTCTTGAAAATACATCCTACCTGTTTCTGAGGTTATAGTTGATCTTCTCCAGGGCCATACAATTATGCATTTCTATTTTCTAGTCAGGAATCAGATTCCCAACTAACTGCTGTGCATTTCCTGGCCACTGCTAAAGCAAGCTTAACAAATTTTAAGTGAGCATCATTTTAGATCTATGTGGTAAGTAGGATATTTGTGTGTGTGTGTGTGTGTGTGTGTGTGTGTGTGTGTGTGTGTGTGTGTGTGTGTGTGTGTGTGTGTGGGTGTGTGTGTGGGTGGGTGGGTGTGTGTGTGTGGGTGGGTGTGTGTGTGTTTGTGTGTATGTGGGTGTGTGTGTGTGGGTGGGTGGGTGAGTGGAAAGGTAGACAGGATAAGATGAAAGGTCTTCACTAGGCTGGCAATCCATTACTAGATGGACTTGCTGGAGCTCCCAGCATTCCATTCTGCACTGCTCTCTGAACCATGATTGGTCCCCTTGATGTGACAGTAATAATGAAGCGAGAGATAGGCCAAGCACACGTCTAGAAATTATGCTCCTGTACATTTTTGGTGTTGCTGATGGGCCACAGCAGTTTATGGATGCCCTTTTTTTTGAATAGTTAGTGCAGGGCTTCCCAAACCTTTTAGGTCATGGAACCCTTTTGGAGAGCACTTGAAAATCACAGAACACCAGTCACCAATTACAGTTTAAAAAGACCTGGTGTATGCACGAGCATAGTAAGAAAATAAATAAACTTACCATTCTCCACTTTGAAATAATTTGTTGCCTGTTAGACAGAAATTTACCACATAAAACAAATTGTGCATCTGGTGTCTCCTTTTTCCCGGTTGACGTGAATCCAAGCGACAAATAATTTTCGTCATTTGTTTCTTAGTAACACTTGATTTTTCCGATGTAGGCAAGATCGAAGAACCTTCATGAAAAAAACAGTGGGACCTCAGTACTTTCTTCAGATGAATTAACCTGTCTACTAGTTTCTTTTTTAATCCAACAATCCATGCTTCTCAATATTGCACATGTGGACTATCTTTAAAATATTGCCAGCTTCATGCCAAAATCATAGGTTGAAAATGATGCTCTGCTGATGTCAAGTCTCATGATGCCATTTTGTTTTCTTAGGGTGGAGTGCATTGTTTGCTGCTGTCCCAAAAGGAAATTAAATTAAAAACACAGGTAATAAGTGATTTAAAGAAAAACAGGTAGATCGTCATTATTCCATATCATTTCTTCCATGGAACCCCATTGCCTTTCCACAGAACGCAGTTTGAGAAACCCTGCATTAGTGCTTTTCTTAGTCTATGCCATTTGCATGATTGAAGAGCCCCTGTTGTGAAAACGGACTTAACAATGACTTCTTCCAATGCTCTCACTGACAGGTACATCTGCCATGGGGCGATGAATCAGATTTATCCCTTGTGTTGGTTCTCTCACTACCTGCCTCAGAGCCAGTCTGACAGCTACGTTCTTCAGAATGCAGCTAACTCTGTGAAAGTTGTCTCAAGACATTTGTGGTTGTCCCAAGCAATTTTTGATGCAAATTGGTCCCCCATTTTGCACACTCTTTCATAGGAACATAGGAATATAGGAAGTAGGAACAGGAGTAGGCCAAAAATGGCCCATCGAGCCTGCTCCGCCATTCAATACGATCATGGCTGATCTAATTTATGACCTAACTCCACCTACCTGCCTTCTCCCCATATCCCCTAATTCCTCTATCATGTAAAAATTTATCTTTTCTTTCTTTGGCTTGGCTTCGCGGACGAAGATTTATGGAGGGGGTAAAAAGTCCACGTCAGCTGCAGGCTCGTTTGTGGCTGACAAGTCCGATGTGGGACAGGCAGACACGATTGCAGCGGTTGCAAGGGAAAATTGGTTGGTTGGGGTTGGGTGTTGGGTTTTTCCTCCTTAGCCTTTTGTCAGTGAGCTTGGCTCTGCGGTCTTCTTCAAAGGAGGTTGCTGCCCGCCAAACTGTGAGGCGCCAAGATGCACGGTTTGAGGCGTTATCAGCCCACTGGCGGTGGTCAATGTGGCAGGCACCAAGAGATTTCTTTAGGCAGTCCTTGTACCTTTTCTTTGGTGCACCTCTGTCACGGTGGCCAGTGGAGAGCTCGCCATATAACACGATCTTGGGAAGGCGATGGTCCTCCATTCTGGAGACGTGACCCATCCAGCGCAGCTGGATCTTCAGCAGCGTGGACTCGATGCTGTCGACCTCTGCCATCTCGAGTACTTCGACGTTAGGGGTGTAAGCGCTCCAATGGATGTTGAGGATGGAGCGGAGACAACGCTGGTGGAAGCGTTCTAGGAGCCGTAGGTGGTGCCGGTAGAGGACCCATGATTCGGAGCCGACAGGAGTGTGGGTATGACAACGGCTCTGTATACGCTTATCTTTGTGAGGTTTTTCAGTTGGTTGTTTTTCCAGACTCTTTTGTGTAGTCTTCCAAAGGCGCTATTTGCCTTGGCGAGTCTGTTGTCTATCTCATTGTCGATCCTTGCATCTGATGAAATGGTGCAGCCGAGATAGGTAAACTGGTTGACCGTTTTGAGTTTTGTGTGCCCGATGGAGATGTGGGGGGGCTGGTAGTCATGGTGGGGAGCTGGCTGATGGAGGACCTCAGTTTTCTTCAGGCTGACTTCCAGGCCAAACATTTTGGCAGTTTCCGCAAAGCAGGACGTCAAGCGCTGAAGAGCTGGCTCTGAATGGGCAACTAAAGCGGCATCATCTGCAAAGAGTAGTTCACGGACAAGTTTCTCTTGTGTCTTGGTGTGAGCTTGCAGGCGCCTCAGATTGAAGAGACTGCCATCCGTGCGGTACCGGATGTAAACAGCGTCTTCATTGTTGGGGTCTTTCATGGCTTGGTTCAGCATCATGCTGAAGAAGATTGAAAAGAGGGTTGGTGCGAGAACACAGCCTTGCTTCACGCCATTGTTAATGGAGAAGGGTTCAGAGAGCTCATTGCTGTATCTGACCCGACCTTGTTGGTTTTCGTGCAGTTGGATAATCATGTTGAGGAACTTTGGGGGACATCCGATGCGCTCTAGTATTTGCCAAAGCCCTTTCCTGCTCACGGTGTCGAAGGCTTTGGTGAGGTCAACAAAGGTGATGTAGAGTCCTTTGTTTTGTTCTCTGCACTTTTCTTGGAGCTGTCTGAGGGCAAAGACCATGTCAGTAGTTCCTCTGTTTGCGCGAAAGCCGCACTGTGATTCTGGGAGAATATTCTCGGCGACACTAGGTATTATTCTATTTAGTAGAATCCTAGCGAAGATTTTGCCTGCAATGGAGAGCAATGTGATTCCACTGTAGTTTGAGCAGTCTGATTTCTCGCCTTTGTTTTTGTACAGGGTGATGATGGTGGCATCACGAAGATCCTGAGGCAGTTTACCTTGGTCCCAACAAAGCTTGAAAAACTCATGCAGTTTGGCATGCAGAGTTTTGCCGCCAGCCTTCCAGACTTCTGGGGGCTTCCATCCATACCTGCTGCTTTGCCACTTTTCAGTTGTTCGATTGCCTTATATGTCTCATCCAGGGTGGGAACCTCATCCAGCTCTAGCCTTAGGGGCTGTTGAGGGAGCTGGAGCAGGGCGGAATCTTGGACTGAGCGGTTGGCACTGAAAAGAGATTGGAAGTGTTCTGACCATTGGTTGAGGATGGAGATCTTGTCACTGAGGAGGACTTTGCCGTCTGAGTTGCGCAACGGGCTTTGGACTTGGGGTGAGGGGCCGTACACAGCCTTTAGAGCCTCGTAGAAACCCCTGAAGTCACCAATGTCCGCGCTGAGCTGGGTTCGTTTGGCGAGGCTAGTCCACCACTCATTTTGGATCTCCCGGAGTTTGCGCTGAAGATGGCTGCATGCGCGACGGAAGGCTTGTTTCTTCTCTGGACAGGACGGCTTTGTAAGGTTTAATGAGGCAGCCTCAACCACTTCCCTAGTTAGAGAATTCCAAACATTCACTACTCTCTGGGAAAAACTATTTTTCCTCATCTCTGTCCTAAATCTACTCCCCCGAATCTTGAGACTGTGTCTTCTCGTTTTAGTTTCCCCAACCAGCTCAAAAAACCTTCCATCTATCCTATCCATACCCTTCATAATCCTATATGTTTCTATAAGATCTCCTCTCATTCTTCTGAACTCGAGCGAATACAATCCTAGACGATTTAATCTTTCATCATAAGTCAACCCCTTCATCCCAGGGATCAACCTAGTAAACCTCCTCTGAACCGTCTCCAAAGTCAGTATATCCTTCCTCAAATATGGAGATCAGAACTGGACACAGTACTCCAGGTGCGGTCTCACCAGTATCTTATACAGTTGCAACATTACCTCCCTACTCCTGAATTCATTTCCTCTAGCGATGAAGGCCAACATTCCATTTGCCTTCTTAATAACCTGCTGCACCTGCAACCTAACTTTTTGTGATTCA